>NC_063451.1:9619975-9932666 GCF_020379485.1 Brassica napus | reverse complement strand
CAGCTCTAAACAACTTGTCTCCATCGTATCCAGGTTAAGTCTCAGCTGTCTGACGTCCTTAACCGTCAATTTGGACCATGGCACGCTTGTCTCAAGGCCAGATGACCTGATCAGTGTATTGCCTCGCGCCACAGTCCGTCCGGACGATCCTATCTAGGATCGGGGACATGACAGCTAGTATGGCGAAGATGAGTAATGTATCTTCTCCCCTTCAAGGAGAAGCTCTTGGATTCCTATATGCAGTTCAACAGATTTGGATCAGAGGTTGGCGACATGTTTGGTTTGAAGGGGATAGTTTGGAACTGGCAAGAATCATAAATCAAGTTGTTGATCAACATGTTCAACTAGGCAACATCCTTTATGACATCAGATAATGGATCTCACGTTTATCCCTCTGCTCCATAGGATCAGTTAATCGCAAGAAGAACACGACGGCTGATGCTCTCTCTAAACAAGCAGCTGAGATGATTACTGACTATGCTATGTTATCAACTCCGCCCTCTTGGCTAATACATTACTTGTATGAATCGTATACAATTTGATTCTTTATAAAATGTTGTTCAAAAAAAAAACCTTTATCAATGGAGTTGAAATTTTTTGATAGGATAATAATAGTAATTGTAACTCATTAAATATAGTTGAAAAACACTGCGACAAGAGACTTTTTGGTGGATATAGCAGATTTCATGGCAATCACTTTAACTTTTTCTATAGAAGTTGTATAGTTGGCTTGGTTGGAAGATTCGATGAGGTAATTTATAAAGAAAGAGAAACAAAGGGAGTTGAAACGAAGTCATCAATGAAAGAGTTAAAACATAATTAAATGATGGAGGATGAGTTGTGATGACGGCGAATTACAGTGATTTCAAACAAAATAAAGGTGAAGAGTCAACATGATAATGGCTTTCATGAGATAGATTTTAAGTGGGTCACTGAGAACTATTAGTTCATAGCTGTAGCTAGGTATTTGTATTTGTCGACTTGAATTCATTATGACAGGTCAGACTAAAATTTGTCATTGGCTTAAACTAAATCCTACACCATGCCTTTTTATATACTAGATTTGGATCCGTACAACATACGAATTCTTTGATATTTAATTTGAAATGATATAATATTAAAAAACTTAACTAATTTTTTTATTTAATTTATAAATGATATAATATTAAAAAACTTAACTAACATTAAAATAATATTAATGGTATGTAACTAAACTTAAAACATATTGAAAACTTTTTTGGTGTAAATCCTCCGTATTGTTTCTAGGGTTTAAAACAAATTAAAAGCAACACAATTTAAATAGATAATGTTACACAACTGAATTAAAATATAAATTCAGCATAAGAATGTCATTTTCTAAATATTCTCACGTGTTTTACTTTAAATTTTTTTATCTTTGTTCTTTGCGTTTGTTTTTACAGTTCTTATCCATAAAGTTGATTTAATAGAAATAAATCAAAATTGAAATATTAAGTTTAGTAAAATAAAAAATATATAATATGTAGTATATTTACCTTTATGTTTTTATGAATCTTTGAGACCGCAAAATTTCAAAGATTAAAATCTAATTCTTTAATTTTTATTTGAAATAAATAATTTTCACCAACACTTGAATGTACAAATTTGACAATATTTTCAATTCTTTCAACGTGACATTATAGCTAATTATATATTTTCTATGCATATAAGCGCATAAACATAATGGTGGCATAAGCTGATTAACAACGGCAACATAATTTTATGTACACATAAGATGTAGCAAATTAATAGTAAAGAAATTTAGAGCTGTGTGAAGAAATAAATCTTTTATAATACTTTTCTTTTGTCTGCTATCATGTATGGTGAAAAATTTTAGAGAATCTAATCCTCTATACAAATATAATTATTGTGATCTTTTAAACATCAAAATTTATTATTAAACATAAAATTTGTTATTTATAAGAAATATTTGAAAAACTTGTTTTACAAATCAAATTTATTTACGATTTGAAAAACAAATTCTATCAGATACTCTTGAAAACTAAATTTTATTCTGTTTAGGATTTTTTGAAAAGAAAGACTCTTGTAAAATAATTTCATCAAAAAAAATTTAGAATTATGTTTTATTCAAAAATTTAGAAAACGAAAAATATTATCAATAACAATTTCCAATTATAATTATATAATTTTTAAAATACATGTTTTTATAATTCATTATTTTACTATTTCTAGTATCATGTTCTTCATCAAATTCTTATAAAGGTAAAATTATTTTCAAATAACTCATTTAAAATTCTATTTTCTATGATTTTAAAAAAAAATTTTATCAAACAATTTATTTTAGATAATTATCATATATTTATAAAAAAAATTAACACATCTCAATATCTTAATTTTTTATTGTCATGTGTCGCGATAATGTTAATTAGAAACTTTAAAATAATTATTATAAACTATTTTTTTTAATAATCAACTGTTTAGGTTCTTTTATAATACTTTTCTTTTATCTGCTATTATGTAAGGTAAAAAATGAGAGAGAATCTAATCCTATATACAAATATAATTATTGTGATCTTTTAAACATCAAAATTTATTATTAAACAAAATTTTTTGTTATTTATAAGAAATATTTTAAAAACTTGTTTTACAAATCAAATTTATTTACGATTTGAAAAATAAATTCTATCAAATACTCTTGAAAATTAAATTTTATTCTGTTTAGGATTTTTTGAAAAGAAATAAATTTTATTCTGTTTAGGATTTTTTGAAAAGAAAAACTCCTGTAAAATAATTTCATCAAAAAAAAAATTAGAATTATATTTTATTCAAAAATTTAGAAAAGGAAAAATACTATCAATAACAATTTCCAATTATAATTATATAATTTTTAAAATAACTGTTTATATAATTCATTATTTTACTATTTCTAGTATCATGTTCTTCATCAGATTCTTATAAAGGTAAAATTATTATCAAATAACTCATTTAAAATTCTATTTTCTATGATTTGAAAAAAAAGTTTTATCAAACATTTTATTTTAGATAATTATCATATATTTATAAAACAATTAACACATGTCAATATCTTAATTTTTTATTGTCATCTGTCGCGATAATGTTAATTAGAAACTTTAAAATAATTATTATAAACTATTTTTTTTTAATAATCTACTGTTTTTGTTTTATAAAATTACTATCAAATAATTATTTTTAGTTACAATTAATAAGTTTTCCACATTACTATTTTTACAATTCATTTTGTCATTACTTTTAATATAAAAAAAGTTTTCATTTTTTTTAAAGGTAAATCACTTTCAATAATTTTCAACCTTTCTTTTGTTTAGGAACTGTTTAAAAAAAATAAAAAAAATTACTATCTTATATTTTATTTTAAATAATAATTATATATGTATATATATTTAACTATATTTCATTTATGATTTTAGAAAAGGAAAATTACTATCAAGTACTTTATGTTAGGTATCTATAAAGAAAATTTGGAATAATTACTATAAAATAATGTTTTACAGTTATATTTGGTTTATGATTTATGAAAAGGAAAATTACTTTCATTTAATTATGTTCGGTTACATTTAGATATTTTATAGTACTATTTTTACAATTTACTTATGCCACCATCTCAATATAATGTTTTCATGAAGTTCTTTTTAAAAGGGAAAATTACTTTCAAATAAACTTTCCAAATTTATTTTAATTAGGATTTATAAAAAAAGAAAAATTACTATTAAATACTTTATTTTAGATAACTATAATTATATATTATCAAATAATAAGATTACAAAAATTTAATATTTTTAACACATGTCACAATCTTAAATTTTAGTCGCCATATATCACGATCATGTTAATTAGCAACTTCGAAGAACCAAGCTTTATATAATAAGATTGTTTTTGTTTTCTTCTCTTTTTTTTTATGGTCAACTTTTTTTTTTCTTCTCTTTTCACGGGTTATAGAAACACAAAATTAATGGGATTTTAGTGGATCAAGGATTTGAGAGGATTTCAATTTTTTTTTTCAAATCTCTTTTTATTGTATCTAACATTTTTACGGTCTATATGAAATCCAAGTTTATTGGATTTTATATAGAACTCTAAATTCAGTCGATAAGAATTCTTGCAGTTATCAAGTTTATTGGTATTAGTTATTTGTATAAGTTCTCTCAAATTCGAGCTATTGGAAATTATAAAATCTACCAAATGAGATTTGGTGGGGTTTGGATGATATTTTATAGTAAAAAAACGATGAGTCAAATACCATCTTCTGTATAATAGTATTTGAAATTTTTTTTAAAAAAAAATACTTGACAGTTTGACATTTAAAAAAAAGAAGATAAAATTGTTTGAAAGAAAAAAATGAAAAATTAACTAAAATTATATTTTTTTTAAACTCTCATATATTCTATATATTTCATAAAACAGTAAAAATATTGAATTATAGTATTTTAAGAAAATATTATTCTAATTAAATATTGAAAATTTAAAAGGTTTTTTCAAAAACTCTGAATTTTTTCCAAAAACTCTGAAATTTCTTCAAAAACATTAAAACTTGTAACAATCTTTTTTAAGATTTACTTAAATCATGGATTTTTTTTTGGATTTACTCAAATCCTTGATTCAATAAACCCCTAAATCTTACACCGTTGATCGTATTGTTTTTTTCAACGGTCTTTCTTGCTCCACATGCTAATAATCAGGATCCCAAAATATTTGGGCTCTAATAAATTAATACACAATTTAAGAATGTAACTCCCACCGGAAAAGCCCAATAATTCCCCAAATCTATTTCATTACCCCCTTGAGGCTCTCTCAATCTCAACTCTTGGCAGATGATAATGGCGTCGAAGCGAGAATACGGCATACCTTATACACCTCTTCCTTCATCACAGCCTTCTCAAACGGTCATCGTTCTAACTCCTTATCGCCGCCACCCTCGCCCTTCGTTCCTCCGCAGCCTCCGCTGCTCTATCCTCTTCACCGCCGCAATCCTCCTCCTCTCTGCCGCCGTCTACTTCCTCTACCCTTCGGATCCAGAAATCAATGTCTCTCGAATCCAGCTCAACCACATACGAGTCCTCGATTCGTTTAAACCCACGCTCGATCTCTCGTTTTCGCTCACGATCAAAGTCAGGAACCGCGATTTCTTCTCCCTTGATTACGATTCGCTTGTGGTCTCGATCGGGTATAGAGGGAGAGAGCTAGGGCTTGTCAAGTCTCGAGGTGGACACCTTCGTGCTCGTGATAGCTCTTATATTAACGCGACTCTTGAACTCGATGGTCTAGAGGTTGTTCACGATGTGATTTACTTGATCGGTGATTTGGCTAAAGGTGTTATCCCTTTTGATACGATCGCTCAGGTCAAAGGTGATCTTGGTGTTCTTCTCTTTCAAATCCCAATTCAGGTAATTCACTTGGAACATTTATGGCTGAGCAAAGGCCAATTTTGGAACTCTGATGCAGTTTTTGGAACTTCTATTTAGTTTTCGTGCGCAAATTCACTATTTAAATTCTCAATTCACAAGTATTCTTGCGTTCTAGTATTTGTTGTGTTGCTCTTCACTACGCTGTTTCTTAGACAGTCATTTGTTTTGTTTTGAGACTTGATTCAGTGGTTCTTTGAATGATGTCTTAACCTCTAGTATTGTCTGTTTTATTTCTTGTGCCTTGATGTCTCCACTCCTACTCGATGGAGAGCTTCTTTATATTTATTTTTTTGCTCACTTAGAGTTTTCTAGTTCAGGATTATAGTTCTTTGGACCGGAACTTGTTTGATCTTCTGTAGTTATATGCTGATCGGGATTTCTTGAACTTCTAAGATAAAAATACTCATCTTTTTTTTCAATAATTATAATTGTAGGGAATATGCTTGTCATCTTGTAAAAACTATTTATGTTTTCTGTAGGGTGGTTCGTGGTATTCTCTCTTTGGTGAATGTTAAATGAAGTTTGGATAATTAACTAACAGAGGGGTTGGAAACTTCATTGTTTACTGAAACTACTGCCACTGTTTTCTGCCATAACCTATACGTAGTTGAAATTAACTTTGTCAAGAGTTTCTAACTTTGAATCTTTTGATTTTTTGAAAACTTTTATTGTGTCAAAGTTAAGATTTAAACATCTGAGTGATGGGTAAAACTGTTTATCTTGCAGGGAAAAGTGTCATGCGAGGTGTTTGTTAATATTAACAACCAGAAAATTTCACACCAAGACTGTCATCGTAAGGTAATAAACCTGGTTTCTTCTTGTTACTCGCGAGATCCTCTACTTCAATTTTATTTAAGGATGTGTTTTAGTTACAGTGTGGTATTACATCGAATATATGTTTTTGTCCTTCTTAGTGGTAAATCGAAAGGACATGGGCTCTTTTGTTTCGATTATATCTTAGGTTGTTGAGAAGGCTGATTATATGTCTCCGCATTGGTTTTGTAATGCGCAGTGAAACAAAATCCTGAGCTGGTCCAAAGATGAAAGAGGAATAGACCAGAGATACATATGTTGAATACGTTGTGGGTTATGGAGAAATGATTTGTAAGATTTTTGTATAGATAAATACTACTGGATTGCCATTGCTTGGTCGTGTTATTTCGTACGTGAACTTTTTTTTTGTCGACATTTCATACGTCAACTACTTCAACGAGATAGTAACTATGGTTCTCTCCAGTGTTTTTAAACCTGTGCCGGACGGGGTTAAACCACCAACCATAAACCAGTCTAGGTTAGATTAATAGCAAAAATCCAGCGAAAGTAGAATCGGTTAAAAATTTGTATTATAAACCCAAAAACTGGCAACTCAATGATCTGGCCATGGGTTCGTGGGTTCGTATCGTATGTATACCAAAACTTTATTAACAAAATAATTAAGTTTTTTTCTTCATTTAAATTAAAAATAAAGATTGTAAAAATTGATAAAGCAATACTGTAATGAATATTCTTTTGTCGTGCTTTAGTGGCCAGCAACGGAGTAGGAAATTGCACTATCAAGAATTTTTTCTATCGAGAATGAACAGACCCGGATCAGCGAATATCTTGAAAAAGATACCCTGCCCGACGACCGTAATGAATGCAGAAAAATGAAAAAGCAAGCGGCCATGTACTATCACTACCGAGGAACACTGTTCAGTAGATCATTTTCTAGCCCTTACTTATGATGCATCATGTTAGGGTAATTTTATGTGGGATCTTTGTAAGTACTACGTAATCATAAATAAACAAGTGATGAGAAATAAACGAGACTGAAAGAGAGATTTTATTGATTGTATGAGCAGAAACTGCAACATTTGGTGTATACACCCTAGTTTAATCGCTTAACTCTATTTTCTTAGTCTCTAAATGTCGATCACTTGTTTTAGGATCTGGACCCCCTTTATAATTTAGCCGTAGTCGGTTATTAGGCTAGAGTTTTCCATATTCATAAATATGGAAGAATCTTACTTAGTAGAAATCTTCCATTTATACCCGGAAGCATGAATGGAGCCGGAACTTGAGCCGTGATTTCTCCAGGCAGGAATCGGAAGGCCACCGTCCTATTCGGAGGCTGGAGTAATCTTGTAATGACCCTAATCCGGTATTTGCTTTCTTAACCGGTTTGGTTTCAATAATAATTTTTAATAAACCAAGCCAAATTAGTTTCCTTCTCCACTGCGTTTTGGTATATGTATATATACGCCCAACGTGTGTGTATCTCCTTCATTTTAAACCTAGCCGTCAAAGTGGAGAACTGAAAGAAGTCTTCAGCCTTTCCGTTCACCTCCATCTCTGATATGGAGGTAAGTTGCACCGGAGCCGATTGCACGTGAGCAATGACTGCGTCACCGTCTCAACACCACCGGACGTGGAGCTGTACATCTCCGGAGATCCATATCGCCAAAGTCCTAGTCGCCCTCATCACCACTTGTCAAATCCAAGGCCAGCTTTATCTTTGTTCATGGGATGAACGTAAGAATCCGCTCTTCCCTTACGTTCATGTCATATTTAATAATTTCATGTTGTGCCCTTTGGTCAATCGTGAAGGTTTAAGTGCTTTTGTCCTTGTTTCTTGTACAACAAGTTGTTGTAACCCTAGCCTTATTAATTAATCTTTTGTATTTTTGCCGAGCTTCCATGTGATGCGTTTGATCTGCCTTTATGCGCCATTGAAGAGATATCAAGACCCAGGGAGAAACCCTGAGCTTTCTTGTTGCTCAAGTCATCTCGTTATTTCCGTCATGTTATCAATTTCCCGATCTTGGCTAAGGTGAGGGTCTTTTCCCGAGCTTCTCTTACACGGCTTAGGACCTCGAATAAGTATTATTTGTTTCTAATGTGTTCCGTCTGTGTGAAATCGAGTCTGTCATTGCTTGTTTAGTTTTAGGCTCCTTGCTTAAACCGGAACTAGGGTGTTAGATGGTTCAACAGTGCTTGTTCATTTATAATTGTTAATATATATGTATATAGTATATTGAGGTGATTTGGGTGTTAGCCGACCATGGAGACGTAATTCTTTGTGTCGGCCGGAGACCAGTACATTGGGTGTGGTGTATGCTGCGGCACAGCTTAGTCGACCTGTTGTGCCAAGGCTTCGAGGTCGATAAATCGTCTATGGGGGTGTGTTACCGAGCACATATTCGGTGGTGTTTTGGCCTGTTAGTGGGCAGTTTGTTTGATCTCTGGGTACTTTAGGTACCGTGTTTGCAACGTGTTAGAGTTAAATTATATTTATTCGGAGTATTCTGTCCGGGTCCATGGACTTTGGGTTTAGTATCTCATACCTCACTGAGTGACTCCCCTGTTACTCACCCCTCTTTCTTCCCCATTTCATGTGAGACAGATGAGTATATGTTATTTTGGACGGATTGGTGCTACTGGACTTTTTATTCGGATTTTTATTTGGGCTTTGGGTGAGTGTAATTGGGTATATGGACTTTTATTATACGAGATATTGTTGGTTGCCCGCTGTTCTTCAGATAGGAGGTGACGGGTGTCACAAATCTCTTCATGTATTATTTTTCCCCAATAATTTACCCCTTATATTTAGATTTTGTCATTGAATTCGAGAGATAATTTGTGCACTTCGGTCGACCATAGTCGTTCCTTCTCAGCATATCTGTTTTGAGCAAGGTGTCGCTTCCGTGATACCTTTTTCCAGGTTTGTCTAGGCCTGTGCCGTGTTTAAACCCGGAGGAGAGATGTTTTGTCGAAAGTAGACATGGGTCTAGTGGATGTTTCTAGGCTCGAAGCCTAATAAGTCAGTTGATCTAGCAGGATTCGTGATCATGGTCTAGCATTTCAATGGATGACAAGACTTGTTTAAATGGCCCGTGGCCTTGCTAATGTCTATATTTTTTTTATCTTAGTGGCACAAGGCCTGATCATAGTACTTCAGTGGGTATTTGACTTTTCAGCTCAGGTTGTTGATTCCTGGTCTGGAGCAGGAGTTTACGGAAATAATCATGCTGCAATGAGCTTTTGTTACTTCGATCTATGGGTTGATATGCCATCGATGCCAGTTGTCGTCGCCCGGAATCAAGAATCTTTTTCCTTAAACCAAAGCGGTATCGGGATTATTTTTGGAAAGAATCGGTTGATTTCCATTTTTTTTGCGCATCTCCTTTTTTACCTGAGGGATACAATCTTTCCGGAAATTATATTCCAAATCCTTTGCAAGGAAACTTAAATTATTTATGAATATCCTGAAAATTATACCTTTCCTTTTTCTTTGATGGCATTCTTGCTACGAGAGCGTCATGTAGAGTAGTATATATGGACCTCTTGAGGTTGTGTTGACTTCATCCCTTCTCTCAATCTCATCCTCTTCCCGCATAGAAGAATGAGCAATCATCCTTATTTTCCTTCTTTATCGGCTTCATTTGTAGGTGGTCGCATGAGGCACCAACGCCTTTTTGGGAGTCTTTTCTCGTCTCCCATCTCTTCATGGGGAGAAGTTTCTGAAGCTGACACGAGGTGATTCCCGTGGCTCCTTTGAGCCATCACCATTCACGGAGGCTTGATGGAGATGGGCCCCGCTCCGAGATTCAGGGCGAAGATATCTTGGAGATTCTAAGGAAATATTCTTTACCCCCGTCTATGGAACTGAGGAGTCCTACTGACTTTGAGCGTGCTCCGGATGGAGGGTGAATGAAGTGGCTATCTATGAAGCTCTTTGGAGGTGGCCCTCAGAGGATGCCCTAGCGTTGATAGGTGAAGTGTCGTCCTACTTTGTTACGTAGGACTTGAAAAATTCGTCCCATCTACACACGTCGCTCTTGATCGACAACAAGAGATGTTTGTCGATCAACACTCGATCTGAATATCGACTCTGGCTGGTTTCTGAACTGCTACGAGTTTCTTCTATCTTTAACTCCAAAATTCTCCATAATCTCCACATTGTTCCAAAACATACCTAGACTGTAAACACTCTAACAAGACTCGGAAACATAATAAATAGACTCTAAAGAAACTATATATCATTGCTAAAAACTGGTAAAATCCATGGTATATTGGTTGCTATGAGGACTTTGTGTATGGCGATGTGGTCCCTTTCTTCCGTTCTCATTTTCTCTGTTGATCGCTTCGTAGACTTTCAGAACTACTTGGTTTGTTTTACGCAAGTTTTTCTGCAAAGATTTCCCAAAAGTTGTTTTACAGAAAGCTATCTCCTAGATTTTCAGATATACCATGGATTTTACCACATTTAGACCATGGTATATGATCGTTTTAGACTCTATTATATATGTTTGGAATCTATCTTAGAGTCTTTTCAAGTCTAGGTATGTCTTGTAGCAATGTTTAGATTATGGAGCATTTTGGAGCTAAAAATTGAAGAAACTTGTAGATGTTCAAAAACCAGCCAAAGTCGATATTCATACAGAATGTCAATCGACATTGACCCCTTGGTGTCGCTCGACACTGACGCGAGAAGACGGGCGACCAGTTCGTGGCCGACTTGAAGCTCAAAGATCTTATTTACAGTACTACTCCTGGTCGATTTTTACCTAGTATTTTTGTGTTTGCCATTGTTTGGGCAACACACAATCTTTTTTCTACTTTTTACCCAACAAACTATTTAAGGTTTTTTAGATTGGAGAGAAGATTCAAGCCTCCTTCTCAGATTTGTATTGGAACTTCATTATTTTCTACTTATTTATCTATACATTTTATTCAGACATTGCTATGAATTGCTTTGCTATGTCTGGGTAGTTTAATTTGTTAGATTTAAGGTTTAATTAGGGTTTTGATGGATTCGCCAAAACTATAGAATTGGCAGGGTGAATTTATAGATTTCTTTTATCATAATTGTTCTTACTACTTGTGTTCTAGAGTAGCTAACTAGAACTCTGAACTTAGTATTATAGACAACCGCAAAGTAGGTTCTTTACCTGAATTAATCTGCTGAGCTAGGTTGCTAGATACATGCGATAGCTGGTCTAGGAAACTAGTGAACAATATCGATCAGTTCGATAACGCTTTCCTAAGGAAGTACCGATCGATACCTAGTCAATAGTATCGGCCGACACTCAATCCGTGTTTACATGCGACAACTAGAGCACCAGACTTAGTCACGATTAGACTCGCAGCGAGAGCTGGATAGCTTTGCATTAGAATTTGAGTTATATGATCGTCATTCACATATCCTTAGCTTCTATATCATTATAATATTGACTGTCTGAGACCATGAATCTAGCTATTTTCTCTTATATTCTCAGAACAACCAATTGATTTACTGCTTTCCTCTATTTACTGCTTTCATATTATTTACCTATCTTAATCGCGATATTATTGTATGTCCACGCTCCCTGTGGATTCGATTCCTAAGTACTAAACCTCTTATTTGAGAGAGTAAAGTTGATCGTATGATAATTTGAGTGATATCATTTTCCTATAAGGTTCTTTGATATATGGTGTTTTTGGCACCATTGTGTATATGCTTCCTAACTGGTTTTCAATGTTTTATCGAGTTAGTCCAGTACTTTTAGAGTCATTTCAGGTCTGAAGTGGACTAAAGAGCTAAAGGAAGAAGCGTGAAGAAAGGAGCAAGAATTGTAGACTTTCCCCGAAGAACAATCGAGCGGAGCAGTCTGACAGTTGATCCCACTAGGAGCAGCCAGAAGATTGTTCCCAACATTTATGGAAGTTTCCATATCTTTCAAAGATTTGCCCTAATCACCTATTCCCTACTCTGAAGTCTAAGGCGCTTCCATATAAAAGCCGCCTCTATCTTTATTTTCTTTTCACGCTAGTTTTTGCAAGAGACTAAGACAGATTGTTGATTTGCTATTGTAAGGGAGACGACTCCTCTTCTTCACCGAGAGGATTATCATGAACCCTATTAATTTCTCTTAAGATTTATATGCAGTACTATTCAGTTATCATGTCTTGTTCGTCTTGTGTTATGGCTGAGTAGTTGCCTAGCTCATCTAGGGTTCTAAGGTGTTGATCGCTGAGCTAAACATAAATAAGCGATTATATTGTGTCTTTGTTCATCTCTGTTCTTAATGCTAGTTATAACCTGATCACTTACTGCTAGATTTTAGGTTGAATCTACTCATTAACCGTGTAGGAGATTACTTGATATTGAGTGAATGAGCCGCGCATCTCTAGTCAGCGAAAGTAGATACTAGAGTGCTCGGTGAACCTATCGGACTTGATCTCTATTGCTTGTAGTCGACCCTTGATCCAAACGAAAGTTTATGTGTCAAGGTCGAACCGCAAAGGGAACAGCACCATGACAGTGGGCTATTCTAATTGAGTGATCCGTGTTCTAGATTATACTTCAAAGCGCTTGAATAAATGTTTAGCTAAGCATTGACACCCGATGAAAAACCCTAGATTGGCTTCTCTTTAATATCAAATTTATTCTTTGCAATTGTTTACTTTGCTTGCACGTTACCACCTAAATCAAACCCCACTTTTAGTTTTAGCTAAGTTGAAAACTTATAAGAATAAAGTGTAGACTAGTCCTCTGGATTGAATCTTAAATACTACAACTACCACTGTTAACTTGACATTAGGAAAGGTTCAGGTTTAGTGTATCAAGTTTTGGCGCCATTGCGACGGGGACCAGATATTTTACCTTTATTTTTCAGTTCTATATTTAGTCTAAGACATCTAACTTGCTTTTCTCTCTTTGTTTCAGTCAATGATCCAGGTGCATGACCAGTAGACATACTCGGAGAAACGCACAAGGACCATTATTCACGCTAAGTAACAAAGAGCTCGCAAGATTAGAAAGACAGAACCGTCAACTACCGCGGCCTACTAACACCACAATGGGTGATCACGGAGGCCAAGATGATCTTACTGCTGCAATGGCGCTCATGCAACAACAAATGCATCAGATGCAACAGACCATCAACGCATAGGGAGCTGCTCGCCAAGCAGCGGCTGAACTTGCTGCACAGCAAGCTGAGCAACAAGGCACTCCAATTGGAGAGCGGAACCTTCCGCGGAACTTCCCTACCACTCGCTCCCCCATCAATCCTCCTCCCTGCACTCGACAGGATTATGAGATCAAGCCTGCTTTGATTGGCCTGGTGCAGCAAAAAAATGTTCAATGGTCTCGCGGCTGAAATCCCTTTGGACCATATTGAGAACTTTGAGAGAGTTTGCAACTTCTCTCGTGCGAATGGAGTGCCACCAGACTACGTCAAATGCACATTGTTCCCATTCTCCTTGGACGTGAAAGCATCTCGCTGGTTAGTCTCTCTCCCGACTGGTACACTTACTACATGGGAACAAGTCAGAGCAGCGTTCTTAAGCCACTTCTACACAAAGACGAAAACCACAGCTCTGAGGCATAAAATCTCCAATTTTAAGCAAACGACCGATGAGCCTTTCTATGATGCTTGGGAGCGTTACAAGCAGTACCAAAGGGAATGCCCTCACCATGGGTTTGAGGATGACTACATACTGGAAGTATTCTATGATGGAGTGAGCTATGAGTTTCGTAATGCTCTTGATTCCTCAAGAAATGGAGATTTCATGACCCAAACAACACCAGGCACATTTGCACTGATCGAAAACATGGAGTCGAGTTCACTCAACAAGAACAAGGAGAATGATCGCTCCAAGAGCATGAACAGCATTGACGATCTGGCGGCAAAGGTTGACCAGCTGATAAAAGGCAATCAGAGCCAAGTGTTCATCATGGAAGAAACTGGTTCAGAGAACAGTGTTTTAGAAGCTGCACCCGATGCGGAGAACACTGTAGACGATCAACAAGAAGTGAGCTACGTGACTGGTCAAGGCTGGCAGTACAAGATCTTACATCCAAACCCTAACGTGAGGAACAACCCTCATCTTTTTAATTACCCTAAGCCGGGCAACCCAGTTGATCATGCACAGAACAGTCAAGGACAGCACAACGGGTATCAGAAGGGGTACCAAGGAAGAACTTACGTTCTGAGCCAGGCGCATCACAACCAGTTCCAGAACCAAAAGCAGCAGACTGCTCAACAAGCCGCTCCTGCACCTATGGCTGCTCCGACAGACGAGATGAAGGGTCTAGCGACAATGATGCAGCAGTTGCTCCAAGGTCAACAAATTCAAGGGAAAGCGTTGAACCAGGTTACCGCAGATATCAACTCCAGGATGAACCACATGTTCAATGACCTGAGTACTAAATATGACAATGTCGCTAGCCACATGCGGCAGATGGATATTCAGATCGCACAAACAGCCGAGAGCGTTAAGAGGCAGCACGGAACTCTCCCTGGAAAGACTGATAAAAACCCTAAAGTGTGCAATGCGGTCGCACTACAGAGTGGAAGAACACTACTGGATGCGACACCTAAGAAGCTGTCGGCGGCAGAGAAAGGAAAGCAAAAAGAGGGTGAGAACCCACAGTCCGAAACTGCTCCGCCGCCTGACGAGGACACGGACCAGCCTGCTGAGACTGATCTGGCGCCTGCAGCCACACCTGTCGAGTCTGTTCCTCTGCGAGAATACACCCCTAGGGTTCCATATCCTGTTCCCGCAAAGAAGTCTAAAAAGGATCGCGAGGAGATGAAGTGTAAGAAGATGATAGAGGATCTAACCCTCAAGCTACCCCTAATCGATGTGATTTAGATGATAACTTCTATGCGCAGCTTTATGAAGGGGTTGATCTCGGGGAAGATAATAGGAGATGGTGAGGTCACGCTAATTTCGAAGGAGTGCAGTGCAGTGCAGTGCTTCAGAACAAGCCGATCAAGAAGTTGGGTGATCAAGGAAAATTTGTTCTCTCGGTACAAATTGGGAAAACAGTATTTGCTTGTTCTCTTTGTGATTTGGGTTCCAGTGTCAACCTCATGACTTACTCCATGGCAAAGCGACTTGGATTCACAGACTTTAAACCTACTAGAATGTCCCTGGTGTTCGCGGACAGGTCAGTCAAGTCACCGGTGGGTATTCTGGAAGATCTCCATGTCCGAGTAGGCAACACCTATGTTCCGACAGATTTTTTGGTTCTAGAGGTTGACGAAGAACCAATAGATCCCCTCATCCTGGGTCGTCCTTTCTTGTGCACAGCTGGTGCAATTATTGATGTTCGACAAGGAAGGATTGATCTTCACCTGGGAGACATTGCAATGAAGTTCAAAATGAACAAATTGCTGAAGAAACCGATGCTAGACACGCAGACCTACACAGTTGAGGATGAAGATCAAGCACTATTCCCTCAAGAGGGAATGATTGAGGAAATCTTGACCGATGATCGACTCGAATTAGCCCTAATCCGATCTGAGACCGAGCACAACGTCATGAGCGTGGACGCTGTTAGGGGATTTTTGTGTAGGCTCTTTTAGAGTACCACAGAACGATGGATAAGCTAGAGAATCGTGTGTATTTTGAGTAGGTTTGTATGTTTCGTGAGGATTTGGGTAAAGTAATAAGAAGATAGGCTTAAAGAAACGTTTTATTAGGTAGAACAAACGAGAGTAAACAAGGTTACAAAGTATTAGGTAAGAACCCTAATTCTAGCTGTCTAACCCTAGTCTCTAAGCCTCGGAGAAGTCGATCCCTTGCTTTTGGGACTTAGGAGCCCTTATATAGTCGCCTTGAAGTCGGTTTGATTTAGGTTGAACTCTTCCATATTCGGAAATATGGAAGGTTCTCTTTATCGGAAATCTTCCATTTCTCGGAAGAGAGGTCGGTCCCTGGGACTGGTCCCAGGGTTCCTTTTAGCGGGGACCTGGAGTGTTCCTATATCGGGGACCCGGGGGTCTGGGTCCTGCCTGGAGGCTGAAGGAAATGATACCGGGGTATTTTTCCCTAACAGTTTGCCCCTTATTGCTCGATTTCGTCATCAAACTCGGGGAATAACCTGTGCACTCAAGTCAACCGGGGTTGCTCATTCTCAGCAGGCTCCCCTTAAGCAGGACTCCGCTTCATCGGTCTCGCTATTCTGGATTCCACTCAAGCCGGAGCTTGTTCTGAACCCAGGCAAGGATCGTTTCCAGCTTACTTAGTCGGAGCTTGATAGTAGCGTCTTGAATTTTCTGGAGACGATGAGGCTGGGGAGAGTTCTCGATGGAGAGAACCAGAGTCTTTTAAGCTGGGATCCTTTGAACCGGAAAAAGGCGGGAGCGTGATCTGAGTAGCATTTTTCCTTCCTGGATCGGATTTCTTTCATTCTAGGCCGGTCACCCTTTGTTAACGATTCTCTAGGAGATTTGGAAATATTCGATTTCCTTTTCTCCGTCTTCAAAAAGGAAAGGGTTGGGCGTATATTTAGGATGCACGGCGCTTCTCACCAGATCATCCCTGATTTGAGAAAGATGATAATGAGGCGATCCTGATGGCACCCTTGAAGCAACGTTGCTCTTATGTTCTTGATGACGGCCCATGCTCTGAGATCCAGGAGGAGGATCTGATGGCTATCCGGAGGAAATATGCGATTCATTCTTCGGTATAGATGAGGAGTCCCTCTACGTTTGAACGCGCTGCTGACGGGGGACCGAACGAGATGGCCGTCTTTGAGGCACACTTGGTGGCAGGTTTTTGGGGGATCATTCCGTCACTCGTGGCTGAGATATCATCGTTCTTTGGTTTCTGCCCTTCTCAGCTTACTCCCTTATCCTTGAGGACTCTAATATTGATCCAAGTACTTGGGGAGCTCTATGGCCTCGGCATCGGGATACATGAGGTTCTGTACTCCTACTACTTTGCCCTGCTGACGATCATGCCCGGATTCTATCATCTTCAACCCCGCAATGGCACCCTTTTGGTTGAGGAGCCTTCGAGAGGTACCATGGGTAACTACCCCTTCGGGAATAACTGGAACAGCCGATACGCGTTTATGAAGATTTAAGAACCCTTCTTTTACCCTACGTTATGGCGTACCGTCGGTAAGTCTGGTCTTCTGTACTTCATTCTCCTCCGGTTGGTGATTTACCGATGATTTGGTTTTGTTTTCAGATGTGGCTCGTCCGGTGTCCTTCCTTGGGGAAGCAGTGGTGAAACAGGTGCTAGCGATTTCTCGGCGTTTCCGTAGAGTACCATTCCTGGTGAGTAAGGAAGTCTTGCGCCACAGCCGTCTTTGGGGTAAGTTCTTGCTTCTTAGTCCTTGCTTGGTAGGATTTCGTCTTCTTACTCTTTCTATCTTTCAGGGAATATTGCGAGACTCCCTGCTTCGGTTCTTTACGATGAGTATCAACAGGCTGGGACGCGAAGAAGGCACTCTTTCTACACTCCTCCACCTCGTTTGGCTAGAGCGGCACCGCCGACTACTTGGATTAGACCAGACTCAATCGGGACTCCGACTGGAAGGGTTCTGCTAATGGGCATTCAGCAGAGGCTGCTCGCCGAGCTGTTCCTTCTCCGTAACCGGGTGCGAGATATGGCGGCTCAGCGTGACTTATTGATTTGGCAGGTGAGAGCTTCGCCTAGATGGGAGCTTATGAAGGAGTGGTTGGAAGGAAGAACAGAGCACTGGGATCCCGAGGAAGAATATCGCCAGCATCTGCTTTGGTCTGAGGGATTGGGTCGCCGTCCTGGAGAGTTTTTCCCAATCAGCCCGAGGTCCATCGCGGAATCTCGAGTCTCCGCTGGTCCGTCTTTCAAGATGTTTTATTGCTTTTTGTCGAACCTGCTTTTCTCTGAATAATGGCTTCTTGTAGCCTTTCTTATTCTCTTTGGAACAATGATTTCTCGTAATGAATTCCTTTTCCCTACAAGCTTTGCTTCTTGTTTTCGTGAGTTCGGGATTCCGAGATTGAAATCTTACCTCAGACGATATAGGGTTCGGAGGTCCTTCTGAGGACCTTGAGGTCGTTGGCCTATAGGCTATATAGATCGTTTATAGATTTTGGTTCTCGGGCTTTGAGGCCGTTTTAGGAACTTCTATACTTAGGATCCTGGGATCACAGTTGGGCCCGGGGGTTATAAAGAACCTGGAGGTTTACCTTTTCCAGGTCCTGAAAAAAAAAATCATTTCAGGGCCCAGAGATTACTTGGGGACCCGAAGGTTTTCAATAACCCGGGGGTTTTGAATTATTAGTTTAAGGGACCGTATTCTGCCTGCCTAGGTGAGGCCGCTACCGATACCTGTTGGGATTTTGCATTCTGCCGCTCGGGAGTTGGCCATTACCGAGTTCCCGTGCTGCATGTTGCTTCTGCAGGAAGCCACTGTCAGACTTAGAGGGTGCTGGTATGGGTGAAAACCCAAGTGCCAGGCTTACGCTGCTTTCCACGTCTAGAGAAGCATGATTTAGTTTGCTCCCTGTATATAACAGTACTTTTGCAATGGATATATACCATGTGTTCCCTGTATCGCGTAGCTCGTAGCGTTTTAATACATGTACTTTTTACATTGGTACTCTGGGGACCCCGATGCGCCTTAGGCTGCACAGGGGTTTTAGGTAGTTTTGACAGCATACTCAGGCTTGCGCATACCCATTCCTACTTTATGTCTCATACCCGTTTTGTTTTTCTGTGGTCGTACCACTTTTTTCATTGAAGGTTGGCCAGGATCGGAGGTCGCTTGGACCTAATCCAACTTGTTTGCCCCTTTAAGTATTATGATATTCCTACTATTCTTTTATAGTCGAAACTATTTTATTGCATAAGCTTTGTCCGGAGACGTTTCAGCGTACATAGGAGTAGGAAAACATAATGCTTAAATAATAAGTAATAAAAATCATGGTCCGGAGACCGTACAAGACATCAGTTTGCGAGGTACCCCGGTGATTAGGCCATGTTTTACCTTTGTTATGTAGCCCGTAGGCTCTGTTTCACTATTTGGATGAGTGCCCCTCCTGGAGGATTCCTCTTTCTTGTTGCGGTCCCTGGCAGCACTCCGTGGTCGGGACCAGTCCTCAGGGTTCTGTGGACCCATCTGTTGCTTTCCTCCTGGGGGGTGGACTTCATGCCGGTTTGTTGAGGATTATAGGAGTGTTTCCTTGGCGCGTCATCCCTCTCTCCATTGCAGGGTACTGATTCTCCCTTGGGTCCGTGGACCGTGACCAAGACTTGTCTCGTGCCCCAGCTTCTGTAGATTCTCATGCTATTGGGGATTCGCGGCCAATGTTTCCTGGTGATGAAGGTTCTCAGCACGGCCATGAGATGGGTAGTCGCATTCATCCACCGGAGCGACCAGATTTGAAGAACTCTGGCTTGGCTAGGTATCTTTGTTCTCCGTTGGCAGGGTACCCTCTGCCCCAGATCCGTCCAGTATGATTTCAGAGGAGGTCTCCTCACGTTGCTCATTCCCCGCTTCTTCATTTGTGAGACCATCGGTTGGTAGCTGGCGAGATCCATGTGGGGTGGAGGACGAGGATCTTGCGAGGTCCCTGTCTTCTGAACAGGTACCGCTTTGGAGGACCTTGAGTGAGACCATGCGAAGCGCACGATACCGGTCCTTAGGTGGTCCTTTACGTGATTCGAGGTCCGCGTCCTCTGAACCGATCGCCATTCGCCAGACCGCTTGACCTCTGGTCCCCGGGTTCGGGGGACCTGAGGTCTCTTCTGTAATTGCTATAAGACCTTGGTCTTCCCCTTTAAGGCTGTTTGGTAGCTGGATCGAGAATTATCCTGATCTCCTTTGATTATTCTGATGCCCCAGGGTGTAGGGAATTTCACCATTTGATGAAGGGTTGAAGGGACTGCTCCCATGTCGTGAATCCAGGGTCTTCCTAGGATCATGTTGTATGCTGATTGACTGTCGACGACCAGGAACTTGGTAGACATGTTGATCCCTTCAGCGTACACTGGGAGAGTGAACTCTCTGGCTGTTTGCTTGACTTCGCCGCTAAATCAGATGAGTGGAGTTATTTTGCGCGTCAGGGCGCTCTCCTCCAGCCCTAGGTCCTGGTAAGCAGTCTGGAAGATGATGTCGTTGGAGCTACCATTGTCCACTAGTATTCTTTTTACCAAGCAGTTTGCTACGGTGAGCGAGATGACCAGGGCATCGTGGTGGGGAGCCAAGATCTTCTCCTGCTCCTTAGCCGTGAAGCTTATTTCGTCGGTACCTAGGAGCAAGCGCTTTGGTTTGGTCGTCTCTAGGCCGTGCTTGGCGTTGCGGGTGCTTTTCTTGGCAGCTGCATGACTCACGCCGCTTATCTCTAAACCTCCGGATATGACATGGATCACTCGGTCTTGGCGAGGTGGTGAGGCGGGTATAGCTCCAGCGGATTTCGCCGGCACCTCTTTATTTAGATGGTTCTTGGCTTTTTCTGAGAGGAATTCCCGGAGATGCCCCTTTTGGATTAGTTCATTGACCTCGATCCTTAGAGCGATGCAGTTTTCAGTTTTGTGACCATGGTCGCGATGGAAGTCGCACCAGAGGCCAGGGTTCCGGAACGAGTCAGGTGCCTTCATCTTTTGAGGCCACTTGACCTGTTGGCCCATCTGCCTCAAGACGTTGACTAGCTTCGGTGTGGACATCGAGAGATGGGAGATGTCGGGCCAAGTGGATACCGACATTCCTTCTTCCTTTTCCAGGGGTCGGTACTGGAACCTGCCCCGGTTTCTGTTCCGGGAGTCCTTTGTCGCTCTTTGGGAGGATCTTTCATCCCGATTTCCTTGATCTGATCGGGCCGACTATTGGTCCTGCTTCGGCTGGGCCTTGGCGCGGCTAGCGACGTCTTCTTCTCACTTCACTTGCGCCCAGGTCCGGGATAACACGTCTTCCATGGTCTTGCAGGGATACATGGTTAGTTCTTTGTAGAGGCCCCCGTCTGAAAGCAGGCCCCTTTTGAAGGCAGAGATCACGGTAGGAATGCTGCACTCGGGAACTGCCACCTTTTCTTGGTTGAAGCGGGCTATGTAACCTCGCAGGGGTTCTACCCGATGCTGAAAAATCTCGTAGAGACCGTCTGAAGTCCTCTCCAGGCTCCTACTACTTGTGAATTGCTCCACAAACTTGTCGTTGAGGCTCGTAAAAGAGGATATGGACCTGGTGGGTAGGTTGATGTACCATTGTAAGGCAGGTCCTATCACAGTGGAGCCAAAGCCTTTGCACATTGTAGCCTCGCGGGATTCTTTTGGAAGCGCAACCGCGAGCATCCGTTGCTTGTATTGAGCGATATGATCATCGGGGTCGCCCGTGCCGTCGTACATCTTTATGCTGGGGAAGAAAAACTTCCTAGGCATCTCGACCGAGGCGATTCCTTCGACGAAGGGGGTATCTACGTAGGAGTCCGGGTTACTCCTTCGGATTGGGGGAGCTACTCCTGGTAGGCGTTCCACCATGGACTGCATGGCGTCGAATCTCTTGGAGAACATCTTCTCGAGATAGGCAGTCATAGAGGACTCCGTCGCTGATATCTTTTCAGGCGTCTCCTTATCAGATTCTGGCTCGGAATCACTCTCCTCCAGGTTGTGGACCTGCGGATTCTCGGCCCCTTCGCGCGTTGCCCTGGCTACGCCTGACCCAAGAGCTGGATCGGTCACCCCTTCTCCGGAGTTAGGAGTATTCAGATTCCCATGGGTCGAACCTGGGTGTTGAAACTGGCTGAGCTTCTCGGCGCTTTGCTCCAGCTGTTTAGAGTGTTCGTCGAGTTTCTCCTTCAGACTTTGGACTTCTGAAGAGAGGTTCGGGTTTTCCTCGGTTGCCTCCTGAGTTCGGTTCATCTCGGTTATTTGGCTGCATGCCGTCAACTTGCTTCAGGAGTTCAGCTACCCTTTGAGCATCATCGGATGGCTCGTTATGCTCTTCCACCGTCATCGTCACGTAGTTTGATTACTCCCCTCCTTCTAGCGCCAAATTGTTAGGGGATTTTTGTGTAGGCTCTTTTAGAGTCCCACGGAACGATGGATAAGCTAGAGAATCGTGTGTGTTTTGAGTAGGTTTGTATGTTTCGTGAGGATTTGGGTAAAGTAATAAGAAGATAGGCTTAAAGAAACGTTTTATTAGGTAGAACAAGCGAGAGTAAACAAGATTACAAAGTATTAGGTAATAACCCTAATTCTAGCTGTCTAACCCTAGTCTCTAAGTCTTGGAGAAGTCGATCCCTTGCTTTTGGAACTTAGGAGCCCTTATATAGTCGCCTTGAAGTCGGTTTGATTTAGGTTGAACTCTTCCATATTCGGAAATATGGAAGGTTCTCATTATCAGAAATCTTCCATTTCTCGGAAGAGAGGTTGGTCCCTGGGACTGGTCCCTGGGACTGGTCCCAGGGTTCCTTTTAGCGGGGACCTGGAGCGTTCCTATATCGGGGACCCGAGGGTCTGGGTCCTGCCTGGAGGCTGGAGGAAATGATACCGGGGTATTTTTCCCTAACAGACGCGGATGGCTACAACAAGATGCTTGAATCTGCCGAAAGCATGGAAAAGCTTGTCACCTATCTAAGTCTGGGGGAGAAGGACGAGAGCGATCAGAGCAGTGCAACTGGAGCAACCGCTTCGAAAGGCGCTACAAAGCCGAACATGCAACTCGACGATCCATGGTGCAAACTGAAAGCTCCAAAGATCGAGCTCAAATCCTTCCCCACGGGGCTCAGGTACGCATTTTTGGGTCCAAATTCCACTTATCCTGTTATTGTGAACTCTGAACTGAACAATGTGGAAACCGCTAAACTTTTGTGTGAACTAAGAAAGTACCGTAAGGCATTAGGTTATTCTCTAGCTGACATTCATGGCATTTCACCTGATATTTGCATGCATAGGATACATCTAGAAGATGAATCGATGACTTCTATAGAAAATCAAAGGAGGTTAAATCCAAACCTTAAAGATGTTGTAAAGAAAGAGATAATGAAACTTCTAGAGGCTGGTGTGATCTATGCCATCTCTGATAGCAACTGGGTTTAGCCATGTTCATGTAGTTCCTAAGAAAGGTGGAATAACTGTCATAACAAATGAGAAAAAATGAATTGATCCCTACTCGAACTGTAACTGGACATCGCATGTGCATTGATTTTCGCAAATTGAATGCTGTAACTCGCAAGGATCACTTTCCACTCCCTTTCATTGATCAAATGCTTGAAAGATTGGCTAACCAGCCATAATATTGCTTTTTAGATGGCTATTCAGGTTTCTTTCAGATCCCTATCCATCCAGATGATCAGGAGAAGATGACGTTCACATGCCCATACGGCATGTTTGCCTACAGGAGAATTCCCTTCGGCTTGTGCAATGCTCCAGCGACCTTTCAATGTTGCATGATGTCTATTTTTACTGACCTGATTGAGGACATAATGGAGGTTTTCATGGATGACTTTAGTGTCTATGGAAGCTCCTTTTATGTTTGTTTGAAAAATTTGAGAAGGGTGTTGCAGCGATGCGAGGAGAAAGATCTGGTGCTGAACTGGGAGAAGTGCCACTTCATGGTTAAGGATGGGATTGTTCTCGGGCACAAGATTTCTGAGAAAGGGATCGAGGTTGACATGGAAAAGATAGAGGTGATGATGAGCCTGCAGCCACCAACACCAGTCAAAGGAATCAGAAGTTTCTTGGGACATGCCGGTTTCTATAGAAGGTTCATCAAAGACTTCTCAATGATCGCGAGACCGCTCACTAGGCTGGTCTGCAAGGACACCTAGTTCGAGTTTGATAGCGACTGTTTGACTGCTTTCCACACGATAAAAGGAGGCTTGATCAATGCACCGGTTGTTCAGCCTCCATATTGGGACTTACCTTTTGAGATCATGACAGATGCAAGTGATTTCGCAGTGGGAGCAGTGCTGGGACTGAGGAAAGATAAGAAACTGCATGTGATCTACTACGCGAGCAGGACGATGGATGAAGCCCAATGCCGATATGCCACAACCGAGAAGGAGCTTTTAGCCATTGTCTATGCCTTCGAGAAATTTAGGTCCTACCTAGTAGGTTCTAAAGTGATAGTGCACACAGATCACGCGGCTCTAAGGTACTTGCTGACAAAGAAAGACGCCAAACCGCACCTACTCCGATGGATCCTCCTACTCCAGGAATTCGACCTTGAGATCAAGGATAAGAAGGGCATTGAGAACGGAGTCGCGGACCATCTGTCAAGAATGAGAATCGACAAAGAGACCATTCCCGACGATAGTCTCCCTGAAGAACAAGTCTATGTTATTGGTCTGTATATTGAGAACAGTCATAATACACTTGCCGCAGACCGTTCCGCTGACTGTTCCGCAGACCAGGAACACTTTGTTGCTGCGATCAAGAAGAGATACTCTCACCTCCCTTGGTTTGCCGAGATAGCTAATTTTTTAGCTGCGGAGAAGGAACCAGTTGAGTTTACTGGTAATGAGAAGAGGAAGTTTCTGAGGGATGCAAAACTCTACTTCTGGGATGAACAATTCCTGTATCGACATTGCAAGGATGGAGTGTTCCGACGATGTGTTCCAGAAACTGAGATTCCAGGGATCCTCCATCACTGCCATGGTTCCTCTTATGACGGACACTTTGCAACATTCAAGACCGTCTCCAAGGTCTTGCAAGCCAGTTTTTGGTGGCCCACAATGTTTTGGGATGCTCAAGCTTTCATCTCCAAGTGCAACTCGTGCCAAAGACAAGGGAACATCAGCAAGCGGAACAAGATGCCTCAGAACTTCATACTCGAGATCGAGGTATTCGACTGCAGGGGGATCGACTTTATGGGACCATTCCCACCATCATATAAGAACGAGTACATTCTAGTGGCAGTGGATTATGTTTCGAAGTGGGTAGAGGCAATCGCCAGCCCCACTAATGACGCACGGGTTGTGACCAAAATGTTTAAAACCATCATCTTTTCAAGGTTTGGAGTACCAAAAGTGGTCATAAGCGATGGAGGCACCCACTTCATCAACAAGGTCTTCCAAGGCCTCTTGAAGAAGAACGGTGTCAAACATAAAGTTGCCAAGTGGAAGTGTCTAATAGAGAGATCAAGAGCATCCTGCAGAAAACAGTCGGAACTACACGCAAGGACTGGTCTCTCAAATTAGATGATGCGCTATGGGCTTACAGAACAGCCTACAAAACGCCACTAGGGACCACTCCATATCATCTGGTCTATGGCAAGGCGTGTCATCTCCCTGTGGAACTAGAGTACAAGGCGGCATGGGCTGTCAAACTGCTCAACTTCGATATCAAATCAGCGAAGGAGAGGTGTTCCATCCAGATTCACGAGCTTAAAGAGATAAGGCACCTGGCTTATGAGAACAAGAAAATCTACAAGGAAAATACCAAGGCATATCATCACAAGCGGATCATCAGCAGAAGCTTTGAACTGAATGATCGAGTCTTGCTCTTCAACTACAGGTTGAAGCTGTTCCCTGGGAAGTTGAAGTCCAGATGGTCTGGACCGTTTTCTATCAAGGAGGTCAGACCATATGGAGCAGTGGTGTTGCTGGATCCGAACGGAGGAGAGTTCGTCGTTAATGGTCAGCGCCTCAAGCCATACCTTGCTGAAACAACAATCGCAGAAGGTGAAGAAATTCCCTTAGGCGATCCATCCACAGTCCAATAGACTGACCAAAGTCAAGCTAGTGCCTTAAATCGAGCGCTTGGTGGGAGGCAACCCACTGGTAAGTGTACATATGTTTTTCTTTTCAAATATTTCTGTAGTTTGTTTTGAAATTTACTCTAGGAAAAATAAAACTGAAGTTTCTCGGAGGAACAATCCGCAGACTGTTCTCCGTGGAGAACAGCCGCTCCTTCAGGTAAGTCTTCGAACCATAAAAAAAAAAGAGAAGAGGAAGCGGTTAGGGTTTGCCTATTTGAGGCTAACCCACCCCACTTCCCCACTTAGTCCCCACTCGCCGCAAACTCCTCCCCCTTAAAGATAGAACCCTTAGCCTAATTCTTTAAACTCTCAATCGATTATCAAGCTTTTGGCTCTAACTCTTTGGATTTGCGAGTTCATTCTGTTTTTTGCAGTCTCTCTCAACCAAGCAAGGTAACGGATCTACATTTCCCAAAATCGCACATGCAAATCGCGATATGTGGCCCTCTCTCTTTTCTTCCTCTCGCGCTATAAATTGATATCTATTAGCACCATCTTTGAATGACCACATCCTAGGTTGCTAAAAGGGTAGAAAAATCCACATGTGAACCGCCTTGGTTTGAGTTTTGATTGTGAATTAAAAGTAGAGTCGCGACCGTTCGTAAGTTTAGAGGATGCGGATTCTCTAAAATTGTTGATTAAATTCCGATTGATTTATGTTTATGGTGATTTACGGGTCATTGTTCTTCATGTTTTGGTTGGGTTGTTTGGAAATTGAATGAATTTGAGTTTAATTGAAAATGGGTAAAGTTCCATACTTTTCTAAACATCCCGTGAACAGTACTCACCTATCGTTTCTTGTTTCGTCTTGCATATGGCTCCAAGGACCAAGCAAAAGGCAGTGAAAACCCCGAAGATCACCCGCGAGAACTACGTGCCTCCTCCAGGCCACAATGCTCCGGCTTCTTACCCATGGCCGCGTGTGGGCAAAGACGGGCAGCCAATCAATCTCAACGACCCAATGCTCCTCGACTTCAATTGTGAAGGATGGGACAAAGAGTCAGCGCAAAGATACAACACACTCCTCAACACTGAGATCTTGCCTACTCGATTCGTTCATGCGGAGACCCTTGCTGCTCTTGGGCTCGACACCGACGTGTTCGAGACGCTCGATGCCATGGGGATTGCTCCCCTCTGCTCCCAGATGCACTAGCTCTACCCAGACCTCGTCTGGCAAGTGCTCGCCACGGCTCAGATCGGCTACGACAACCCTTCAGCACCAACATATGAGAACTGCTCTTTCTCATTCATGGCCGACGGCAAGTTCTGCTCCCTCTCGCTTGACCAGCTCAACGAGATATACAAGATCTCGGACGAGCGAAAGGAGGTAGCAGTGGAGAATAAGTTCGCTCCAACAGAGAAATTTTGGGACCTTATCGCAACCGGTACCGGATCATTCGCATCTCGCAAAGCGTACCAGTCGCAAATCAGAAACCCTACATTGAGGGTAATAGCAAAGATGATCTCCAACCTACTCTTCGCCAAGGATCAGACCTCCAAGTTCACCAAAGGAGAACTGCAGATGCTGTACTCGGGCCTTGAGGATGAGATTCGCAGATCTCGAGCTGGAATCCCGTTTCAGCCGGTGCAAACCAACCCTGTTTACCATCTCATCTGGATGTTCTATACGCGCAGAGACTGCCTGCTGAGGACGGCGAACAAGAGGGACCGCTGTGGGAGCTTGCTCACTCCGTTGTTCAAGCATTTGGGGATCAACCTCCGCGCCTACGCAGTTAACTACAACATCGATTATGTGGATACTCCTTATCTGATCTCCTGCCACATCCTTCGTGACGAGACCACATACCAGTTCACGGACAAGGAGGGGAACATGCTGTACTGCAAACTTCCGCAGCCCCACCTCACGAACTTAAGCTCGATCGAGAACATCCACTTCTTGCCTGACCCGGAGTTTCTTTGCGCCGATCCACGAGGACCGCCTCCTGACTACGAGATGGATGAGCCAGAGGACATCACACCAGATGAGGACACTGCTTATGACTTGGGCCCCCACGATGATGACGTAGACGACGCGACATACCGCTGCTGGATGGTTGATTCCCAGCGAAAGAACGACAGCCTCATGAAGAGGATCCTCAAGGTGATCACATGTGGTTGTTTCGGCGGCCAAGAGGGCAGGACATCCGCGCAGGAGCAGACTCCGCAGCAATCCCATCGCCCGGGCAAGGAACCGGTTGGATCTTCCGCAGATGGAGCGCGACTACAGCGGAATAGGAGGACAGCTGGTCGCTACGAGAGCGGGGAGTCGGACTGATCCAGCCCTATCATCTTACATCATTGTGTTATCCATCTGAACAATTTATCTTTCTGCTTTTCCTTTATTTTTATTTGGTTTGTTTGAGCCTTCCTCGATTTATTCTCACAACCAGGGATGGTGTGAAGTAAGTCTGGGGGGAGGTGATTGTGTGCAACTAATCTCTCTCTTATTTCTTTTGATTTGTTTGAGTCAGTCCTTGTGTTTTTATCGAGGCAGTCCAAACTCTTGTGGGAATTAGGACCCTATTTTGTGATGATCTTTTAACCACCTCGTGCTTTAACTTTCTTATTCAGTGACCTTAGCAGTGACGAAAGACCCACACTTGGACCTGGAACAATCCTGACTTATCTCACTTGATTCTCCAGAAGTTTTTCAGCCGATCAGGTTACACTGGGTAGATTTAACTCCATCTATCTTGAACCTAATATTGACTGCAATTTCCTCTTGTTATGGGCATTAGATCTGGGAAACGAGACTTACACTATAAACTTCTTATTCTTTTTACCAATCTTGCTGATCCTGAGTGGCTAGTTCATTTTTAGCTAGTACCTACCTTGTACCTAAGCCTAAATTCCACCTTCATGCATTCTGTTTTTCAGTTTCATATGTGCAGATATGTGCAAAAAGGTTGGAGAGGAAAGGATCGACGCAGCCTCTTACTCGTTATCGCTGCAAACAGAACAAGGAGAACAGTCATAATTAGGAACAACTGCTCCAGAACAATCAGAAGAGCAGTCAGTTGAGAACAAAAGAGAACGACCAGAGGGCACCAATCATTCCATGTATCACCTCCTTCTCTGTCACTCCATCATCTTTGATCTCATTATTCAGTTTAAAAAAAAATGAAAAATCATATGTATATCCTTTTTATTATGAGATCATTGATGGAGAAGGAGGACTAAATTGTGCAGACGTCAACAACTGGTTGGACGTCAACCCTCTTGAGCTAATTCAGTCGGACCTAGAACAGGAAGAAGTCATACTTAGCATAAGAACAAAGAGAGTTGGTACCAACGATAGGAAGCAGGGGAACAGTTAGAGCAAAAGCTCCAAAGTCAGGAAACGAGTAAGGGGTTATGGACATCAATGGATCCTCCTCTCTTGCTATTTTGCGCGATATCCCGCATCCACTACAAAAATTGGTAGCCCCTAAACACTTTTTAACTCCACTATAAAATTAGCCTGTTCACATCTAGCCCGTCTACCCTGAATGATGCGTGTGATAAGAGGATCATACCACTTTTAAATGAATATAGGGAGTTCTGTCTCGATAGTGTGCTTTTTCAGGTTTGAGATGCAGAATATGGACCCGATCTTTGAACAACGATCAGGGAGGTTCTGGTAAGAGTGTGTGGTCCTAGTTACCTGCTTATATGGTTCAGAGATTCATGGTTAAGGTATGGCTGTTGAGAATTAGGAGAGTTCCCACATTTTCCAACTTTTTTCCCTGTTCAAGATGCTTGTCCTTGTTCGAAGACAAACAAGGATCTAAGTCCGGAGGAATTGATATATGGTGTTTTTGGAACCATTGTGTATATGCTTTCTAACTGGTTTTCAATGTTTTATCGAGTTAGTCCAGTACTTTTAAAGTCATTTCAGGTCTGGAGTGGACTAAAGAGCTAAAGGAAGAAGCGTGAAGAAAGGAGCAAGAATTAGAGACTTTCCCCGAAGAACAATCGAGCGGAGCAGTCTGATTGTTGATCCCACTAGGAGCAGCCAGACGATTGTTCCCGACATTTATGGAAGTTTCCATATCTTTCAAAGATTTGCCCTAATCACCTATTCCCTACTCTGAAGTCTAAGGCACCTCCATATAAAAGCCGCCTCTATCTTTATTTTCTTTTCACGCTAGTTTTTGCAAGAGACTAAGACCGATTGTTGATTTGCTATTGTAAGGGAGATGGCTCCTCTTCTTCACCGAGAGGATTATTCTGAACCCTATTAATTTCTCTTGAGATCTATATGCAGTACTATTCAGTTATCATGTCTTGTTCGTCTTGTGTTATGGCTGAGTAGTTTCGTAGCTCATCTAGGGTTCTAGGGTGTTGATCACTGAGCTAAACATAAATAAGCGATTATATTGTGTCTTTGTTCATCTATGTTCTTAATGCTAGTTATAACCTGATCACTTACTGCTAGATTTTAGGTTGAATCTACACATTAACCGTGTAGGAGATTACTTGATATTGAGAGAATGAGCCGTGCATCTCTAGTCAGCGAAAGTAGATACTAGAGTGCTCGGTGAACCTATCGGACTTGATCTCTATTTCTTGTAGTCGACCCTTGATCCAAACGAAAGTTTAGGTGTCAAGGTCGAACCGCAAAGGGAACAGCACCACGACAGTGGGCTGTTCTAATTGAGTGATACGTGTTCTAGATTATACTTCAAAGTGCTTGAATAAATGTTTGGCTAAGCATTGACACCCGATGAAAAACCCTAGATTGGCTTCTCTTTAATATCGAATTTATTCTTTGCAATTGTTTACTTTGCTTGCACGTTACCACCTAAATCAAACCCCCCCTTTTAGTTTTAGCTAAGTTGAAAACTTATAAGAATAAAATGTAGACTGGTCCTCTGGATTGAATCTTAAATACTACAACTACCACTGTTATCTTGACAGTAGGAAATGTTCAGATTTAGTGTATCATTCTTCCATGGAAAATTTTCGACCTTTTGTTTTGCGGAAGGTTGTTTAGTAAAATTAATGAAAAGATCGCAAAAACCTTCCGCAAGAATGCTTTTCTGATCTTTCATGTTCGCATATCCTTTTTAAAATAGGCTCAGATTATGCGGTGAAGTTCTTTCTACATTTCTAGCTCATTTATTTAAGATATTTTTTCTCAGAAGATTTTATCCGTTGATTTTGCCATGACCGATTTTGACCCCAACAAATGCCACCAAGGACCAAACCGCTACCTTGGGCAAACACTTTAAAAGATAAAGAGAAGGGGAGCCGGGATCAGTACGTCAAACAGGAGAAGCAGACTTGTTGGAAGCCTCATAGTCAAACCTTTGAGTCTGGCAATTGGTTCTTCCTCAGTAGTTGTGTCCCCTGGAATCTCTGGTTCCTCTTCAAATGTAGGAGGAGTCAAACCTTTGAGTCTGGCCTCCGCTGTCATCACCGCCTTGTACTGAACCGGCTCAACCGATGGCTTCTAGTTATTGGTTTAATGCTTAAAACATTATCTCATCAGCTCCCAGTGAGCCATAATCTGTGCACTGTTAACTTCCATCGGCATCTTATCAGAAAGGGTATCCTTTTTCTGACCTCTTTTAATATAGAAAGTTGAACTAATTATTTATCTTACATATAGAATTAAAGAAACTATCTAATAAAAGCTAAAAAAATTAACATATAATGTAATGAAAATCAAGACGTGATATCACCAAATTTCATCCGCAACGGGCAAATTGCATATAACAAGATGAGCTTTTTTCTTTTTTTTTTTTTTGGCAGCTTTTGTTTTTTCAACGAACTGCAACGAACTTTCAGCTTGGGTTTTGTGGTTTCAGCGTCAGAAGAAAGAACAAGCGATCTTCAGCGGTGTGTTTTCAGGTTAGAATTTCTCCAGATTTCAGTCTAAAAATTACCTCAACACCTTTGGACACCTGCTCTTGATCTTATATAGATCTCTAATCGTGTCTTAGTGTTTTAATGGTTTCTGATATTTTAATATTAACTTTCCATGAAATCAAAATTTTATCTTTATTCCTCCAATCTCAACCGCAGTCTCATGCTTCATTCATAGAGAAGAGGAATCATATATGCCAGCCACAAATGGCAGTGCGGTATAATATTCATTACCGAGAACTGTTCATTCATAGAAAAGAGGAATCATATATACACTCAGTAGTAACCAGTGGAACAAATTACTTATGATCTTTTTGTCTGGGTTTTCAGGTATCTATTCTTATAACTTCCAACTTTTTATGATCTATGTGCACGCGAAGGGGATGATAGTAGATGATGAGTATGTACTCATGGGATCTGCTAATATCAACCAAAGATCAATGGCCGGTACAAAAGATACAGAAATAGCAATGGGTGCATATCAACCCCATCATACATTGACTAACAAGGGTAGACACCCACGTGGCCAGGTTTGCCTTCCTAGCATCATTATCATATATACCATAACAAAACCTCAAAACTTAGGTTGAGATATGCTAGAGAAGTTGTGTTTCTGGTGGTTATAAAGTAAACAGATGTATATAAACTCGAATTTGCTTGGAAAAAAATAACATTAGCTGAGAGGTGTTTTGATATCTCTCTATCTATCCACAGGTGTATGGATACAGAATGTCACTATGGGCAGAGCATTTAGGCAAAACAGGAGATGAATTCCGTGGAGCCTTCTGATCTAGAATGCGTGAATAACGTGAACGAAATTGCTGAAGGAAACTGGAAAATATGTAGAGAGTGAAGGTAAAGTGAGCTTACTTCCAGATTACGACAGCTTCCCTGATGCTGGTGGTAAGATCATTGGAGCTCATTCAATGGATCACGTAATGTTACATGGTTCGTTTCGATCCTGAAAAAAAAAAAAAACTGAGAGAGTGTTGTGATTTGTGTACATTTAACTATGTTGTTTTGTTTATTCTTTTGTGATTTGCCGTCAAACTGTATCTATCTGTCTGGGGGGGGGGTGCAAAAAGTAGAGAGTGTGGACCATGGAGGCAAATCACAATTACGTAAGGATGCTCTGTGTTTCTTATTTTTTCAAGTAATAAAGAAACTGTAATATATAATTCCAGATGGATGTAATTAGAGGTTCCGTTCAGATTTATTAAACTGAAAAAAAAAAGATTCAATATCAGATCTATATTTAATTCTGTTTTTAACGATATTATCAGGTATTCCAAATCGAGCAAGAGAAAACTGCGCCATACTCAGAGCGTCGTCGGGAGACCAGGGTTCGTACCTTGAAGCGTCGTCGGGAGACTAGGGTTCGTACCTTGAAGCGTCGTCGGGAGACTAGGGTTCGTGCTACTTGGCGTCGTCGGTTTTCCTAGCCACTTTGTGGTCGTAGATCATATTGTATAAGCGCTAACATTGATGTTTCAAATTTAGTCTTATTGTATTGTTCTTTAAGTCTTTTTCCACTTTTTTTTGAGACTTAAACAACCTTTATGTTTCATTAATGAATTTTTACATTTTAGCAAAAGAAAAACTGCGTCATACCAGAATAAAAAAACGAATTGGTTATGGAATGCACCGTAAGAAACATGAGACTTGCCACATGCAATTAATTACTTGCGTAATAAAATTTGTTTAGTTCATCTGTAGACGAAGGAGAGAAACAGATTAGTAAAAAAACCCTAAGTCTCTCCGGTCTGGATCGCAACCTCAGAGTTGTCTACACGTTTCTTTCGCAATGGCAAGCTTACAGTATCCTATCTATCAATCAGTATTATACTCTTTCGGGAATAATCAAGCAGAAGAAAAGAATGATTATGCAACAATTACTTTTAAACGTGGCTCTCTCCGATAAGTAACAACAGAGGTTTTGCCAAAAAAAAAAAGGTAACAGCAGAGGACACTGAGAAGATAAATACAAACAACATGGATACAGAGTTGGCATTGGCGAATCTAGGTACCCCCATAAAAATTTCAAAATTGCATAATATATCTCAAGTATAATATTATGATTTTAAAATAATTATTGGTTTGAATCTATTTTTATAACTTTATATTATACTAATAGACTATAATAGATAATTAATTTCATAATAATATACTTTTACAAAATCATGTTTAACATAGGTATTCAGTGAATCATCATTGTTACTTAATCCAAAAATGTAGTACGCAATATATCTATTGAAATATAATATTATGAAAATAAAACAACAACATTTAATTAAAAAAGTTTACTAATAAAAATTATGCTAAATTTTTTAAGGAAATAATAAAGTAATGTTATATATATAAAACCAATGTGAAAAAATTATATTCAAAAGGTAATAAAAAATGAAACAACCAATTCTACTCTATAAACTAAAAACAATATTTGTTTAATAATCTTAATCAATTTGGATGATATGGTCAGTTTGATAAAAGTAATAGCAAAATGTGTATATTCTTAAATAATCAATCTACTATTGTTATGTTATTTAACTAAAATTTAGTGAGAAAAAAATCGATTCATTTTCACATTATCTAAATCATGAATAAGTTTAAAAATGTATAAAAGAAAAGAAAAGTACCAACAGATTAAAATATATATATATGAATGAAAAATGATTCATGATTTATGTACTGAATTTCAACTGTAATTACGAGTAATTTACTTACTTTTAAGTGGAGGTGTAGCAAACATAAAAAATGTAAAATAATTAATGAAAAATATTTTTTTTAAAAAAATTTATAGTCTTTTATTTGTAATAAAAAGAAAAAAAAATATTAAATATTAAGTATTAACATTAGTTTATGATAGAGTAAATTGAATATTCTTACACATATATATTTTTTATTATTTTTCACTTACTTAAAGTCCAGAAGTGATGCACCTGAATATTTATGGAGTTCAATTACAAGCCTAATATTTATGGAGTTCAATTCATGGTTTCCCTTGCAGACCATCATATACAACCCTTTAAAAATATAAAAAAACACAAGTCCGAATTTGTTATTCCTTGCATATTTATATTCTCTATGGTAATATTGGCAATCCATTAACTAAATAAATATGTTGTCCACAAAATATTGTCAAGCTATAAACTAAACAAAAATGATATATAAACTAAACTAAAATGAGCCTGAAATTCTCAAAACCAGATGAGTTATGCTAAGACGTGACAGTGAAGAAGACAAGAGATAGAGAGAGAGATAGTGGACAAACAAAACCTAGATCCAGAGATCAGAGAAGACGAGAGTTTGAAGGATTTATACTGAATTTTTAAAATAAAACATTATTCCTTGGTGCGTACGGTTTATCTACTAGGTTTTTTTTATGATAATAATATAATTATTTTATTTTGAATTTTGGTAGAATATAAAACAATTAATTCCTCCATCTTTTTGAGGAAACAACTATCCATTTGACTTATTATATGTAAACAAATATTAATTTTAAGAAATTGGTTTCAGATTTGGAGTTAATTAATAACTATTTTAAGAGATAGTAATTGTAATAGATTAAAAAAAGTTTCTACGAAAATAAGACCACAATAAAAAATTAATAGATAATAAAAAAATCAAAGATAATTGTTAGGAAAAAATAATAAAATACAGAAATAAAAAATAAATATAAAAAAAATAATCAATAATTTTTCTATATAAAGAGATGTGTTAAGTTAATCTAATTAAATAAATGTAGAATGTATTTTAAATATTTATGTCAAGGATTCTAAAAAATACTATAAACATAGATCCACAACTGTGTAAAAATAAAATATTTAGTTATATAGTCGAATAAGAGACACATGATTTAAAATAAAGTCAATAAAACTAGATAGCTTCAAATTAAACAAATAAATCTACAATTCTACACCATCAAAATAAAAACAGAATAAAACTTCAAAGACACAATTTTATTAATCGTAAGGGAAAATTTAGTTAATTGTAATGAAAATGAAACTTAATAAATAAAGAATAACAATCAGTAAAATAATGATTCATACTCCTATAGAACAAAACATTTTAAAATAAAAATAAATATTAAACAAAAATCAAAAAATATTTATTCTAACTATTTAAATTATTTTTAAATTGTCATCCCGTCCGTAGGGCGGGTCGACGCTAATATATGATAATCTATACTATTAAAAGGGAAGGATTCTCGGAAAATCTACTTAAACAAGGTTGTTAGACCATTTCATCAGACTTACCTATTTTTTTGGTCTTACATTATATTTCTCTAACTAAATAAATATTTTACATAATTTAAATGAACTCATTTATTATTCTCCCATAATCTATTATATAATTACTCTAACAATAAATCCCAATGAATATAGGATAGATTATTCAAACATGTTTACATATGACATGATCATTACCACATATAGTTCCATTAATAGTATAAAATTTTCAATGGTTTAGTTATGTTTAATAGGTATATAATTTGTATTTTAAAAATTTAAGTACTCATTTGGTTCTCAGTTCGGTTTCTATTTTTCGGTTCCAAAGATATAAGATATGCTCGATTATTTATGAAATTCAGCTTAATTTTTTTCCAGTTTGGTATGGTTCAGTCCACCCGGATAAATGTACTCAAACCTATACATTATCTTACATAGAAATTATATAAGAAGAATTTATTTAATTTCAAAAATAAATCCGCGTTTTCTAAGCGCGGCTCAAAATCTAGCATGCCCTTATTTTAAAGACATTTGCTTTTGTTGGCTTCTGTAGAATCCGTTGGAAAGAAATTTCAACATCAAAGAACAAAGAGAGAGAACAGTTAAGAAATTTTTACACCTAGCGACACTTTATCACTTTACAATTACACAACAAGACACATATCACTTGAGACACACTTTTGCTTGTATAAAAGACTCTTATGACCTTAAACTAAAAAGAATAGATTGTTATAAGCTTTTTTCTCTTCACAAGAATCTCTACTCTTCTTATTTTACTTTATTGTTTTTCTTATTCCACCAATGTTTTCAATTACTTTTATCTCAAATTCTAAAATATATTAAATAAAAGTAATTATTATAATAAGTTATATATAAAATTATCTATCTTTTAAGATCCATATTCATATATATATACAACATATAAACAAAATTAAATGTGGACGTGGATACCAAAACGTGGATAGTAAAATTACAGATTACTTGTGGACATGGACATCTTGGTTGATACCTTTAAAATTTTTTTCTTTGGCATAGTCTCTGAGAAGGAAAAACCCACAAAACCACATTTCCACCGTTATTCCCATCGTCACCGGCACCGCTGCCGTCACCACCACAATTGAGTTATGGTTCTAACTCACTAAAAGTCCCTCTTCTGAACCGTTGTACACCAATCTGCTGAAGACTTCCCTCCAATCCAACGAAACTAGCTCTCGATCTCTGATCAGACAGCTCGATCAGAAAATGTCGTATCTATTGGAGCTCGATCGTAGTTGTCTTATCAGAGATCGAGAGCGATAGTTGCGTTGGATTGGATGTGATCATGGGGGAAATCTCCAACAGATCGGTGTACAGCTGAACTAAAGATAAAATATTTAGCAAGTAACATGAACTCAATCGTGCTGGTGACGATGACGGTCCTCTGAAACTCGTACTCACCACTCCAATCCGTTGTGGTTCTTCTTCTTCTTCATTGTGTCGAACTTGAGATTTCAAGTTTTGTCGTTGTCTGTTCAAGCTTATCAAGACGTCGTGATTTCACATCGTTTATACATAAAATTATTATATTTTAAATTGAAGAACATTAATGATTAACAGATGAAAAATCATCCACAAAATTTTGTTCACGTTATAGAAAAAATAGTGTCCACATGAACTTGTATTCATATGTATACTATCCATGTTTTTGTATCTCCGTTTTCAATAACCCACATTTTTTATTTTTCATTTTGCTATTCATCCACATATTTTGCATACATGTCAAAAAGAAGTTGTGAAAAGTGGGATTCTCTAAGTGTAAGTGGACACTGAAGAAGAAGAAGCTCTTATAACTAGAGTATTTAAACATGAAACTGAAAAATGGCTTTACATACTTGTAGACTTTGAGTACTACTTATTCGTGTGTTCATCTCCACACCTACTAGCTTTCTTGGGTCAATGTCTTCCCCTACTTGTTTACTTATAGCCGTCCACAAATGTTCATCTACACATCATACGTCCACGTATACTCCGTCCATAAATCATCCATCCACGCATCACCCGTCCACAATTATCGTTTTCATTAAGGGCAAAATTATCCATAGTCTGTACCTGGCCCACAACAAAGTGTGTCACATGTAAGAAGTGTCTCTAGGTGTAAGAGAAAGTCAAAAAGTGTCTCTGAATGTAATCAACTCTAAAAAAAAACAGAAAAAGAACCAAGAAATGTATAAAAGCTGGCATTATCCTTTTCTTCCTACCCCTTCTTTTCTTTGCGCGTTTTTCATTATTATTATATATTTGTTGTGAAACTTAGGATTTAGAGCTATAAGTTTCTGTATATTATTAATTATAACATAAGGTGCCCTTATATATGAGAGTTTACAAAGAGATAAATGGAAAGACATAATATGGAAAGATTACAAATCATAAACATAAAGAGAAAAGGAAATATGGTTTCCTTTTCTCTAACTAAAGTAAGCTGCCTCTCTCTCTCTCTCTCTCTCCATGCCGTGCCCGCCTCTCTCTCTCTAGGGTTGGGCCGTCTCTCTCTCTAAGTGTATGGGCCAGTTATAGACCGGGTCGTTTATGGACATCCATCAATTGATTTATAACACTTCCCCTTGGATGCCATAACCATACAGGGATTGTAATACGGTTAATGTTGCGTCATTAAAACCTTATCAGAAAACCCAGTGGGACAAAACCATGATGAAGGAAAAAGAGTACAACACGCACTACTCCCCCTGATGTGAACCTCAGTGGAGGTCTTTCAGCCTACGCATCCCAATCTGATGCGTGAGCTTCCTGAACATGCAGGTCGGAATTGCCTTAGTGAATAGATCGGCCGAATTTTCACTGGACCGTACTTGGACCACTTTGACCTCTCCGGCCTTTTGTAAATCGTGGGTAAAGAAGAACTTAGGCAAAATATGTTTTGTCCTGTCCCCTTTGATATAGCCGTCTTTGAGCTGAGCAATGCAAGCCGCATTGTCCTCGAACATCACGGTCGGTTCTTTGCACTCGACCATCCCACAATCTGATCGGACATGTTGGGTCATCGACCTCAACCAGACGACCTCACGTCTGGCCTCATGAATGGCCGATATTTCCATGTGATTAGACGATGTGGCCGCGATGGTTTGTTTCATGGAACCCCATGATATGGCCGTACCTCCATGTGTAAAGACATATCCTGTCTGTTATCGAGCTTGATGTGGATCTGATAAATAACCAGCATCAGCAAAGCCAACTAAACCATCTTCGTCATGGTTAGTATAAAACAGACCCAAATCTTTCGTTCCTTGCAGGTAACGAAGAACATGTTTAATCCCGTTCTAGTGCCTCTGGGTCGGACAGGAGCTAAACCTAGATAGTAGGTTCACGGCAAAGGCTATATCAGGCCGTGTGTGAGTTGCCAAGTACATTAAAGCTCCTTTGGCACTGAGATATGGTATTTTGGGACCAAGGACATCATCATCGTCCATCTTGGGACGGAAGGGATCAGTGTCCAGGCCGAGGGATCTCACGACCATAGGACTGGTCAGAGGATGGCAATCGGCCATATTAAACCTCTTGAGTACCTTTTCTGTATAAGCCATTTGATGCACAAGGATACCATCATTTATGTACCCAAGCTTTAATCCCAAACAGAATTTCGTTTTCCCGAGATCTTTCATCTCAAATTCTTTCTTAAGGTATTCAACCGTTTGGGAAATCTCTCCAGAGGTTCCTAGGATATTCAGATCATCAACATACACTGCTATGATCACGAATCCTTTATTTTCGAATTTCTTAATGAAAATACATGGACTGATAGGGTCATTTCTATATCCCTCTTTCACTAGGTACTCACTTAGTCTATTGTACCACATCCGTCCGGATTGTTCCAGTCCATAAAGAGATTTATTCAACTTAATACAATGCTGTTCTCGAGAACTCTCTTTGTTTTTCAATTCGATACCTTTTGGGACTTTCATATAGATTTCATTATCTAGTGGACCATATAGGTATGCGGTTACAACATCCATTAACCGTAAATCTAGACATTCTCTCACGGCCAGACTTATTAAAAATCTGAAGGTCGTAGCATCCACCACAGGGGAGTATGTCTCCTCATAGTCTATTCCTGGTCTCTGTGAGAATCCTTGTGCAACAAGTCGGGCTTTATACCTCACGACTTCACCATTCTCATTTCTTTTCCTCACAAAAACCCATTTGTATCCAACTGGTTTGATATCATGAGGTGTCCGGATTATTTGGCCAAATACACCTCTTTTTTCAATGATTCTAACTCCACGTTTTTGGCTTCTTTCCATTTAAGCCAATCTGGTCGTTGCATGCATTCATATATAGACATGGGTTCATGATCCTCATTATCCATAAGTTCAAGTGCTACTTCATAAGCAAATATATCATCCATGTCGACATGTTTTCTGTTCCATTGTTTTCCAGACAAGACATAGTTTATTGAGATCTCATTATTATCTGCACCATTAGTACCATGAATCTTGGCGTCCCAAGAATCATTGTTTGGCACATCAGGGCCGGCCACATCAGTGGCATCAGGTCCGGCCATGTCTAAAGCCGTAGGGTTGGACGTGGCCACATCACGGGCTGGATCGGCCGCGGCCATGTCTGGTGTCTTATGAACCTCGGTTTCATTTTCTGCACCTTTCTTTGTTTTCCGAGGGTTCTTATCTTTGGAACCTATTGGTCTACTATGTTTCACACGTTGTCTAGACTCTGTAGCAACTTGATTGTGTCCCTCTTGAACATCAATTCTTATTGGTGCATTAGCAGCTGGTATGTATGACTTAGTCACACTTTTCGGGTCAGCAAAGGAATCTGGCAATTGATTAGCTAGCTTTTGTAAATGAATGATCTTTTGAACTTCTAGATCACATTCTTGAGTTTGAGGATCTTGCCAAGATATGGATGTTTGATTCCATGAGATTTCTTTTACCATTTTACTGCTATCTCCCCCTAATGTTGGAAGTTCAGATTCATTGAAATGACAATCCGCGTATCTGGCCTTAAAAAAATCACCCGTAGTTGGCTCAAGATACTTTAAAATCGTGGGGGAATCAAATCCAACATATATCCCCATCCTCCTTTGAGGTCCCATCTTTGTTCTCTGTGGTGGAGCTATTGGAACATAAACGGCAAACCAAAAGTCTTAAGATGGGAAATGTCTAGCACGTGACCTGTGAGTAATTGTGATGGGGAATATTTGTATTCACTAGATGGCCTGATGCGTATGAGCTTGGCCGCGTGTAGGACGGCATGTCCCCACGCTGAGACCGGAAGTCTCGACCTCATGAGTAATGGTCGAGCTATGAGCTGTATGCGTTTTATAAATGATTCGGCCAGGCCGTTCTGTGTATGTACATGTGCCACAGAGTGTTCCACACTTACCCCCATGGACATACAGTAATCATTAAACGTTTGGGAAGTGAACTCACCAGCATTATCTAGCGTATAGTCTTTAAAGGATAATCTGGAAAATGAGCTCGTAATCTAATTATCTGAGCAAGTAACCTGGCAAATGCCAAGTTTCTAGTCGACAGGAGACAAACATGCGACCATCTAGTGGACGCATCAATGAGGACCATGAAATATCGAAATGTCCCACAAGGTGGGTGAATTGGTCCACAGATGTGTCCTTGAATTCTTTCCAGAAAGTTTATACTCTCTTTAGTGACTTTAACTGGTGATGGCCTAGAAATGAGTTTCCCTTGGGAACAAGCAACAAACGATAGGTGCTTAGGGATAATTCGTTTCTCTTTAAGGGAATGGCCGTTTGAGTTCAAGATCAGTTTACGCATCATGGTCGAACCGGGATGGCCAAGCCGGTCGTGCCATAGAGTGAAATTGTCAATTGCCTCTTTATTAAAAATGGCGTTGGCCTCGATCATACTGACTTTAGTATGGTAAAGACCAATAGATAGTGCGGGTATGGATTCTAAGACTTTCTTATGACCTTGGGCGAGATCAATGATCTAGAGGAACTCTTTGTGTCCTTCGCCCTTGGTTTCAATATGATAGCCATTCAATCGAATGTCTTTAAAGCTTAATAGACTGCTCTTAGAGTTGGGTGAATACAAGGCATCTGATATCTCAAGATGTGTACCCATAGACAACAGGATATTGGCATGGCCGTGCCCCTCTATGAGACTAGCAATACCCGCAATGGTGGAGATGGTGGTGTTTTTCAGAGTTAGGTTTATGAAGTATCTCTTATCTCTTAAGATCGTGTGGCTTGATCCACTTTCCACAACGAGTACATCCTTGTTTTTGTTCATTTCCAAAACAAGATTCAAAAGGATGCTACTTAGAGACTTCATATATAAAGGAAACTTTTATTTTATTATAGGTCTTTAAAACAAGTTCAAAATAAAAGACAACATAGAAATTAAAAACACCAAAACACAGAACACAGAATTTCAGATTATAATGTCGAAATATACTTCAGTCTTTAAGACAATCTGAAGTTTCATAATCCATAAGATCGTCCTTCTCATGATTGAAGTCTTTTTCATTGTCTTGATAGGTCATGTGGGCTTCAGGATTCTTCCCTTTCAAACTCTCTTTATAGAGATCAACTAGATGCTTGGGAGTCCTACAAGTCTTAGCCCAATGATTGCCCATACCACATCTATGGCACACTGATTTACTTGAGTTGGTCGAGTGTTGAGGTTTGAACGAAGATCCACGGCCGCGACCATGGCCTCTTCCAAAGGAACCACGACCACGTCCATGATCTCGTCCATTCTGATTCCCTCGTCCGCGGCCAAAGGAACTTCGGCTACGGCCACGTCCGTTTCTACTTCCTCGACCACGGCCATGATAGCTGTTTCTTTGGACATGGTGGGACTCTTTATTGTCCTCAGTGGTGTGTGCTTCAGGTGGTGCTACTGAGCCAACATGTCTCATCTCAATGTTTCTCATTAATAATTCATTATTCTGCTCAGCAAGCAAGAGACAAGAAATAAGATCAGCATAGGTCTTAAAACCTTTATCACGGTACTGTTGTTGTAACAACACATTGCTTGTGTGGAAAGTGGAAAAGGTTTTCTCAAGCATATCCTCATCCGTAATACTTTCACCACACAATTTCAATTTTGAAACGATCTTAAACATGGCCGAGTTGTACTCATCCACGGACTTATAGTCTTGGATTCTTAGATCTCTCCAATCAGATCGAGCCTTAGGTAAGATCACCGTTCTCTGGTGATCATATCTCGATTTCCATTGGTTCCAAAGATCTAGTGGATTTTCAATGGTTAGATATTGATCCTTGAGAATCTCAGCTAGATGATGACGAATGATCATGATGGCTTTGTAGCGATCCTTCTCATTAGGATTACTGTTCTCAGTGATATATTCACCGAGACCCTTGGATTTCAAGATGATCTTAGCATCAAGCGCCCATTGAAGGTAATTATCTCCAGAGAGATTGAGGGCAGCAAAATCCAGGTTGTTGATTTTCGACATCTGAAATCATAGATTAATATCTTTAGATCTTTTAGGAATAGGGTTTAAACGAATAGGGTTTTAAGTTTAAACAATCAATCAATCAAGCCTAACGGCCAAGATCTATGCCTCACGGCCAATCAGCAAGCCGCATGGCCAAGTATGCAATCAGTTCGATAGTATGCATATAGTTTGTCATGTAATTGCAATCCTAACATTCAATGTTTCTATATGATGCAATCAATACAAACAAAATTCGGCCAAGCAAATAACAAACCACATGGCTGCTTGATTTTGATTTAATGCCATTCCTAAAGTTCTAAGTGCAATTTGCAATCAAACAATTGTGATCAGATTCGGATATGAATGCCATAAGGCCACACGGCCACGAGTATGATCAGGTCTAGAATTATTAACCTAGAATGCAGCAAGGCCACACGGCCACAATTCAGATTTGGTTTCAAAATAATCTAGACTAGGTTATTAGAGTTTCAGTTTAAACAAGTCAAACAATCTCAATTCATTCAGATTCAAGTTTAAACAATCTTAATCAATAGTTCTAGGTGATCAATCAATCAATCAAGATTCAATTTTAAACAATAAAAATCAATTTTTCAATTTTAGGGTTTTAGAGATTTTCGAAATTTGATCTTAGATCAAGGAGATTTGATTTGAGATTCAAAAACCTTTAAGGCTTTGATTTTAATTGATCAATGGATCAATCTCGCTTCTAGGGTTTAGGGGATCGAACTTATTCGAGCTTCGATTTACTCTTTAAGAATTGATCTATTATCCTATGGCTTTCATCTTAGAGATTAGGTTTTAGGGTAATCTTTACAAACAACCAGATTTGATTCTTATATTTTCAGAATTCGAATTACCTTTAGTTTGATGATTGTTGAAACCGGACCACCAAAGATGAACCTCTAGCTGGGACGAATGTACGCGAGCTGGACACGAGCTGATCGCTGTCGGATCGCGAACGGCTGAGACGGAGAACGTGCGCCTATCGCTATCGGGTCTCGGACGGTATGCTTGCAGTCGGGATCGCGAGCTGAGGCTGAGACGGACGCAAGCTGAGGCTGAGACGGGAACGCGAGCTGAGGCTGAGACGGAACAGGGAACGCCTAGGGTTAGGGTTCGTCGGATTAGAGTTAGATGAATGCGCCAGCTAGGTTTAGGGTTTGCGATTTTGGTTTCTTAGGCTCAGGGTGTTTAGAGACTATCGTTCTGATAACGTGTTGTGAAACTTAGGATTTAGAGCTATAAGTTATTGTATATTATTAATCATAACATAAGGTGCCCTTATATATGGGAGTTTACAAAGAGATAAATGGAATGACATAATATGGAAAGATTACAAATCATAAACATCAAGGGAAAAGGAAATATGGTTTCCTTTTCTCTAACTAAAGTAAGCCGCCTCTCTCTCTCTCTCTCTCTCTCTCCATGCCGTGGCCGTCTCTCTCTCTAGGGCTGGGCCATCTCTCTCTCTAAATGTACGGGCCGGTTATAGACCGGGCCGGTTATGGACATCCATCAATTGATTTATAACAATATTTATTTATGTATACGCAATTTATCCCACCTTCTATATTTGCAGAGAAGAACTTTTTTTCTATTGTTTTGAAACCAAGTCTAAGTTTTGAATTCTGTAACACTAAGGACATTGCCCCTACGCACGGAGTTGTGGACATAATTATTGTTTCATCTTAATATTTACTAGGATTATTTTAGCTGTGAATTTTTGCGTTTTGGGTTGATCATTGTGATGAACTGTGTATGCATTATTATCCACTTATGAAGGACTAAATTGTGTTACTAATGTGATTGATATAGTTTGTGGTGTTGTTTAGTGTGTCACTGAGACTTATTGTTTGTTTGTCTTTTTAATTTTTTTATTGTACTATTGAGAGTACATAAATTATATTAAGGTTGTTGAGAGTATCTTTTGTTTTTCGATATTTTTCTCCAGTTTAGTTGTGTAAGTTGTGTGTATTAATTTATAATTTTATTATTCTTATTATGTTTGTTATATGTTTTTTATTTTTAAACTTGTTGTTTTTATCGGACCTTTAAAACAAATACATGAAGACTTGTAGAAATAACTATAAAATGAGTGACAATTCTGAGTATTTGGGCCATAATGAGTTTTAAACGAATTTATGTATTTCTCATAAAAAGACAATAGCATTGGTCTGTTGACATTGGACATGTAAGTTGTTTTCATAAGATAAGAGGAGTGAGCAGGTTCAGATGTTGTTGCCGCCTTTGTGTCTGTCGGGATTGTCTCTTGTATCTCTTGGTGTGCATGTATTTGTTTCTCTTTTATTTGATGGATAATATGTAAACAAAAATCGTTGTTAGGTGTATTTATCAGAGTTCATAATTTAGTCTGCTTTTTTGTTTAGGTGATTTGACTGATCTTGGTTCTCGTGTTCGTCTTCTTCGTAAGCATCTGCGAAAAGAAGTTTGTAAATTGTTAAATAACTGGCCGTATAGTTTGTATTTGTTTATCTGACTCGATGTATGTGTCGTTGAGTTTTAGTTGATGTGATTGGTTTGGTATATTTGTTTTGAAATTTATTTGTAAGATTAGACAAAAAAGAGAGGTGATCATTAATGATTCGTCTTTTTTGGGATTCTAGTTTTTGGTGTTTTGATTGTTTGGGTTGTTGTGGTTTCTTTTAAGCTGTAAATTAAAGGTTTGTGTGAAATTAGTTTGATAAGTAATGGAAATAAATAGACTACCACAGATCTTGGATATGAAATATTTTTAATCATTGATGTTAGCACAATATAGACAATAATATGAAGAGAATTGTGTGTTGATTGTTTCTTACGGGTTAATAAGGAGACAAATAACGATTCGAGTTGTTTCTTTGGTGAGGTCAGAGCCCTGGATAGAACGGATTTGCCCAACTACAACTGCGAGTTTAAATATCAGTTATGATGTCGAAGCATAATATAAACCCAGCTGCAATATGATAATATACCTAATAGTTCTAGGTTTGTGTTCGCAATCACCTTGAGATTGTCGAACAGTCTAATCATGACTAGAGATTGATCTCAGGAGCATCTGTGATGTCTTCATCAATAATGGTTGGTGGGATGAAACGAATGAGGAATGGATGATCATTTATCTTGTACATGCTTGAGCAACTAGCAACCTCAAAACGAACGACTTTCACAATGGAACCGGCTTTCAAAGATGTTCTGTAATGATTAGAACGTCCGGCGGGAATGAACCCATGAATCACGGAATCTGCAAATAATATTATTATACAAAGAATCAGGAAATCAATTTAAAAAAATTATGTTAAAGAAGTGTGATAGATCGAAGATTAACTTACCTTTTATCAAGGAAGAGAACCATGATTCCTATAAACTCACTGTTTTTCTTGAAGTTCAGGGAATCGGAAAAGTGAGGAGGCCAGCGGTTATGCTCTGACAACTACGACCAAGACGGAGAGACTCGAAGGTTGAGTGAAAGACGCCAGGGACGCCGGTTTGAGGAACTGGAGAGGCAGAGAGAGACATTTTCTAGAAGATGGTTAAAGCTAACAAGAATCAATGAGTTTTGTGGAGATGCAGATTGGGTTCATCAAAGATGAGAATCATATATATGGGGTTTACAGAGGGGCTACAAATCAGGAACATTTATGATCATGCGATTTAAGATGAGGAGATGACGAGTTCACCGGTGAAAAAATAGATTACGAATAGACACACGGCGCATCTCTGTAGCTCAGACTTGTCTGAGACAATGATGAAAAGAACACTAACTCATGTTAAACGACGACGATTTACAATATGGGAAAACTATAATTGTTGCAAACTTGAGCTTTTTCTTCATATAACGTGATGATTCTCATTTAAAAATGAAACCCACAATACACTTGTAGGTCTGGCCCTCAAAGGAAGCCGAAGAAGCAAGAGCTTCCAACCTTCATAAATATATATTAGTTTCGGCCATCAATGTACAAATTATCCTTTAGTTTAGTGGTATAAATATTGGTAGTTGTATCTCAATAATCCGGATTTGGACCATAGGTTTGACATTTTTCACACTATTTTAAAGTGGGACCCATTTGATGCTGACGTGGTGCCTTCACGAGAGAGTAACTCTCTTATTATAATATAGATTATAATATAGATTTGGTGAATTATTTTTATTTTATTCTTTTTGTGTAGCAAATCATTTTGCGAATTATGAATGCAAAGTTCACTAAAACTTACAACATATTGGGAAAAAAAATACATAATAGTCATGTAATCTATGAATAAATCCATAATAAAACTCACGTATTTAAAATCATCTGCTGTCAATTATTTATCTTGATTTTGGTTTTTTTTTTTTTTTTGACAACGAAAGGTTATTAATCCGATTTTGCTCTCGTGGGATATGAGTAATCTTGAAGTCCCGGAAGCATATCTACAGAGTTTCTATCCTCTCCAATTCTGTCGCAAAACATGGCCAAGCTCGTGGCTCCTTAATCATGGGAATCAAATCCTTGCAGTCCGTTCCAAACCTTTGGCATGTCGAGTATTGTAGCATGCTCTCCATCGCCCATCTTAGTGCTTCTAGTTCTGAATGCAGAGGAGACTCCCGTCGAATGTAATTTCGTGCACCCATAAGTTGAACCTCCCCCAAGCTATCCATCCAAGCCCATCCACACCCGCTGAACTGTGATGTAGATGTCCAAGAGCCATCAATAATACATATTCTACCCAAGCTTAAGACTTGAGGTTGATAACTACTATGTTCTTGTTGAGGTGATGGCACCATCTCATTTGCATTGAACCAGGCTTGGCACTCACTCTCTGCGTATCGAACTAGCTCCAAAGGATCTCGATCAATTCCCCTAAAAAGTTTATCATTCCTGGCTTTCCAAATATACCAGATTATCCAGGGATAAGGATCCCTATCTGAATCTGGATGAACAATGTTGTCCTTTCTCCAGAAGAGATAGTCCATATTAGCATAGACACTTGATACTTGAAAGCTAGTTGTATTCGTTGGCATCGAGGATAAAGCCCAAACTTGTAAGGCCGGTGGGAAATCAAAGATCGCATGAGTGACAGATTCTTCTGGTTCTCCACATCTTGGGCAGTAATTGTCGCATCTCATGTTTCGCCTTGTCAAGTTTTTCGTCACTGCCACATGTCCTGTTATCAATTGCCATATGAGATGTCGGATTTTTTGTGGAGCTTTTATCTTCCAAGCAAAGGCATGGAGCTTTGTTATACTGGGTTCTAGTATCTCTTTCTCTTCCTCAGGTTGCATCAAATTGCTAGCTACCCAATATCCATATTTAACCGTGTAGATACCACTCTTCGTGTAGCTCCAACAGAATGTGTCGCGGCGATGAGCCGAGCTTATGGCCATACTCCTTATGAGAGGTATGTCTTCAGGGTGCACATAATTTGGCAGTAAGCCAACATCACATTCCTTTGTATCCTGATTTATAAGATCGCTGACTCTCATGTTTGGGTTAAGAACTGGTGCTAAGGGACGAGCATGTCTGGCTGGTGTCGTAGGGATCCAGGGATCCTCCCAGACCTTAACCTCATATCCTGAGTTTATCTTCTGTCTGATACCCAAAAGCAACAGTTCTCTAGCTGCTGAGATACTGGTCCACACATACGAAGGACTACTTACAGAAAGAGAACGCAAAGGCGAGCCAATCCTGTAGTATCTTCCCTTCAATACTCTAGCCACCAGCGAATCCGGATATTGGACTAACCTCCATAGTTGTTTTGCTAATAAAGCTAGGTTGAACTCATGGATCATACGGAAACCAATCCCACCCTCCTCTCGTGGTAAACATACATTTTCCCATTTTGCCCAATGAATTCCTCTCTTCGGTGGGTTCGAACTCCACCAAAATTGTGCAATGGCACTTGCTAGGTTTTCACATATCTCCAAAGGAAGCAAAAATGTGGACATAACATAAGTCGAAAGAGCTAACAAAATAGATTTGATCAGTACTTTCTTTCCTCCCTTCGAAAGCCATCTCCCCTTCCATCCATTCACTCTATGCCTTAGCTTATCCTTTAAAAAAGTAAAAAGTTTGCATTTTTAGCCACTAATATCTTCTGGAATTCCGAGATAAGTACCATTCCTCCATTCTGGTTATTGAGTCTTTTATCATCGTAATAATATATGCTGCGGATTTTTTCAAAAAAAAAAAAAAAATATATATATATATATATATATATATATGCTGCTGGTTGTTAGATTTTATTATGTAACAGCAAAAGCCAGCACATTCCATTCTGGCTTTGACGTACGTAATCGATTCAGACATTCATAATAATCTTCAGTCCCTCTCGGCTCAACATGGAAACCGTAAGAGATGGATTACATCCTTCAATAAATCCCATCAAATAAAGAATCTGGTCCGTATAATCGACTCAGTTTAAGTGTTGTTTGGCGCAATCAAGTTGACACATTTACACAGTTTGAATGCTCAACTTTACTTGGTACCATGAGCTGGATTCGGGAGCTCGGCTTAACAACCAGAGCGATTAGCTCAGTTGTTCAGCCAGTAAAGCATAGCTTGATCCATTAGGTTAACCCGACTTGTGGTGAACAGAAGAAGATGTTAATCTATAAAAGGAGGACAAGAGCGACCAAATGGCAGATCCAGACTTGAACACACACGACGACTTGAAATTAAGGTTTTACTCTTTGCTTTTCTCATGACTTGTACTTTTTCGTCTTTCTCAGATGAGTTCTGGCTAATTTTACTCTTGTTCTCACACTCTATAAACTTTATTCTCTTCTGTTCAATAAAACACCTTTGACATAACCCACCGACGGGTTTTTTCCTCTTCCACTTTGTGCGATCAAACTCATATTCAATAGTTGGCACCCAACAAGGGACCTTACAAAATATTATTAATAAGATCAATATGACTCCTGGCGACTGATATATCATGGATTTTACCCACTTTTACCCATGGTTTATAATGGTTTATAAGTGTTTTAATAACTAATTACTCTATTCTAGAGTCTATTTAGTATATTTATAGCACTACAAGAAAACATCAAGGATTCTGAGGGAAAAAATCGTCGGAATTTCGTCGGAATATCGTTATTCCGACGACATACCGACGAAACACGTCGTCGGAAATAATTCCTCGGAATTTATTTTTTCCTCGGAAATCCCTCGGAATTTTCGGTCGGAATTCCGAGGAAATAAATTTCCGAGGAAATTCCGAGGATCACTAGTTTGTCGGAAATGTCCTCGGAATATACCGAGGGAGAACTTCGTCGGTATAATTCCTCGGAAGTTCATCGATCGATGCGTTTTTGGACATATATACATCGATCGATAGGAGTATACCGACGGACATTTTCCTCGGTTTATTCCGAGGAACTTTTCCCTCGGTATATACCGAGGGACCAGTTCCTCGGAATTTTCCGAGGGACGGCTCCCTCGGAATTTTCCGAGGGATATGTCCCTCGGAATATACCGAGGGAAAAGTTCCTCAGAATAAACAGAGGAACCTGTCCCTCGGTATAGCCCGAACGTTTTTTAAAAAACGCATCGATCGATGCGTTTTTGAACAAAAACGCATCGATCGATCAAGTGAAAAATATAATTAATTTCCTTGGAATGTAAAAAATATTAATTTTTTTAAAAAGATAAAATTTCTGAAATTTAAATTCGAAAATATGAAATTAAAAGTAAAATTGAAATCATATTAATTAATATTCAAAGTTTCACAAATAAAAATAAAACATTCCGAGTTTGTGGAAAAAAAAAAACTACGGGTCTGGCACGTCCGGGAACACCTCGTTCGGGTACATCCTCTGCATCATCTCCATCATTTGCTGGTTCAGCCTCCTCTGTGCCTCATAGCCCGCCTGTTGAGCCGCCATCTGGGTCTCTAACAAAGATATACGATCATCTTTGTCCTTCAACTGGGCCGTAAGTACTTCTGGATCAACGAAGGGCGGTGGTGCAAAAGAAGGGGGAACCGACCGGGTGCGACGACCCAAACCGACCAAACGTCCCTTCTTCTTTGGAACCGACTGAATAGAAAAAAGCCAAATTTAGAAATTTAAACCAAGAAATAAATGAATTGAACTTTTAAAAACAAAGAACTTACGGATTCAACGATTTCGTTGATTCGAAACCGGGACAAGTTGGTCGAAGCCGTCGAAGCGTCATCCTCGGTTTGAAGCTGAGACACTTCGTCTACCACCTGAGTTTGGACCAGGTCGACCACGTCCCTCACAAGACCGTCATCAATCTGGCCGGTCTTCTTGTTGGTATACGCCCTCCTCATTAGGGTGAGATCATCAACCGGCTCGCCATCATTTTCTTCCGCCTTGAAAAAAAACATAAATTAAAGAAACATTAGAAATTAGAAGAAATGCACAATAAATTTAAATTCTGAAACTCAAATAATTGAAGAAAAAACGGTTGAACTTACCATGCGATCTCCGAGAGTGGCAATAGATTGAGCACCCAAGTTATGCTTGTAGATGCCCTTCCCTTTACGGTCGCTCTTGCGGTTGGTGGAGTTGGTGGAAGAAGTTTCTTTCGTCTCTTCCTTATCCCAATGCGCACACAACTCCTTCCAGACCGTGTCGTTCATCGACTTTGAGACCTTTTAATAAAAAAAAAGAAAAATTTAATAAATTAAAAAATAGTTTAATAAATTAAAAAAATGGTTTAATAAATTAAATCGAACCTTATTTATTTCCCACTTCTTCTTCCACTCGTGGATCTGCTTCCCATAGTTGTCCATTACTTTATGGACGAAGTGGTGATAGATAAAGAGCGTCTCATCGGAATTCCAGTTGAACTCTTGCTGAAAAAAAACACAATTAGTAGAAAATTTATATTAAAGATTAAAAATATAAGTAAAAAATTAGAATACTTACCGCAAACTGACGAAACCACAGAACCTGCTTGTCGGTTGGGAAGTGAGTGAAAGTCGGATGTCCACTGTCGAGGGCCGAGTACATCATACGGTTGATCCATGCGCTGATCCCGTTCCCGGATCGGTTGAACCTTAGTAAAAGAACAAACGGTTAATAATGAATCCAAATTTAAAGAAAAAAAATGTTTAATTACCATGTTTGACCCCGTCCATGTGGATACGGAGTGAGATACGGAAGATGGTCACGACCGGGCTGTTGAACCAACTCCGCAACACGCATCACTCCCGGAGGACCCGGATGAACAGGAGCGGATGCAGCAGCGGGAGCGAGAGGAGCAGGAGCGGGTGCAGCAGAGGGAGATGTATGGTTGGAGCTGTGGGGCGAAGGGGAATCTTGAAAATGGCTGGAATCCCGAGACTGGCTCCCCGTACCACCACGACCACGACGCTGTCGAGGCCGGGTCTGATCATCATGAGACCTGTAAATTTAAAAAATATATTTAATAAATACATAAATATATAAATTAATTTTTTTTTAAAAAAAATTCCCAAATAATTTAATCACAAAAAAAGATTTATATATATTTAAAATTTTTAATAAATATATAAAAATAGTTCTAATAAACAAAAAATAGTTGTAATAAATAAAAATAGTTTAATAATTACAAAAAAATAGTTTTAATAATATATATATATTAAAAATATTTTTAAATCCCAAATAATAGTTTTTAATCACAAAAAAAGTTTTATAGATATTTAAAATGTTTTGTAAAATCCAAAAATTGAATTTATATAGAAATTTTTTTTTGTAAAGTCCAAAAAATCGAATTTATATAGAAAAATCGTTTTTTAAAATACAAAAATCGATTTTATATACAAAAATCGATTTTATAAATAGAAAAAAAAAATTATACAAAAATTCTAAATCAATTCAACAAAACAAATCATTCAACCAAATCACAATTCTAAACCTATTATACAAAGAATTCACAATCCTAACCAATCACCTTAACAAAAATCTATCAAAACTACACAAAAACCTAACAAATAGAACCTAAGAGAGTGGGATAGGGTCCTTACATGATTTGTGTAAGAAAAGGGGGAGATCGCCGGAGATATCGTCGGATTTCAGGGGGAAATAGCCGGAGAAAAAAGAGAGGAGTCGCGCAGAGGAAAAAGAAAGAAATGGGGAAGAAGAAGTGGCTCGTGGTTATAAAACCTAGGGTCCGACGGATATTATCCGTCGGAATTCCGTCGGAATTCTAATTTCAATTTTCGCGAAATATTTGCCAGGTAAAATGAAAATATTCCGAGGAAATTCCGACGGATAGTTAAATATCCGTCGGAATTTCCTCGGAATATTCCGAGGAAATACCGAGGAACTAGTGTTTGGGGTTTCAAAACATCAATTTTTTTTTGCCGTATTTCATTTCTTATACAATTGTAATGCATACCATTGAGGATTCTTTGTATAGATGAGCATAAACCATGAAATAAAAAATTTCAAAACTAATTGAAAGTATTCCCTTTACCGTTCATTAAAAGGTATAAGTGTTTGTCTTATGTTGCGAGATTTCGTTCATACAATCGGAAAAGTGTTAATTATACGGTAAGGAACAAATTTTTGTCTTCATAATGAACGTAAGACACTTAATAAGGGTTATATAGGTGTTATTCAAACGGCAAAACGTTGTTTTCAGTTTAAAAACCCTATTTCCTCGGAATTTCCTCAGATTATTCCGAGGGAACTCCGAGGAAACCCTCTTCTTCCTCGGAATATCCTCGGAATATTCCGAGGAAATTCCGAGGAACTAGTGTTTGGGGTTTCAAAACGTAATTTTTTTAAATAAACGCATCGATCGATGCGTTTTTGAACAAAAACAAATCGATCGATTACAAAGATGGACCGGGCCGTAAGATTGTGATCGATCGATGAGAGAATCCCATCGATCGATCGAGAATCTCAATTGTTCCTCGGAATGTCCTCGGAAAATCATATGTAAACCAATTCCTCCCTCTTCTCTTGGTGCGCACATCTTTTCCCACTTAGCCCAGTGGATTCCTCGTTTTGGTGGATTTGAGCTCCACCAGAATTGTGCGATGACACTTGCAAGGTTCTCACATATCTCTAGAGGAAGCAAGAAGCTGGAAATGACATAAGTCGGAAGGGCCAGCAAAATGGACTTAATTAGCAATTCCTTTCCTCCTTTGGATAGCAATCTACCAGTCCAACCATTGACTCTGTGTAGTAGCTTATCTTTTAAGAAAGCGAATAGCTTACACTTGGAGCCACTAATATCCTCTGGGATTCCTAAGTACGTTCCCATTCCCCCTTCGTTTCGTATACCAAGTGTATCTTTAATCAGTTGACGATCAGTCGCTGGAATCCTCTTACCAAAGAGTAATGACGATTTATCAAAGTTAATGCATTGACCTGATGTTTTCCCATATTTCCTGACTACTTTCATTACTTCTTCACATTCACGGGGCTCTGTCTTACAAAAGAAAAGGCTATCATCAGGAAAGAGAAGGTGTGATACCGAGGGGCTAGCGCGTGCGACTCGCATCCCCGTTATCTTCCCTTGGTTCTCTGCATGATTAAGAAGGCTAACGAGCGCTTCCGTGCATAAAATAAATATGAAAGGAGACAGAGGATTTCCTTGACGTAAAACTCTTCCTGGGACTATATTTCCCCTTGGTTCTCCATTCATGAGAACTTTATACTTGACCGAGGTGATGCATTTCATAATCCAATCAAACCAAATTTTTGAGAAACCCATCTTCCGCATGACAGCCTCAATGAATGACCACTCCATCCTATCATATGCTTTGCTCATATCCGTTTTTATGGTCATTCTCTTAACTCTTCCACCTGGCTTGGTTCTCAGCGCGTGAAACATCTCTTGTGCTATCATGATATTATCTGTGATCTGTCTTCCAACAACAAAGGCTGAATGGGTTTCAGAAATCCGTTGCGGAAGAACCTTCTTTAATCTTTGGCATAAGACCTTAGATATTATTTTATAGCTGACGTTACATAAACTAATAGGCTTAAACTTGGACATCTCATTTGGCTTGGTCGTCTTGGGGATTAGGCAGATATTTGTATCATTTAGCCCATGCGCCATTGTTCCCTCAAAAAGAAACTGGTTAACCATACGAGTTAGGTCTTCTTTGACAATATCCCAAAACTTCGGGTAGAAGAGGGCTGTCATTCCATCTGGGCCTGGAGCTTTTTCTGGGTGCATCACGAAAAGCGCTAATTTAACCTCCCATTCGGTTACTGGTGCTATAAGATCCTCATTTATTGAACCAGTAATCGTCGTTGATACCTATGATAGCGTGTCAGCTATATCCTCTGGGTTTGAAGACTCAAATATTTGCCTATAGTAGCTAGTAGCAATGGCTACTAGTCCTTCCTCATCCTCCACCACATGTCCATTGTCATCGAGGAGATGTGTGATCCTATTCCTGGCTCTTCTTTGCTTTACCAGCGCATGGAAATATTTTGAGTTTCTATCGCCTTCTCTTAACTAGAGAACCCTACTCTTCTGTCTCCAACACATCTCTTCTGCCTTAAGAGCAGTAGATAATTCCTTTAGAGCATCTGCTATTTACTCGGACTTGGTATCATCATTCGAATATAAACCCTCCACCTTTTCCTTAAGCTCTCTACTAACTTTTCTGAGTTCACATTATTTTGTCTCCTCCATTGGCTCAAAGCTTTTCGACAGCTTGCAATATGTTCCCTTTTATTCGCTTCAGGGGGTAGATCCTCTGACTTCCATCCTTCCAGAATGACTTGCCTTGGTTCTTTGTTATCCAACCAGCGTTTATCAAATTTGCATTTCTTTTTTTTTCCTCACTGGTTTTGTGAGAACATCCACTAGGATCGGACGATGATCCGATCCCCAAAGCCTGAGATGCTTAACAGCTGTATGAGGGTACTTTTCATGCCAATCCTCATTACCCACAGCTCTATCCAATCGACATCTAACAGTTGTTCCTCCTGATCTTTTTCCCACCCAAGAGAGCATATTCCCAGTAAATGGAAATTCCAGCATGCCACAATCGCTCAGCATTTACTTGAAAGGCAAGAAAGAGCTATCTGAGCGCCTTCTGCCTCCCTCTTTTTCGCTATGATCAGTTATTTCATTAAAATCACCTATCATGAACCAAGGTCCATTTCGTGTTGTTGAGAAATGCGTAAGACGTTCCCAAACCTGATCCCTACGTTCTAAAACAGGGTCTCCATAAACAAATGTCATAAAGACTTTTATTCTATAAATGACTGCCTCAATGTCAATCATTCTGTTATTCGAAAATAAAACATTAACTTGAAATTCGTCCATAAATAAAAGAGCTAAACCTCCGCTAAGACCAAGTGGCTTAACGGTAAACAAGTGATCAAATCCTAAGTCGGCCTGAATGTTTTGCAAAAGCAGCCTCTTGTTCTTCGTTTCAGAAAGGAATACAAGTCCTGGGTGATGCTTCTGACACATCTCCGTAAGGCATCGAACTGTGAGGTCATTCCCTATCCCTCGACAGTTCCAACTGAGCGTCCTCATTGATACTTGTGTGATGAGATTTTGGAACTCATCAAACCATTATGCTTTGACGAACTTTCTTTGATCTTCCTTGTTCCATGACGATGTCTCCTCGAACTTTCAGCTCCAGGCGCATGTGCACCAGTTGACGACGATCTCTTACTTGGGGATCCCCTAAGAAGGATCTCAAATTTCCGACTAGGAATGCCCAATGGAGCACTCTGTTTGACTCCAAGTTTCATGTGTCTTATCGACTTGATTCCTGCAGTTCTTCCCTTTTCCTCGGGAGGTTCATCCCTACAGCCATTGTCTTCCATCTCCATAAGGTCCAAGCCAAGTAGATCATCCTCAATACCTTCAGCATCCAGCATATCTCCATCTTGTTGATCCACCAATTCCATGTCAAGTAAGGCTTCGATGATTTGATCCTTAGCTTTTGAAGGTTCCTTTTCTCTCGAGGGAGAGAACGTAAGAGATCTAGCTTCTCCTCTGGTACGAAGAGTTACATTCTCCACCATAGGAGGCTCACGCACTGGAGTGATAATTGTACTCGCCAACTTCCTGCTAGAACCGCCAGCACTGTTATTAACATGGCTCGGAGCTGAGACATGTTCATACGAAACAATCTCACGAGATGCTTCACCGTGATCGTAACCAGTCTGATCAACCTCAGACACATCAGTTCTCCTTGACTTAACTATCCATGTTTGTTCCTTTCTCCGGTCATAAGGACCAGTACTATGCCGTGTTCCACCATCTCTATTGCTCCGATTGTATTCATGACGGCGTTTTATGATCCGATCGCTGTAATGGCCTCGTTGGCCTTTGTCCTCCCAAGAGCGAGACTGGGAACCCCTGTTATCGTAAGTGCTCCCACTTAAGTTGGTACGTAAATGATGTCGTGTAAGTTGAGAAGAAGCGTAACGATGTTGTGATTCCCTTCCCATCAGCGAAGACTGACGAGAGGATTGCTCCTGTGTCATCTGTTCTTGAGGGAGCTGGACACGCGAGAAAACCCCAGAACGCTCTGGTGGAGTTGAATCCTTGCTCTAATGTCAAGAGAGGGGCAATATCCCTTTTCATGGGACATCATTCCACAGATGGTACAGTGTTTGAACAACTTATCATACTTGATCTCAATCGTAACCTCATCACCTTCGTATTCGACATTTCTTGAGAACTTCAACGGCCGACGAGAGTCTACCTCGATGAGCATACGGCCCTCAGTTAGCTCTAGAGTATCAATATGACCAATGCGTCCCCCTATATTCCTCAGGTTTGTGTCTGTCCACAGATGTAGAGAAAACCCAATCAGGTGAGCCCAGAATAGAATGATCCATGGGTAGTCGTCGTGAACGATAGGTTCCCAGCGAACAAGTACATACATACAAAAGTTATAGTGAAATGGTCCCTGCCTTAGAACAAAGTTTAGATCCTCCTCTGTCGTAAAGTTAAGCAAAAGTTTCCCGTTCCCTAGATCATTTGCCATGATTTTGTCGGCCAAACCCTATTGAGATGGCATTGTTTGAAGGAGCTTCTCCACACTCTGTTTTTGTGGGTTAAGGATCTTTCCGATGAGAGACAGCCCAAACTCCTTAATGAGATAGGAGTCATCGCGATCCACCAATTTAATTGGCACATCATCATCATCTTCGTACATGATCCCTTTACCTTTAGCATCAGCCTGATGAGCCGACTTCATGCAAAACGACGGTCCCATACAATGATATGGAACGAGATAGATCAATGAGTGTAAACCACACCAAGACGATCCCGTTGGAAGTGATAGAATCAGCCCACCAATGAGTCTAACCAAGAGAAGATCACGAGCAATACAAAGACCCAAAACTTGTGGATATTGTACGTCAATGAACGTAGAAATTAGAGAGATGATATTTCAATGAAAATAATCAATCAGATCTGACAATCACCCTTGCTATCTCCGCAAGCCCTAGCCTATAGAAACCAAATCGTGTCGACAAAGATCGTACACAACTGATCAGGTCTAAGAGCGTGAACGATGAACGAGAGAAGTGGAGTTTCTTGAGAAAGACGCCACCGGTGAAACTGGGAGAAACGGAAAGAGACAGTGAGAGCCACAAGGAGTGTCGGAGAGTCTCCCTTGTGATGTTGAGGACGCCACCGTGAGAACCGTGTGAAGAAAACACTGTCAGCGATGATCAGATCTTAAAGTGGCCTTCTCCATCGCCCAAAAGCCCTAGCCGCACTAGTGTTTTATCAGATTTCAAATATATATTTTTAGCTGGTGATTTAAAGGTGGTTTTATGTGGTTTATCTATAAGATGTGTCAAAATTATTGATATCGATGATATCGTAAATTCCGAAATGTAATTTTGACTATAAATTTGAAAGCATATTATTCTATCCTCAAATCTACTCATAAATGAGGTAGTGAGCCATGAAATTAGTTCTTTTTATTATCAGAAATTATACTCGGATACAATGTTATCTTTAGATTCATGGAATTGATAAGAATTGATAAGAACTGATATCTGGATTAGATAATCTAGATTGAATGGTTTATAGGTTTTAAAAACAGTAAATAGATTGGTGAGCAAGTTTATTGCTCGATTGATTGTTTTGAGGTTGTTAACAGTTGGTTGAAGTAGCTAGATACATGTATATTCTCATGTATGATAAGTAAAACTTAATTTGGGAAATTAGGAGCTTATTAATATTAATTGTTCTTGAATTCAAACTAAGGTATAATCTTTTTCATTATCTAAACTGGATCTCGGATCTCAACTCTCGTATTTTAATCACGAGAAAGTGTCGATCGATATTTCTTTGTGAATATCGATCAATACACTTTTCAAAATATCGATCGATTGGGCTATCGCTGCGTCGATCGATTTACGGACAGGTTTGATTTGTATTCTCTAACTCACTAGACCAACTCTCGTCTGTATCTAGTAAGTTAGATCATTCTAATTATTTTCAGGTATTGAGTCAAGCAATGGCTTGATCCCAATTAATCCTAAGATCTAAGTTTAAAGGGTGATCAATCATAAGCTTAGCTTTGAGCACAACTAGATGAATGAACTATATTTCTAAACATCCTAACAATTGTTGTGTCAGTATTACATTTATCAACCCATTTGAGAAACCTAAATCTAACAGTAATGACTACTCAGACATATTCATGAAACACATAGTTATGATGGTCTGAATAATACTTAGATAAAATAAATAGTAAAAGTAACAGAAATAATGAAAGCAAGAGAGTTCCAGATCTTCTCTGTTTTGCAGTAGATGATCTATCTCTCCAATCCTAAGCTCTCCTCTTTCAATGGTGGCTTCTTGCCTCCCCCAAACAAGGTCTAAAAAGGTCTCTAGGCAAGTCTGCCTCTAATATGATACAAAACCCTAATAAATAGCCTAACAGGCGGCCAGGGATTAATGTTGTAATTATTAAGACTTTTGTGAAACTTGAAATCTTCTAATTTGTCATTAATTCTCGGATGGCTTCATAATCGATCGATACGAGGGACCCAACATCGATCGATATTTGGTGGTAACTGTCGGTCGATACTGAGTTGCGACCGTCGACCATCTCTTTCTTCCAGCAATGCTCAAAGGATCTCCAAATAGCTCCAAATACATCATTTCCTTGCAAATAGTACCTGGACCTGTAAATACTCTAAATAGACTCTATATAGTAGTAAATGTATCTTAAAACACTTATAAAACATGGCCAATAATAGGTAAAATCCATGGTCTATCAACTTCCCCAGACTTACCTTTTTGCTTGTCCTCAAGCAAAACAAACAGGCAGTCTCTCTAAAAGAGGTTTAAAAACAGCAGGGACTCACATGATTTAAAACTCAGAATCATCACCTCTACAATACTGCAATCCACATCTAAGAAATCATCATCACAAAAGCACATTATACCTTATCCTAGCTTAACAACCAAGTTCATCTAGCCAACAACTTAGCAAATCTTGTCTTTCATTCCCCTCTATCAACCTCATTTCTTAGCATAAATAAAAGTGAAGGCTTTACCTTGGGAGTATCGATCACAGGATGCAAGGATTCACAAACAAGTATCTGAACTTGCAGGTAAACATTAGTTCATATCCTCTCTCTCTACTAATTTTCTCTCTTGGTCAAAATCTGCTTATATGCAAGATCATTGACCAATATTGGACAGGCTCCATGAATCAAGACTTAATGGTGGTTGCCACCAAGTCCTGTTCACTTCTTTTTGACCTATATCCTAGGATTATTTGTGAAGCAAGCCTTAATGGTTGTAGCCACCAAGTCCTGTTCTAATCATTTACCTATGAAATTCTTATGAAGCAAGCCTTAATGGTTGTAGCCACCAAGTCCTGTTCAAATTCCTTCCTAATAAATCTCTATATATATATATTATAAATATTTTTTTTTATTCTATATATAATCTATATTTCAAAAATAGAGAGAGAAAGAGTGATAAATCTATATACACAAGGCTTTACCTTCCAGACTTGTTTGAAGAATCTGATCCCATGTATACCAAGCCCCAAGACAAGCAGTTGTGTCAAGTTTAGTGTTGGAGGTCAGCTTTGGTTCCTTCAAAACAATCTCAGCAAGAGTGGATAGTTGATAGGTTGATCCACTTTAGTATCTTTAGTACTATCTGCAATCAGTAAGTCTAGAATGGTGCTAAAGTGTGGTTAGATATCTTGTGAAATCTATAAGTTCATAATCCTCTTCTTGACTCAATAATAACTTAATTTTGAAAACATTTTAATAAGACTAATAAATAAGTAAATATCAGTAAACCTCCCCCCATACTTAAATTTCACTGTCCCCAGTGATAATCAGTCTAAGATTGGTTGGGCATAAAATAATAAATATTGGTTAGATGTTAGACAAGAGAAAAGAATGTGTTACCCTCTGTCTCGAGGATCGATCGATATGTACACCGCATAATCGATCGATATCATTGCATCTATGTCGATCGACGTAACCGTCTCGATATCGATCGACAGTGCAGTGACAGAAAACGTCTGTGCTAGCTGCAACGTATCCATGTGTCTAACTCATCATAGAATTAGAATCACTCAGCTATGTTAGCTCTGTTAGACAATCCAAACACATGCAAGATTAGCAAAGTGAATAAACTCACGTCATAACATAGAATAATAAGTTCGAAACTAAATCCTAAGAGTTCGAAAATAAAAGGAAATCATAAGTAGATAGGGATAGAGATATGAGGACTAGTCCTCATCATTGGTCTCGTCGCTGGAGGTGCCTCTGCGCTAGCGGGACGGTCCTGCTGCTGACGGTGAGCTGGGTCGCACACTCCACCTGCTTGAACAGCGACATCTCGATACTCTAGCCCAGATGGCAATGAGAGCATCAACTACGACGCGCTGGAAGTCTCCCTCAGGACGTGTAGACATGTCTGGCATAGGAGGGAAAGGTGGTAGTGCATCCTCGGGCTGATGCGGCTGGGGTCCTCCAGGGCGCTGGACCGTGTAGCAGCGCGGCTGGGCTGCTGGCGCTCGGACTCGGCGAGGGTCAGGTCGGAACTGAATGCTGCTAAGTCCATGGGCGAAGTGTTGAGATGAGTTCAATATATGGGAAGAGAAAGACATGAGGAGTTGAGTATGATTAAGAGGCTGTACATGACATAGTAATACTAGTTACCCGAGTAACTTCCAAAGGTTAAACCAAAGTTACCCTAGTTATCCTAGTATAGTAGTTATACTAGTTACCCGGGTAACTTTGGATGAAGAAGAGAAGCCCTATTCCCTTTGCTAAGGCATCAGACCGGTGCAAGGGAAGAGGAGGCGCGTGTGACAAGCTGGAGAAGAGCTGGATAAAGCAAAATGAGCTTTATGCACAAGGAAAAAGCTCATTGGATGGTTTGAATTAAAGCAAACCTTATCTCTTGTAATAGTGCCTCTTTATGAAACCCTCATCCTAGTGTTGCCTCCTCATATATATTGTAAACTCGGATCAGATTAATAATTAAGAAGTTTGAGATTATCTCTCTAGACTCTCTCTCTTGTTCATGATGATTCTTAAATACTCTTAAACATGATTACTACCTATTCTCTCTACAAATCTCCCATTAATCTTCTCTAATCTACCTTTAATCTCTCAATACCTACTCTATTCTCTAAAATCATATGGTATCAGAGCCAGGTTGGCTTTGGTATTGAGAAACCTCGTTCCATTTCTTTCTTTCTCTAGCTCTTGTGTTCTTGTGTTCTTGCTCTTGTGTTCTTGAGTGTTCCGTGAAGCTGTGTGATAAAGTTGAGTCCTGTGGTGCTGTGCTTTGAGTTCGTGTGTTCTTGAAGTCTTGTACAGTGTGTTCTTCAGCTGAGTTGCAAGTTTGAAGCTTTCTGGTCATTTCTGGTTCAAGCAAGAGAAGATGGAGGGAAGCAACTTCAGCAAGCTAGTTACTGTCCCGGTTGCGTTGAAAGGTGGTTCAAACTACCTCTTGTGGTCTCGATTGGTGAAGACTGCTGTTGGAAGGCTAGGGCTGTGGAGCCACATCACTGATGATGGTCCGAAGTCAGGGGCCAAAGAAACTGAAGAAGGTGAAGAGGAAAAGACTCTCACCAAAGCTGAAGCAAAGAAGTGGGTGCAAGAAGACTTGATGGTGCTCTCCGTGCTGTAAGGATCTCTTGATGTCCCTCTTCTTGAAGCTTACAGCTACTGTGAGACTCCCAAACACTTGTGGGAGACCCTCTTAAAGACGTTTGGAAACGTCTTCAACATCAGCCGTGTGTTTGAGCTGAAGAGAGCCATTAACTCCATGAAGCAAGATGGAGGAGAGCTCACCAAACACATGGGAAAGTTTTGATCATTTTGGTCTGAACTTGAAAGTCTAAGACCTAACACCACTGATCAACCAGCTCTTATGGAATGAAGAGAACAAGATCAAGTGTTTGGGTTGTTGATGACATTGGATCCTAGCTACAAGGATGTCATCAAACACATCTTGAGATCGCCTAACCTACCATCCATGGAGGAAGTATGCGCGCAACTTCAGAATGAGGAGGGATCTCTTGGCATGTTTGGAGGCAAGGGTGAGCTCACTATGGCTCATCAAGCTGAAGGAATGCAAGCAAACAAGGATGCATACAGAGGCTCAGAAAAGAAGTATGAAAAGTATGAGGGAAGCTGTGAGCATTGCAAGAGAACCGGTAACAAGAAGAGTGAGTGTTGGATCCTACATCCTCACCTCAGGCCACGCGGGTTCAACAGGGATAGGGAAGCAAAGGCTCACCTTTCTGCTGAAGCAAATGGTGCTGCTTCATCCGGAGCTAGCTCAGGCGCTAAGGTGGGTGAAAGTGAAGGTAGAGTCTTGGCATCTCATCAACTAATTGGAAAGGGTATGGATCAGGAGGTATTCAAGAGAGCTGACCTTGAAGCCTTCTTCAAAGCTCTTAAGGAGTCTGGTAACACTCTCGGAAACACCCTAGGATACTCATATGCTGCTCATACATTGCCTAGTACTACTGATAAGTTACTAGACATTTTTAAAAACTTTTACACTGCTGCTAGTAATCCTAGTAATACTGATAGGTTACTAGACATGTTTTAAAGTGCTTACACTGCTACTAGTGAGTCGAGTATAATTAGTAAGATGTTAGGATTACTAGGAAACATGATAAAACAAAATGAACCATCAAGGACTGAGATTACTAGAAACATGCATAAACCTTTGATCATTGATTCTAGTGCATCTCATCATATGATTAGTGATAATAACCTGATTAAAGACATAGAACCGGCTCATGAACATGTTATGATTGCTAATGGAGATAAAATTCCTATTAGAGGAATTGGTAAACTGAAACTGTTTAATAAGGACTCTAAAGCATTTTTGATGCCTGAGTTTACTTCTAATCTTTTATCTGTCAAAAGATTCACCACTGATCTTCAATGCAATGTTATCTTTAGTCCTGATGATGTTAAGTTTCAGGATATTAAGAGCAGTAAGTTGATTGGGAAAGGAGCAACCAAAGGAGACCTTTATATGCTTGAAGATCTTAGTCCCATCTCTAGTTCTTGCTTCTCATTTAGTTATGTTTCTTCCTTAAGTAAAGATGCATTGTGGCATGCTAGACTTGGACATCCACATGTTAGGGCTTTAAGCATTATGTTACCAGGTGTCATGTTTAAAAATAATGATTGTGAGGCATGTATTTTGGGCAAACATTGTAGGACTGTGTTTCAAAGATCATCCACTATTTATGAGAATTGCTTTGATTTGATTCACTCAGATGTTTGGACTGCACCTTGTTTATCTAGGGATGATTATAAGTATTATGTCACATTCATTGATGAAAAATCCAAATACACCAGGTTAACACTCGTTAAAACAAAAGATAGGGTTCTTGATGCATTTAAATTTTTTCAAAGCTATGTTACTAACCATTATCATGCCAAGATTAAGATTTTCAGGTCAGATAATGGTGGGGAATACATAGGCCACACATTCAAAGATCACCTAGCTCAACATGGGATTCTACATCAGACTAGCTGTCCTTACACTCCACAACAGAATGGAATTGCTGAAAGGAAGAACATACACCTCATGGAAGTGGCCCGTTCAATGATGTTCCACAAGAGTGTCCCAAAGAGATTTTGGAGTGATGCTGTGATGAATGCTTGCTATCTGATCAACAGGATACCAACCAGAATCCTAGAGGATCAGTCACCATTTGAGGTACTCAACAAGAGTCGACCAGTTCTGGATCACTTGAGGACATTTGGGTGTGTGTGCTATGTACTGGTGCCAGGAAAGATGAGAAACAAACTTGAAGCAAAGAGCACCAATGCTATGCTTATTGGATATTCCGCATCTCAAAAGGGATACAAGTGCTTTGATCCCACTGCTAGAAGAGTCTTGGTGTCTAGGGATGTGAAGTTCATCGAAGATAAAGGGTATTATGAAGAGAAGAGTTGGGAGGAGCTTGAAGAGCTTTCTCAACCATCAGATAAAGCTGTTAGTTTGAGAAACATACTAGAAGAACTCGGTATTGGCGTGTCCTAGGATCAGAGCAGGCGTGAAGAGCCTACTCAAGTGGCCGCTGAAGAACCATCCCACTTTGAACATTAGGGGGGAAGTGAATCTGAAGCTGAAGGGTTAAAAGATCAAGGCTCAGAAGAAGCTGGAGGTCTAGAAGATCAAGGCTCAGATTCTCCTGTCCAAAGTGGAGATGAATCAGTAAGAGAAGTTCAGAATGAAGGTCAGGAAGCTGGAGAAGAAATCCAGATACAAGAAGAAGTTGTTGAGGAACAAGTAGAAGTTCCTTTGAGAAGAAGCACACGAATAAGGAGGGATGCTTCCGAGTGGGCAAACACGAGAAACTGGGTAAACACGAGAGTGTACTACAATGCCCAGGCTGTGGAGCATTCTTCCTAAGCTGTGTGCTCATTTGCTGAGTTTCCGGAAGAGCACTACTCCTTTATGGTAAGCTTAGATGAAAGCTATGTGCCAAGAAGCTATGAAGAAGCAATGCTGATTCAAGAGTGGAGGGATTCAGTCAATGATGAGGCTGATGCCATGATTAGAAATGATACATGGTATGAGAGTGAGTTACCTAAGGGGAAGAGAGCTGTGTCATGCAAGTGGATCTTCACCATCAAGTATTTCCCTAATGGGAAGATTGATAGGCGTAAGACAAGGCTGGTAGCAAGAGGTTTCACACAAACCTATGGAGAGGATTATATTGATATTTTTGCACCTGTTGCAAAGCTCCATACCATTAGGATTGTACTATCAGTTGTAACCAACCTTGGGTGAGATCTTTGGCAAATGGATGTGAAAAATGCTTTCTTCCAAGGAGAGCTAGAAGATGAAGTCTATATGCTACCACCTCCGGGTCTTGAAGGAATGGTGAAGCCAGGAAATGTTCTTAGACTGAAGAAAGCCATCTATGCATTGAAACAATCACCTAGAGCATGGTACAATAAGCTAAGCACAACACTGAATGGTAGAGGCTTCAGGAAGTCTGAGCTTGATCACACCCTCTTTACCCTCAATACTCCCTCAGGCATCATTGTTTTGCTTGTGTATGTGGATGACATCATCATAACAGGCAGTGATAAGGAAGGAATCCGAGCCACTAAGGAGTTTCTGAAATCAGTATTTGATATAAAGGATTTGGGAGAGATGAAGTACTTTCTTGGGATTGAGCTGTGCAGATCCAAGGAAGGGTTATTCATCTCTCAAAGGAAGTATGCATTGGATCTCTTGAAGGATGCTGGTGTGTATGGAGGAAGAATAGCCAAGATGCCCATGGAAGATGGGTACAAGGTTCCATGTGAGGGGGAGATTGAAGACATCAAGCTGTTCTATGATCCAAAGCTGTATAGGAAGCTTGTGGGGAAGCTGATATACTTGACTATCACCAGGCCAGACATATACTTTGCTGTTAACCAAGTAAGCCAGCATATGCAAGCTCCACGAGAGCATCACTGGCGCATGGTGGAGAGAGTTCTCATGTACCTGAATGGAACTCAAGGGCTTGGTATATGGATGGGAGTCAATAAGAGCACTGAAGTTGTGGGTTATTGTGATGCTGATTGGGCTGGAGATAGAGCAGATAGAAGGTCTACAACAGGCTATTGCACTTTCATTGGTGGAAACATGGTTACTTGGAAGAGTAAGAAGCAGAAGGTTGTATCATGCTCTAGTGCTGAAGCTGAGTATAGAGCTATGCCAAAGCTTACCAACGAGTTGGTATGGATCAAAGGGATTCTTAGGCACTTGGAGATTGAGAAAGCAACACCAATGACTATGCATTGTGACAATCAGGCAGCTATTCACATTGCTACAAACTCAGTGTTTCATGAGAGGACAAAGCACATTGATGTAGACTGCCACAAGGTGAGGCTGATGATAGTCTTAGGAGTGATCTTGCAATGTTATACAAGAAGTGAAGATCAGTTGGCAGATGTGTTCACCAAGGCAGCAAGACAAAAGAGTATGGAGTCCATTCACATCAAATTGGGACTCATAGATCCTGGGAAGAGAAAGAGTTGATCCCCTAAGTCATGAGGTCTTTACTCTTTTTCCTCATCAAGGTATTGTCCCAATGGGTTTTCCTTGGTGAGGTTTTTAATGAGGAAGATCTCATGGCTATCCAAGCTTAGACTTTCACAAAGCTACGCTTGAGGGGGAGTGTTGAGATGAGATCAATATATGGGAAGAGAAAGACATGAGGAGTTGAGTATGATGAAGAGGTTGTACATGGCGTAGTAATACTAGTTACCCGAGTAACTTCCAAAGGTTAAACCAAAGTTACCCTAGTTATCCTAGTATACTAGTTATACTAGTTACCCGGGTAACTTTGGATGAAGAAGAGAAGCCCTATTCCCTTTGCTAAGGCATCAGATCGGTGCAAGGGAAGAGGAGGCGCGTGTGACAGGCTGGAGAAGAGCTGGATAAAGCAAAAAGAGCTTTATGCACAAGGAAAAAGCTCATTGGATGGTTTGAATTAAAGCAAACCTTATCTCTTGTAATAGTGCCTCTTTATGAAACCCTCATCCTAGTGTTGCCTCCTCATATATATTGTAAACTCTGATCAGATTAATAATTAAGAAGTTTGAGATTATCTCTCTAGACTCTCTCTCTTGTTCATGATGATTCTTAAATACTCTTAAACATGATCGTTACCTAATCTCTCTACAAATCTCCCATTAATCTTCTCTAATCTACCTTTAATCTCTCAATACCTACTCTATTCTCTAAAATCATACGAAGTCCGTAAGTGACTGAAGTGGGAGCCTCACCAAGTGTATGCCGTCCTCATCTCTAAAGCACCAATCGCGGTCGTGTTTGAGCCACTGTGCGCTCGTGAGGTGCGCTGCATCCATGTAGACGATCCAGTCGTCCATATCAGCGTCGTCTAGAGGGACTCCGCAATGGACGAAGATCAGAGTAAGTAGGCTCCCAACCGTCTCCCTCTTCTTTCCCGTTGACTGGAAAGGCTTCATATTGAGTTTGGCCAGATGCTCAGCAAATATGGCTCCAAGGTTGGGCCATGCGTCGTCCGCGGGCTCCTCACTGCGTAGTAAACCAGAGTGAGCTCCTGGATCCGAACCTTACTAGGTTCAATCTTGCACAAAAAGGTGTTGGCAAGGGCCTTCATGAAGTAGCGCAGAGTCGGGTGACGAATGTCCGACTGAACGGTCTTGGCAGCGTCGAAGAAGCCGGTGGCTATGTGGCTCCAAAATGTCCCTATCCCTGGAAATTCGGGTACGATGGCGTGCTGGCGCCCGGTCTCGAACCCGTAGATAGTGCAGAGAGTCAAAAGAGGGACTCTGTAGCGAATGCCGCGGATGAAGAAAGTCAGGACGCCCTAGCTAGCCTTCTTTGCCCTCTCGTTGGCATAGTAGAAGTTCACGGTGGCTATGAACTGATAGACCAGCTCCGGGTAGAGAACCTGTGGGTGAGTAGCAAAGTTTCCCATACCCAACTCAACGAACAAGTCCTCGAGGTCCGATTGAATGCCTAATGCTCGGACCACGTCTGGATCGACGAACCGCGTCGGTTCTATGGAAACCTTCAGCCACGCGTTGTAGAATATGCTGTCGTAGTCGTCCCAGGTGTCCTCGATCGCATGGTTGCGGCATGCTAAGCTCTTCTCCGCTTTTCGCGTGTCCTCGAAGTGGTCAAAGAGTGGAATATGTCCATCCTCGGGCTGTCTCGGCCAAGGGCCTCTGTCACGGACAGGAGCTGGGCTGTTGGTGTCGAACCTCCTCTTCGTTCGCCTCTCGTCAGTCTGTAAACAAAGTTCATAGACAAGAATAGATTAGTGAAGTTCGATGGTTAAGTTGTCGTTGTCGATCGACAGAGATGTCTCGATGTCGATCGACAGGCCTTTGAGAAAATCGATCGATAAGACCGATAGTTGTCGATCGATATCTCATGCGTGAAAACCTGCAAAAACCCAATTATGCAATTTGATTTGCATGGTACAGAAAATACGTTAAATCGATCAGTATTCCCTATTATATTGTTCCTTAAACACAAATCGATCAATATAAGCTCTAAAATCTCAGTTCAAATCCGATTTCTATTTCAACCCTAGGAAGAACAAAAATTTAGAAAATCTCTTGTTCATACTGTGATGAAGCGTGAGTTAAATGATCTAAACGGAGAGATGGTTGAAATTCGAGTGGATCGAGTGCAAGAATCGTCGAATTTGGGTGAAAAACTAGAGAGAAAAGAGATGGGAATATTTTTGTAGGGTTTTTGGGTTTATGCGAGTGTCGACTTAATTGTCGACTTAAGTGAGCCCGTGTCTGTCCATTAGATGTTGATCGATGACGAGCTGTCGTTGTCGATCGACAGAGGCTTTGTTTTCCGATAATTTTATGTGTGTGTGTTTTTTTTTTTATATTTTATATCCTAAAAATTCTAAAAATTCTAAAATTAAAAATAATGGGTTGTCTCCCATTCAGCGCTTCTTTTAAGTCCTTAGCTTGACTCGATATTCGAATTTTCTAATTATCGGGAACGGGGCCTAAGTTTATGGGCTTGATATTTGGCGGTTTAGCCCAATAATGCTTTACTCATTGGCCATTTACCGTGAATTCGTCTCCTTTATTATTTGTAAGCGTAATGGCTCCATAAGGATTGACATTCACAACATTAAAAGGACCAGACCAACGAGATCGGAGTTTTCCGGGAAACAGCGTTAGCCGAGAGTTATACAGTAGTACTTGATCATTTGGTTCGAAGTGTCTGGAAATGATCTTTTTATCATGATACGCTTTTGTTTTCTCTTTGTATATCTTTGAACTCTCATAGGCTAAATGTTTAATCTCGTCCAGTTCGTTAAGCTGTATGAGCCTTCTTTCGGCAGCTCGTTTGATGTCGAAATTTAATAATTTAATGGCCCAGGCTGCTTTGTGTTCTAGCTCAACTGGTAAGTAACATGATTTTCCATATAGCAGGTGAAATAGGGTGGTTCCTAAAGGGATTTTGAAGGCAGTCCAGTAGGCCCAGAGTACATTGTCCAATTTTCTAGACCAATCTTTTTTGGATGTGCCCACGGTATTTTCTAAGATTTCTTTGATCTGTTGATTTGAGACTTCTACCTGCCCACTCGTCTTCGGGTGGTAGGGTGATATAATCCTAAGCTAACAAAGGCTAGATCACAAGGCAACAAGAGTTGTCAAGCTTGAATGGGTCGATTGTCGCCACAAAGGGTTCCGGAAGTATCCCGTTGATAAGACCAGAAGCCTGCGCCTATGTGAATCTACACAAAGACAGAGACCTACACTTGTATCCTAGAATGAATCCACAAACTAAGTTGACAAGCAAACGAACAAGAAATCTAAAGGAATCCACCTAAAGACTAACTGAACAAAACAAAGACAAACTTTGTAAACTGAATAATACTTTATTAATTTCGTGCAAGGGTGATTTACAAAATGAGACTTAGCTCAGTTTAAATAGAAAAGAAAACAAATGCCTAAAAGAATAACTTGGAAATAAATAATAAGTAAAAAACTAGCCGTTTGACTTAGTTGGTGCAGAATCTGCCCATGTATGGAAGTTGTCTTCTCTCCTTGTATCTTGTGATTTTTGGCAAAAAGAAATGCATCCTTGGGATCTCCTTTGATGTCTGGATAGTCTCTAAGTCTTGCCTGAACAGAAGGGGAAAGAGCCGTTGGTCTTCAATAACTCCAAGTGTGAATGCATCCATGTAAGGTAAGTTGACAAATAAGGGATTCATCTTGATCATGTGGCTGCTGGTGCATGGTAGAAACACTCCCACTGCTCTGAGATGTAATGAATAATCTCCAGGTTTCCACACGTGAGTTTGAGTTGCACATTCCTTAAGCAAAGAATTACATTCCTTAATTAGAACCAATTCGGATGCAGTGTAGATAGTCTGACTTGTAACTGGAATATCTGCTAAACCATTACTCCTTTTGGTATGAAACCAATTCGCTGCATGCTCTGGTTGAGTTTAGAATCTATAGCAACTGGTTTCACGGTTAAATTCCTCATGGTTGAAAAAATATCCTTCTTTGAGTACACCTATGTTGCTGCTGGCTCCAATGTAGCTTGTATGGTTGATCTCATGAGTTGGTGGTCCAGCTACTAACTTGAGGTCCTCATCATAGGGTGTAGCAACTCTATGGTGTACTCCGTTCTAACGGGGTAGTCCTTCAAAAAATTTGTTGATGAAATGGGAACCACCGTCACTTATGACTATTCGGGGTATTCAGAATCTCGGGAATATAATGTTTTTGAAAAGCTTAATGACTACAGATGTGTCGTTTGTTAGGGAAGCTACCGCTTCGACCCACTTTGACACATAGTCAACAACGACTAGGATGTATTTATTTCCGTACGAAGAAGGAAAAGGTCATGAAATCTATTCCCCAACAGTCAAAGACTTCTACCTCTTGAATAGATTTATGTTCCATTTCATGTCTTTTACTGATTTTTCCCCTTCGTTGGCATCTTTCGTATTGTGCTATGAATGCATGAGCGTCGCAGAACATGGTTGGCCACCAGAATCCTGCTTGAAGAATTTTTGATACCGTTTTAAAGGTTCCAAAATGCCCAGTATAATCGGATCCATGGCATTGGAATAAAATATCGTGTATTTAAGTATCAGCGACACAGTGTCTATACATCCCGTCAGAGCAGTGTTTGTGGAGATATGGTTCGTCCCAGTGATATTTCCTAACTTCTCTTAAAAATTTCTTTCTTGTGTACCCTCTCAACTCTTCGGGTTCTATGTCGGAAGCTAAATAGTTTACTATATCAGCGTATGTTGGGGTCAAAATCGGTCACGACGGAATCAATGTCTGAAAGTCCGTAAAAATCAGCATGAACATTTTTACAAAAATATTCTTCGTAAAGAAATCTTTACGAAGAGCTTTGCGGTAAAATCTTGTTCTAATCTCAATCGAACCACTAAATACCAATTGTTCGAAGGCAACAGGCACGTATCCAAATCGGCCATGGACAAGCTCAAGTATGGCCATCGGACCACGCACAAGCCAAGCTCGGTCGCTACCGAGCACGCACACGGCTCGGTCGCTACGTAGCGACCATGTACGAAAATGGCTCGGTCGCTACGTAGCGGACGAGCTCCAGCCAAGCTCGGTCGCAACGTAGCGACCAAGCACGCACACGGCTCGGTCGCTATCAAGCCAAGCTCGGTCGCTACGTAGAGACTGAGCAAATACACGGCTCGGTCGCTACATAGCGACCGAGCTCTAGCCAAGCTCGTTCGCTACGTAGCGACCGAGCACGCACACGGCTCGGTCGTTACGTAGCGACCAAGCTCAAGCCAAGCTCGGTCGCTACGTACGACCAAGTACGTACACGGCTCGGTCGCTACGTAGCGACCGAACTTTCCCAAAATGTCGATACGACACAAATCCATGCATTCTCGTCTACTCTTTAATGCTATCTCCCGTAGGCCATAGCTTAACCATTCTTTGTTTCCCATCACTCGAAGTCATCAGTCAAACTTTATGATAAAACCCGCGGGAAGTTTGTTTTTATCAAAGAAACCGTAATAAACGTTTCGAGTCAAAGACGGCCCAAAGAGACCTAAAACGCAACTCAAAGCCCACTTACGATTTCTTAATTGAAAACCCATAAGCCTTATGACGGTTTATGCTTGGTTCGTAAGTCAAGATAAATGTCAAGTTTCCGCGGGTAAATGTGAAGTTTCGGAAGATAATCACGAAGATCGGGAAAATGGGAATATCTCAATTTTTGAGCTATGACGGCTTAAGGGCAGAAGGGAAAAGGCGCAAACCGACCTAGGAGTAAGTATATAAGGAGTCCTAGGTGAGAGGCGAAGGGGATTCGATTGAGAGCAAATTTAGCACTTAGAGCAATTAGGCAACTTTCCGTTTTTGTTATTTTGAGCTGCGACTCAACTAGGTTCTGCAGTCTTATGTTATTAGATCTAGGGAACTCGCCGACAGCTCTTGTAGCCGAGGCTCCTACCTTGTTGTAAACGCTCATACGCAAATTCGGAATAAGACTTCTTTTTGCTCTATTTTTACTATTTCTTATATTTTCATCGTTTTCATTCTCGTATTTTGATTGCTTGGCGTGTGGTTTAGCAGAGATCCGGGACCTCTGGGAAATTAGGATTTTCCTAACTTTCTTTATTTAAACGGAAATCGACAGTGTGAATTTCAGTTCCCATAGTTTGGCGCAAAAACGCTTAATCAAAACAATGTCTGGAAATACGAAAGACAAAATCGCAGTTCACAAAAACGCTGGTAAGACAACTCCAGCAGCCACTGCGCCTATGGTCAACGCTTACGCAAACGCCACAATTCTTGAGAAAATCTATAACCTTGCCGCGACTCTTCGCCACAGGAAGTGCAATGAAACGAGCTCGCGATTTGTCTTTCTAAACATAAATGGAAACGATAAATCTTATCAAACCCCGTAAGTTTGGCTCATTACCGAACTAAAGAAATGTCAACATGTAAGGGTTTTACCAAAACACGTTTTCTGAAAACTTTTCGGAAAAGTAAAACTTCCTCTCCCCAAAACCGCAGAAAAACCCTAGGTTAATCGCGGAAAAAGAGAGCACAGCAAATCGAGTACATAACTTGCCGCTGTACTTCTTCCGACTATCTTGCGGAAAAACCCTAGGTCTGTCGTGGAATAAAGGAAGCACAGCAAATCTTGTACATAACTCGCCGCTGTACTTCTTCCGAATATCTTTCGGAAAAACTCTAGATTTATCGTATAAAAAGGAAGCTCATCAATTCGGTTATGAAACCCCCACTGCTGTACTTCTTCCAAATATCTTTCAGAGAAATGAAGTTAATTTCTATAGAATCACCCGAAACCTAAAACGGCTGACGAAGACTAAATAAAGCAAAACGGGAGATCGTATCCCCATCACTAAAACGTTTTCTGAAGCCTAACGTTTCGTAAGAGTTCAAGTATCACTTCCATAGTAACAAATTTTGCGAGTTGTCGATGTTTGTCACCTAAATCTTACTTCGGAAAAAAACTACTCAAAACTTCCACGGATCAATCCCACGGATATGGGAAAAACTTCTGATTAAGTTTGGTTGCAATAATTAAGCTCGTCACGGTTCTCGTACAACCAAAACTTGAAAACTTCTTTACGGAACAAATTTCGTAAAATTATGCTCGACAACATCTTGCGAAATAACCTTTGCAAAAATTAAGCTCGACAACCTTTTACAAAACAACTTTCGTAAAATCAAAATCGATAAAAATTGTGCGGAATAACTTTCGTAAAATTAAACTCGATATTATTGTGCGGAATAACTTTCGTAAAACTAAAGTTGGGAACATTTGACAACCTTCGAAAGTCTAACAACAATCGTAGAAAAAGAATCTCGGATAAGGAAAGAGATGGAGCGAAATCCGAGAATCAAAATTCGCCCATCCGCCTCTCTCCACGATCTCACCATCCTTCCTCTCGCGCCTCGATCTGTCGCCAAAATCTCATCACCTGGCAAATCTTCCTAATCATCCTTGGCACCTCCGGATCATCCTTGGCACCTCTTGATCATCCCTGGCTACTCTAAACTCTAAAAAAGTTTTCGACGAGATGCTCATTCACTTTCGTAAATCCAATGATACTCAGATTGAAACATGGATCACGAAAACCACAAATATTGACAGCAGCCTAAACACGCCCAGGAAAGCAGAGAAGTCCAGGAAGAATCTATATTCTTGCTATTTGAAATGGGCAGACAGACACGAAAAGAGTATGGGCAAATGAGCAAGCAAAACGGAGAAGAGGCTAACCCGAATCTTCGAGGGAACTAAGGTATTTCCGACTTGAAATCTGGCTTGGAACTTTCGTAGGAAATTACTAAGAAATTGAAACGCCTTTGAGACTGCCGTACAACTTTAGGGAACTTAAAACCTTGGTGGATAGTCTAGCGAACTAAGTCTTAGGTTTTTCCTGTCCCGGTATATTGTTCCATGACTGTTCAACCAGATTTTGCAAACTGATCTAAACTCTCTGAAAATCGAGAAATGATCGCCACGCATATCCAGATCGCTTCCTAAAGAGAGAAAAAACTAGAGACACGAACGTCGTCTTAAAACCGATTCGTTTCTAGCGATTTTCTTAAAACCGACATATTCTAAGTCGTCAACCTGGAAACAACCAAATCACAGCCCCAGCGTCGTCTGTAAATCGTCCCGGATTACCGATCATTCCAAACCTCGGAAGAAGAAACGTACACAACTCTTCAAAGTATCGGTTCAACCGTTTTCTTTCGTAAAAAAAAAAGGGTGAGTAGGTACATATACTATACTTGTATATTCTCAAACTTCAAAAACTTTTGCAAATCGTCAAGAAAATGCTTTCGTCAAAGCAAATCGTCCCAAGTAGGCAAACGACAATATAAAATTCGTCTAAACGCTAGCAACATATCCAGACGATCATGAACATAATCTCAAAGACTACACAACATTTCTTGTCGCAATCATGCGTATAGAAAACCTGTACCAATATCAAACTGAAACACGACGATTAGCCAAAGTCTTATCAAACTGAAACACGACGATTAGCCAAAGTCTTGAAGCCCTTTCCGTCTTTAATTAAAGCCATTTTCGTATAAAAATTTCTAAGAGAAATCTTCAAGCATCAAAGCATTTCTTTCAGTTTCTGTTGAAACCAAAGTGAGTCACGGAAAAGCATCGAGAACATTTGTGACGAAGAAAACTCGAGAATAAATGTAGCATCAAGCACATTAAAGGAAACACTTTCTTCCCAATCGTTGGCTAGATCTACCTCTGGTTGACCAATTTTTTCCAGAAACGAATGTGTCATGAGAATCCTCTAAAAAAACCAATGAAAAACGTTCGGCGACTAGATCGTAGTGAAATAAACTTCGGTAACACTCCATGAGTAACTCCAAGCAACTTTCACCTAAGATCGAAATCACAGCAGAAACGTTTCTCGTAAAACCCGCAGAAACAACGCTATTTTGACATGTGTATACATATCACCGATTTACAATCTTCGTAAAACCGGTCCCCATTACTTACACGAAAAATCCTTCGTACAATCAAACCAAGTCTTACGAAGAAACTTTTGAAAGTAAACATAACTGGTTTTACGAAGAAGTATATTTTGTATAGCAAACACAAAGCTGTAAAATCTGACTTTGGATGACCAATCTAAAGAGAGATCTCTTCGCATTACGATTTAATAGATCTCGTATTTTAGCCATGCGGCTCACTGGCTTCTGCGTTTCGTTCCCCTCAGTCACATCCGAGCAGGCAATCGTCCCGCAACTGACTCCGCCCTGGTTCTGTATCAAACATCTTAGGCTACGTCTTCCTCAGACAAAAACGAATCAATTTTCATAAGACTATAGGTAACATGATACGAAAAATTCATCGTATAACTGAAACCTAAAGCATAGAATCGTTTTCTATGACTATCAGCCATCTTAAGACGGATAACTCTGGCAAACTTGGCCTATCAATCTCGACAAGCGCTCTTTGGTCCTCGGTCAATTACGCCTTCCAGTAAAGGTCCAAACCATAATTTGCCATCCCCTTTAAGGACGATCGTAAACTAACACGACCTTAAATGTCAAAGTACCATGATCCAATCCTCGACCTACAACATCCTTGGCTATCTGAGTGAACACATCCTTCACGCCATGCCAAACTATTTAAGAAACAATCGCTCCATCACTTAACGGCTAAACGAAAATCTACGATTTGTCTAAAAACGTCGTGAGACTATTAAGAGAATAATTATCGTATAACCCATGGTCGGAAATCATATGATAAATTCTTCGTAACGAAACTCAGTCCTAACAACCAAACGGTTAACGGAAAACCAAAACTTGTCGACAATTGACCAAGTTGGATACATTCCACAATTCAGTTTAAGCCCTCTATGTTTTACCCATAATATGCGGCATGTAAGGAAAAATTTGTAACAAAGCTTCTAGAGCTATACAAAACATCCTCAAAAATGCACGAAATAGATCTCGAAAGGCCAACACTTCACAAAGCACTATGAAGGAAAACGCTTCTTCCCATGTACAAATTTACGCGACCCCTCAGTAATAATTCCTCGATCGCAAATCAAATTATTAGTATCCAAACAGGAACAACAATTTTAGCTGCGAACATCCGTAGACAGACCAGAGTGTTTCTCAAACGCAAGGCCAAGACTAAACCCTTGCAATATCGCGAAACATCTTCAAGCCCGCAAACATTTCAAGCACGAAACGCGGCAAACGAAAGAAAAAATCACTCTTCAGCATTGCGAGACGTCGCAGACGCCTGAAGAACCATTTTTTGACAAAATTACCTTCCTCGATAAATGCACCTTCTTGGAAGACCAAACAGTCATACATACTAACTTCTTCTCACACAAGTATTCTTCGCGAAGACTCAAAAACGGTAATATCTACCGATAAGTTTATTGCTGATCACAACAAACACTTAACGTCTTAAACAGACTTAGCCATCTCGTAGAGATAGCTCTAGTACACCCGACACAAGGGTAATAGCGCTATCATACAAGTCACGTAAGCCGAGAACTTATCGCGGACTTTATAGCGGGATGGAATCAGGTCGAAAACGATACGGGAAACGTAAGTCGAAGTAGTCATCGCACCCCCTAAAGCCGTGATTAAACCTAGGTCTTGCTCAAAACCCAGCACACTGGCCTCTAACATCTCTAGGCATAGTATCAAACACCCTGATACGAGATCCCAAAATTTGTCTCTTGGCCAATATTCGAGCGTCTTCAGAAATCCCGCAAGTTTACACACTGCGTAAAACTCTCGAAACAGATCACGGATATAGCAGTTCACACAGAGTCAGATTACAAGATGACAACTCGTAGTCTTCCCTCTGAACCCATATAAAATGCCATCGGCAGCAACACACCTGATAACCTCTACATATAAACTAGACCGTAAAGGTCTCGCTGGAAAACTAGTCATAGGAACCTTAACTCCAAGACGAACTACGAAAGGCTTGATCCCTTCAACAAGGGTATGTTGGCAGCCATCATAAGCCGCAGCCCCAATCTTATCGCGTTCCACCTTTAGAAGAGCGAGAAGACCACTTACCACGGACCTTTTCAACCATTAATTCCGCCTAACTCACCTAACTTGCCTAACTTGCCAAGCCACTCGCTAGAACCTCACGCTAGAAGCTCATGGTTCTAACGAGCTGGGGGGCTAACTATTGGGGTCAAAATCGGTCACGACGGAATCAATGTCTGAAAGTCCGTAAAAATCATCATGAACATTTTTACGAAAAGTAATCTTCGTAAAGAAATCTTTACGAAGAGTCTTGCGGTAAAATCTTGTTCTAATCTCAATCGAACCACTAAATACCGATTGTCCGAAGGCAACAGACACATATCCAAATCGGCCACGGACAAGCTCAAGGATGGCCACCGGACCACGCACAAGCCAAGCTCGGTCGCTACATAGCGACCGAGTACGAAAATGGCTCGGTCGCTACGTAGCGACCGAGCTCCAGCCAAGCTCGGTCGCTACGTAGCGACCGAGCTCCAGCCAAGCTCGGTTGCTAGCTCGGTCGCTACATAGCGACTGAGCTCTAGCCAAGCTCGGTCGTTACATAGCGACCCAGCTCAAGCCAAGCTCGGTCGCTACATAGCGACCCAGCTCAAGCCAAGCTCGGTCGCTACGTAGCGACCGAGCACAAACACGGCTCGGTCGCTACGTAGCGACCGAGCAAATACACGACTCGGTCGCTACGTAGCGACCAAGCACGCACACGGCTCGGTCGCTATGTAGCGACCAAGCTCAAGCCAAGCTCGGTCGCTGCGTAACGACCGAGCACAAACACGGCTCGGTCGCTACGTAGCGACCAAGCACGTACACGGCTCGGTCGCTACGTAGCGACCGAACTTTCCCAAAACGTCGATACGACACGAATCCATACATTCTCGTCTACTCTTTAATGCTATCTCCCGTAGGCCATGGCTAAACTATTCTTTGTTTCCCATCACTCGAAGTCATTAGTCAAACTTTATGATAAAAACCGCAGGAAGTTTGTTTTTATCAAAGAAACCGTAATAAACGTTTCGAGTCAAAGACGGCCCAAAGAGACCTAAAACGCAACTCGAAGCCCACTTACGATTTCTTAACTGAAAACTCATAAGCCTTATGGTGGTTTATGTTTGGTTCGTAAGGCAAGATAAATGTCAAGTTTCCGCGGAAAAATGTAAAGTTTCGGAAGATAATCACGAAGATCGGGAAAATGGGAATATCTCCATTTTTGAGCTATGACGGCTTAAGGGCAGAAGGGGAAAGGGGCAAACCGACCTAGGAGTAAGTATATGAGGAGTCCTAGGTGAGAGGCAAAAGGGATTCGATTGAGAGCAAACTTAGCACTTAGAGAAATTAGGCAACTTTTCGTTTTTGTTATTTCGAGCTGCGACTCAACTAGTTTCTGCAGTCTTATGTTATTAGAACTAGGGAACTCGCCGACAGCTCTTGTAGTCGAGGCTCCTATCTTGTTGTAAACGCTCATACGCAAATTCTGAATAAGACTTCTTTTTGCTCTCTTTTTAGGATTTCTTATATTTTCATCGTTTTCATTCTCGTATTATGATTGCTTGGCGTGTGGTTTAGCAGAGATCCGGGACCTCTGGGAAATTAGGATTTTCCTAACTTTCCTTATTTAAACGGAAATCGACAGTCTGAACCTTGTCCGACTACATGCACTCCTCGATGCAGACTTTCATCCACGGGGGAATCATGGTCAGGGTACAACATGTTGTGCGCTACGTTAACTTTTATATCGAACGTGAGGGTTTTGGGATTAGTATCTTCGCTCAGAATATTTGAAGTGTTGATCAACATATTATTGTCGTCGTCGATCGACCTGGTATTGTCGTAATCGATCGACATTGGATCGTTATTGTCGATCGATAGATCCTCTGAAGTGAGACATACATTCCCGATGAACGATTCCGTTTGGTAAACGTTTTCAGTTGGTAAGAAGTCATCGATAGGGACGTCGTTTTCTATTCTTATCCGGGAAAGATGGTCTGCAACTCTGTTTTCTACTCCTCTTTTATCTTTGATCTCGATGTCGAATTCTTGAAGTAGAAGGATCCATCGCAGGAGTCGTGGTTTTGCGTCTTTCTTTTGCATCAAATATTTAATTGCAGCGTGGTCAGTGTGGATGATGACTCGCGAACCGACCAGGTATTGACGGAATTTTTCGAATGCATAAACCACGGCTAGCAGTTCTTTCTCTGTTGTTGCATAATTTCTTTGTGTTTGTCCGAGACTTCGTCTGGCATGATAAACTGCATGCAGCTTTTTATCTTTCCTTTGGCCTAGAACTGCTCCTACATCGAAATCGCTAGCATCGCACATGATTTCGAAAGGAAGATTCCAGTCAGGTGCTTGCACGATGGGGGCGGTTATCAAGGCTTTCTTTATTTCCACAAAGGATTTTACGCACTCTGGTGTGAAGTCGAATTTAACTTATTTACAGAGGAGGGAGGTGAGAGGTCTAGCGATTTTGCCAAAATCTTGTATAAGCCTCCTGTAAAATCTGGCGTGTCCGAGAAAACTTCTCACATCTTTGACGTTTGTGGGTGCTGGCAGGCCGGTCATTACATCAATTTTGCCCGATTTACTTCTATACCAGCAGCAGAAACTTTATGTCGTAGGACGATTCCATCATTAACCATAAAGTGGCATTTTTCCCAATTTAGAACGAGATTCTTTTCTTCGCATCTTGCCAAAACTTTACATAGGTTATCGAGACAGTTTTTAAAACTGGATCCATATACTGAGAAATCGTCCATGAAGTCTTCTATCATATCATTAAAAATTGACATCATGCATCGTTGGAAGGTGGCAGGGCATTACAAAACCGAATGGCATTCTGCGGTATGCAAATGTTCCGTAAGGGCATGTATAGGTGGTCTTTTCTTGATCGTCAGGTGTATAGGGATTTTGAAAAATCCAGAGTATCCGTCAAGAAAACAGTAGTATTGGTGATTTTCCAATCTTTCCAACATTTGATCAATGAAAGGTAAAGGGAAGTGATCTTTTCTAGTAGCAGCGTTTAGCTTTCTATAATCGATACACATTCGATGTCCAGTGACGGTTCGCGTGGGAATGAGTTCGTCTTTTTCATTCTTCACCACAGTGAGTCCGCCCTTTTTTGGTACAACATGCAACGGGGCTAACCCAGTTGCTATCCGAATTGGGTAAATGACTCCGGCATCTAGAAGTTTAATTATTTCCTTTTTAATAACTTCTTTCAAGTTCGGGTTCAGTCGCCTCTGGTGTTCCACTGACGATTTCGAACCGTCTTCTACGTGAATCCGGTGCATGCACAGATCTGGAGAAATGCCAGGAATATCTTCGAGAGAGTACCCGAGGGCTTTCCTGTATTTGTGTAGTTTATTTAATAACAACTCAAGTTCTCCGTTTGTGAGGTTGGCGTTCACGATTACTGGGGATGAATCTTTATAGAGAAAAGCATATTTGAGTCCAGCGGGCAGCTGTTTTAACTCAATATTTGGTGCCTTTTCGGGATCCCATTCCTTCAAGGAGGATGGTTGTCGATCGACAACTTTTATTAAATATCGATCGACGTTGATTTCCGAAGCGTCATCCTCTATGTCATCAACACTTGCTGTTTCCATGCTCGCGTCCATTAATCGCGTGTATTCTTCAGCTCTACTGTCGACACTGAAAGTTTCTTCTTCACTAGCTGTGAGTACTTTCTCTAGGGGGTCGTCCGAGCACAGGTTCATAAAAGATTCTTCAGCCAATTCACAGATATCGTCCACGTAGGAATCTGTTTATCGATCAAGGGTCGTCTTATCAGGTTATCAATGTCGAAAGTCATCGGAAGGCTTCCAATGTTTAGACATATCCTACCTTCTTTGACATCGATTATCACACCTGCAGTAGCTAGGTATGGTCTACCTAAAATAAGGGGATCCTTTGGTTCATTCTAGTATTTCAGTACTACGAAATCCGTTGGAACGTGACAGCTGTTAATTCTTATTGGCACGTCGTCAAGCACTCCCTCAGGCAATCTAACGGATCTATCGGCCAGAACCAAAGTTATTTTGGTAGGTTTGAACTTGTCGTATCCTAGGGATATTGCGACAAAATGTGGCATGAGGTTCACGCTGGAACCTAGGTCACAAAGGGATCGAGGAAAAATTTTGTTCCGTATATTGCAATCCAAAACAAAACTGCCCGGATCGGGTCTCTTGATCGGGATCTCGCCTTGGATTATTGCACTTACTTCCTCTGAAACCATCACGACGCTGCGCTCAGCGGCTGGAAAACAGTTGGATACCATGTCTTTTACATATTTTTTTATCGAAGGTCATACTTTTATCGCATCACTCAATGGCATTTCCAACGTGATCTTATCGAATGATTTCTTGCAGATCGCTTTGTCTAGCTCTCGCTTAGTCTGCGTCTTGTTAGGAGGGAAGGGTGGTAGAGTCCTATACACTCTTTCTACGGCTGGTTCAGCAGGAGTCGAGAGTCGATTGACATTGTTTCCAGAGTGTCGATCGATATTCACCGTGGTTTGTCAATCGACGTTTGTTCTTTCTTGTCGATCAATTTCGACATCTTCTTCCAATTCTCCTTCTTCTTCCTCGAGGTCGATGGCCTCTTTCTCAGTGTTGGGCCGCTCTTTTTCTCGAGGTATTTCTGACTCGGTGTTGGGATCATCGAGGATTATAGGGCGTGACCTACTTTCACCGGCTTCCTCAACTACAACATGTTTATCTGTGTTGTTGATTTATATTGCCCTCGGAATGAGGCGTTACGGGTTCGCATCAGTCCGCCCAGGGAGACGTCCTGTCTCTCTTCTGATAGCGGTTGCGTTTTCCGCGACCTGACTGTCTAGTCTCTTAATGTGTTCTGTTAAAACGTCAAACTTCCTCATCAGCTCACTGAAGATTATTTCTATCTTTCCGTTCAGGTCAGTGGCCAATTTGCGATTTCCCGTGAAAGCTTGGTTTAGCCTAAATTTCCGTCTGCCTCGGCGTGATCCAACAGTAGCATCGTAATTTTGGGTAAAGCTATCCGGGTTAGGGTAATTATTTTTCAAGGTTTGGCTATCTACGAAATCTATTTGTTGTTCTAGTTCAGATAGGGTATCATCATCAATTTGGTAAATCCCAAATTGGTTCTGTCCCTCAAGAGCAGGATGGGGTGAGTCTGATGTTCTTCAATTTCGAGTAAAGGTGACTCATCAACTGAGTCAACTTTCCTTCCTAACTCTTCGTCCATCATTTCGTAGGATCTACCCGTAGCTATATTCTTGATCAAACGCTTCGCTTCTTCAGGGTTCCTGGTACTGAAGTTCCCTTCACTGGCTGTGTCAGGCGTAATTTGGTAATGAAGATTAATACCTCCGTAAAAGATATTAATTAGTTGTGACTCTGAATAGCCATGGTGGGGGCATTCAAGTTGGTAGCTCTTGAATCTCTCCCATGCGTTTCTGAATGATTCCCGTGGACCTTGATGGAAAGTGGAGATTTTCATCCTTATATCCCAGTAGTGCGTTTCATCGAAGAATTGATTGATAAAGGCACTCCTTATCTCCTTCCAACAGGTCAAAGATCCTGTTGGTATTTGGTCTAGCCATTTTCTGGCGTCGCCTTCGAAGGAAAATGGAAAGAGTTTACAACGATTGTATTCATCATTCATCAATTCTTCTAGATACTCGATGTGATCGTGCGGTCGCTCTGAGATGGTCCCACGGAAAGGATTTTGACGTACCATAACTAAGTATTCGAGACTGATCCCGGACTTCTTGGTATCATCTTTTGGTAGTCTAATTGCGGACCTATTGGAATAGGTCCTTCCAGGGTTTAAGTAGTCTTGCAAAGGCAATTTCCATTCATTATCTCTTTCTGAGATAGATTTAATTTGAACAGGGATTTCAGTCCCCTGTTCATTCATAATTTGGTTATTTGCGTTGCTTAGTTGACCTTTAGGTTCTCCTAGGACTACTCTCTCATTATCATCATCGGTAAGAGAATACTTACCTGCTTCCGGCGGGGTGCTGTCAATCGATGTTTGATGTGCATCGTCGACCGATATTGCTGTCGACTTGTCGCTCGACATTGCTCTCGCTTCGTCGATCGATGTCCGGCCGAAATCCATGTTTTCCATCTTGAAGCTCCTGTGTCATCAAGAAAAGAGAGAAAAACTTTTAGCAAATTTAGTAACAAAATCTACATTAAATTCTAAACGTAATCTAATGGTAATAAAAAAGAGTCCCCGGCAACGGCGCCAAATTTGGTATCACTCAAATTACCCTAAGGATTGAATTACTCTCTCAAATAAGAGGTTCGGATGTAGTACTTAGGGATCGAATCCACAGAGACTCTAGGATTACACAATAGATTATGGTCTTCAAATAAATCTATATTGAATGGTTTATAGGTTTTAAAAATAGTAAATGGATTGGTGAGCAAGTTTATTGCTTGATTGATTGTTTTGAGATTGTTAACAGTTGGTTGAAGTAGCTAGATTCAGGTATATTCTCAGATATGATAAGTAAAACTTAATTTGGAAAATTAGGAGTTTATTAATATCAATTGTTCTTGAATTCAAACTAAGGTATAATCAGTTTGATTATCTAATCTGGATCTCGGATCTCAACTCTCGTATTTTAATCACGAGAAAGTGTCGATCGATATTTCTTTGTGAATATTGATCGATACACCTTTCAAAATATCGATCGACAGGGCTATCGCTGCGTCGATCGATACTTCTTCCAGAAAGCTTTACGGACAGGTTTGATTTGTATTCTCTAACTCACTAGACCAACTCTCGTATGTATCTAGTCAGTTAGATCATTCTAATTATTTTCAGGTATTGAGTCAAGCAATGGCTAGATCCCAATTAATCCTAAGATCTAAGTTTAAAGGGTGATCAATCCTAAACTTAGCTTTGAGCACAACTAGATGAATGAACTATATTTCTAAACATCCTAACAATTTTTGTGTCAGTATTACATTTATTAACCCATTTGAGAAACCTAAATCCAACAGTAAGGACTACCCAGACATAGTCATGAAACACATAGTTATGATGGTCTGAATAATACTTAGATAAAATAAAAAGTAAAAGTAACAGAAATAATGAAAGCAATGGAGTTCAAGATCTTCTCTGTTTTGCAGTAGATGATCTATCTCTCTAATCCTAAGCTCTCCTCTTTCAATGGTGGCTGCTTGCCTCCTCCAAACTAGGTCTAAAAAGGTCTCTAGGCAAGTTTGCCTCTAAAATGATACAAAACCCTAATAAATAGCTTAACAGGCGGCCAGAGACTAATGATGTAATTATTAAGACTTTTGTGAAACTTGAAATCTTCTAATTTGTCATTAATTCTCAGATGGCTTCATAATCGATCGATACGAGGGACCCAACATCGATCGATATTTGGTGGTAACTGTCGGTCGATATTGAGTTGCGACCGTCGACCATCTCTTGCTGCCAGCGAAGCTCAAAAGATCTCCAAATAGCTCCAAATACATCATTTCCTTGCAAATAGTACATGGACCTGTAAATACTCTAAATAGACTCTATATAGTAGTAAATGTATCTTAAAACACTTATAAACCATGGCCAATAATAGGTAAAATCCATGGTCTATCACTGTTCTTTGAGAGATTTGGTTGTCAGGGAATCCCATGGAGGAAGACTTATGGGACATTTTGGTGTAGCCAAGACTCTTAAAGTTTTGTAGGATCATTTCTTTTGGCCACACATGAGAAGAGATGTGGAAAGAATCTGTGAAAGGTGTGCAACTTGCAAGCACGCTAAGTCCAAAGTCCAAACTCACGGTTTGTATACCCCTTTGCCCATTCCTTATCATCCTTGGAATGATTTCTATGGACTTCATTGTTGGATTGCCTAGAACTAGAACCGGAAAGGATTCAATCTTTGTTGTTGATGATAGGTTCTCTAAAATGGCGCATTTCATAGCTTGTCATAAAGCTGATGATGCATTGCACGTTGCTAATTTGTTCTTTAAAGAGGTTATACGCTTGCATGGAATGCCTAAGACTATAGTTTCAGATAGAGATACTAAGTTTCTTAGTTATACTCTATGGTCTAAACTTGTAACTAAGTTGTTATTTTCTACTACTTGTGATCCTCAAACTGATGGACAGACTGAAGTAGTTAATAGAACAGTAGGAACTCTCTTGCGTGCATTCATTAAAAAGAATTTGAAATCTTGGGAAGATTATCTGCCTCATTGTGAATTTGCATATAACCACCTCACCTTTGGATCTAATGCCTTTACCTGAGTCTGAAATAGTTAGCATGGATGGCAAAAAGAAGGCCGAAATGGTGCAACGGATACATGACCAGGCTAGGCGCAATCTTGGGAAAACAACTGAGCAATATGCCAAGTATGCTAACAAGAATAGGCGTGAGATGGTGTTTGAAGTTGGAGATAAAGTATGGATTCACCTTAGAAAGGAGAGATTTCCAAATGAAAGGAAATCTAAGCTAATGCCACGTATTGATGGCCCTTTTGAAGTCATAAGGAAGATCAGCAACAATGCATACAAGCTGAACTTGCAAGGTAAGTATGAGATAAGTAATAGCTTCAATGTTACTGACTTGATCCCTTTTATTGCAGATGAACCAGATTTGAGGACAAATCCTTTTCAAGTGGGAGGGAATGATGTGATCATTGAACAGCTATCTGATGAAGACAAGGAGATCAAAGACAATCCAACTGATGAGGATGCCTTAGCCATTCCAGTTGGGCCTATGACTCGTTCCAGAACCACGAGACTTAATGAGACCATTGGAGGATTGCTTATGAAGGCATGGAAGCAAGAAGAATGTCTTGGTGGAAGCTTGATCAACCAAGACATACTCATCACCATTCAAGCTACTTCACCATCAAGCTGATCATCATCTAGGCAAGTGACTTGTGTGTACTCTTTTTCCCTTGATTGGTTTTGTCCCACTGGGGTTTCCAATCAAGGTTTTTAATGAGGCCATAAGTTCACTTTCACATCTCCTAGATTATGTATCTTGGATGCATCTCGGCCTAGGCAACTTGGACCGACTTCATCATCTATCTTATGTTATGTTTTTAGTCTATGTGTTATGTCTTTATTTCAAAACCGTGTGGAGCCTTTCTCTTTATGTTTCTTTATGTTTTCGAGACCTTGTGCATGTACAAGGATCTCTCTACTTAAGTGTTTCAAAAACCCTTATTCTAATCTAAGTTATCTTTTATTTTAAAACCTCTTTTGTCTTTTCTCTTGCTTGGCGAGTGGTTGAAGTCTGGTGTGTAATATCCAGTCTGCTGGTGTGTAATATCCAGTCTGCTGGGGTGTAATATCCAGTGTTAAGGGCCTTAGTTTAGTGAGTCATATCCGATCTATTGCCTAGGAGTATCAAGGAGCCTTTCCGCAGCCTCTTGTGTCACCAATCGATCCACAAACGTTGATAAACTTGAGTCTTGATTCGTTTATGCAAGGATCTATCCAAATCCATCTAGAGAAGCATCCTAGGAGTTCATTAGTGGTCAACCTTGTCTGATTCCTATAACGTTCTGGCGGCGACTTTGACGCAGGATATCAAACCGACGATGTCTCCGGCTGAATTTTACGACAAAACAATGGAGACTTTCGGGTTTACTTTGAAGTAAGCCTCAATGAAGCTGTTTAGCAATTTATATATGAGGAAAAAGTGAGGAAGGTAGAACGAAACAATAACTAAGAGATTAAATAGGTCATTGATTGATCAAGAGGAGCAAGCGATAACGGAGATTACAGAGCAATCGAGAAGGTGAAGACAAAGTAGAAGAGTCGGGGATGATCAACTCGTACGCTCCAGACCAAATTAGGGTTGGGCGATATTGGGCTTGCTATGACAGTAAAGAAAATTAATGGCAGTCCAAACTAAATTTAGTTTTGATCTTAACTCGGCAGAAACAATAGTGACATGGCAAAATATAAGTATATGATTGGACGATTTTTGAAGATGATGTGAACACGCTAAGAGTTGAGCATTAAGCCATTTTAGTATTGTAAGATTAGAAGAGCTTAAAGTTACACTATACATTTTTTTCGTTTGTTATCAACTTCCTACGTTTCCTTCACAATGTCGCATAAACAAACAATCAAATTTACAATTTTTTAATTTAGGATATAACTGATACTTAAAAATAAATATATTTCGTTAAAATGATAATGGGGAGAATGATTTCTCAATTTAGAAAAATTGCTCTTTTCTTTTCCTTCAAAAATAAATTTAGATTTGTATTAAAACGGAGGGAGAACGTATTAAATTAATCTATTTAGAATTTACTAAATTAATTTGTTTAGAATTTAACACATAAACATATAATCTTTAGTTAAAAGGATAATGGGGAGAATGTACTAAATTAATCTTTTTAGAATTTAGCACAAAAATATAATTTTTAGTAGAATTTTGTTGGATTAGAATTTAAAAATATATTTAGATTTGTAATAAATTTAGATTTGTATTATCCGAATAATTTTTTTGGATTTTGTTGGATAAGAATTTAACACATAAATTTAGACTTCTAAATAAATCTATTTTAAATAGGTTCGGGCGCTGGGGTATCCATTAGAATTTCGTTTGGGTTCAATCGGATTTCAATTCTTCAGGGCATGAACTTTAATATTTTAAAACTATTTTTGGATTTTCATGGGTTTTGTACGAATATAGTAATATATCCCAAACTTAGATAATTTCAGTTTCGGTTCTACAACAGTTTTTGGTTATTCAAATACTTATTTATGATTCTAAAATATACAATTTAGTTCACAAATTATTTTTGGATTTTCTTGGGTTATTTACGAATATAGTAATATATCACAAACTTAATTGAACCCGTTTGAATTTCAGTTTCGGTTCAACAACTTGTTTTGGTTATTCAAATACTTATTTATGATTCTAAAATATACAATTTAGTTCACAGATTTGTCAAGTTTAAGCAATATACAGTAACAAAAATTTGGTGACATGATTCAGAAATGATCATTAAGAAGTGAAAACATAAACAAGTTAAAACTAGTAACCAACAACTCTATAAACGTAAGAAACATTATTTAAATTTCAAAATATAATATTCTTAAGACTTCAGAAGCAAACTTTTATACATTAATTGAATTTCTAATACAAGTGTCAAAAGATAAAAATATCAATATTGAGTAAATAGCAAAAATATAATCAATTAAGTATTTTGTTATACACAATATGATGGATGTCCATAACCGGCCCGGTCCATAAGCCGGCCCAATACCTAGAGAGAGAGAGAGGCGGCCGCAGCAAGAGGAGAGAGAGAGAGGCGGCTAGGAGAGACAGCAAACTCTAGTTTCCTTTTACTTGTATTTGTATACTTTCCATATTTGTATATTTCAATTTATCTCTTTGTAATTCTCATATATAAGGGCACCTTATGTTATGAATAATAATAAGAACTTACAGATTCTAAATCCTTAAGTTTACAACACGTTATCAGCATGAAACTCTAAACACTCTGAGCCAAAACCAAAATCGCAAAACCCTAAACCTAGCTGCGACCCGACGAACCCTAATCAGCCGATCGCGTCTCTTGTTCCAGCTCACATCCCCGATCAGCTCCAGTCCAAGGCGTTCCTGATCCTAGACGAACTCAGCCTCAGCTACCATCCAGGACAGCTCGCGTTCCCGGACAGCAAGCGTCCCGTTCGCACCAGACGAACAAGCCGTTCGCGATCCGACAGCAAACAGCTCGCGTCCCCGATCAGCCGCTCGCAACCTCAGCCTCAATCCGTTCGCAGTCAGCTCGCATCAAGGCCAGCTCGCGTCCAGTCCAGCTCGAGGTTCATTCTTTGGTGGTCCGGTTTCAACAATCAACTAAGCTAAAAGGTAATTTGAAATCTAAGAACATATGAATCGAATTTGGATTGTTTGATAAAGAATGAAACCATAAAACCTAATCTTTATGATAAAAGCCATAGGATAATAGATCAAACCCTAATGAGTAAATCGAAGCTCTAATGTTCGATACCCTAAACCCTAAATCATGTTCCTACATGATTAAAACCTCAAATCGGATTTTACAAGTTAAAATTAAAATCCGATAAACCCAAACCCTATATCTATAAACCCTAAATAATATAAGTATCAGAATTAATTATACTATAATTATCAAATCACATATTAAAACCCTAATCGAATATTTTTGAAATTAAAACTGTTTTGGTTTTGACTATTGAGGTTTTAAATCTGATTGAATCTGATGCTATGTTGCTAGAATTGTTTGACAGTTAAGTTGCTATATTTATTATTCTCATCCTGCTAGTTTAATAATTCTGATATGTTTAAGTCTTGATTAAATCCGACCTGCTTGTTTTTATTAATGCTTTGATCACAGTTAGGATTGATAGATTTATTTTCTCATCCTGCTTGGTTAATTGTTCATCTGATTTAAAATTGATTAAGCCGACCAGCCTGTTAAAGCATTGATTGAATCCGATAGGTTGCTAGCTTGCTTTGCTTATATAATCCGATAGGTTGATAGATTCATGATAAAATCTAATGTCTTGAGGTATAAGATTGTATGCTAGGTTCGATTTTATTGATTGATCTGATTAGAAATCATGAAACCCTAATTCTAGTCCTAACCTTAATCCTCATATCTGAAACTTGTAACCCTAAATTCATTATGCTTATGAGTTCTATTAAATTGATTGATCTGATTATATGTTTTCGAGTTTTAATAAATTTGGATACTAGATAGATTATTTACACACGGTTTATGTTGTATACCAATCAGCCTTGAAACTGATTCATTGAAATTCATGCTTGAAATCTATATTCTAGTATTGCTAAAATCAGCCTTCAAACTGATTGAGTGGTTAATTGAATCCGTTTTTGCTAGTCTTAATAAACCATAATATTATGAGCACATAGAAATAGTATTGCTGAGACTTGCTAGAAATTGACTGATTGATTAAATGCTTTTAAGATTGATAGTTTCATTGTCCTCACAAGATTGAAATCCGAATTGATTGTTTTCAAGAATAAGGCAACATGAAAAATTATACCTAAATATTGAGTGATATATGATTTGAGATGTCGAAAATCAACCTGAATTTTGTTGCCCTAAATCGCTCTGGAGATAATTATTTACAGTGGGCATTGGATACAAAGATTATCCTAAAGTCAAAAAGACTTGGTGAGTGTATCATAGAAGGCAATAATGAAAATGAGAAAGATTGATACAAGGCAATATTAATTATTCGCCATCATCTTATTGAGAGTCTCAAATATCAGTATTTGACAATTGAGAATCCTCTAGACCTTTGGACAGAATTCAAATCGAGATATGATCACCAAAGAAATGTGTTATTACCAAAAGCTATGGAGGAATCTCAGAATCCAAGACTACAAGTTCGTGGATGAGTCTATTGCTAGCTAAGCCTCCAATACTGATGAAAAACAATGAATTGAGACCTCCTGGATCAACCACATTACCTGAAGCCAATAAGGCCGCAAAGGAAAAGAAAGAATCCAAAGAATCTAACCACGTCCAGGATGATAGACCACACGGCCATGGCCGTGGAGGGTAGAACGGACGTGGCCATGGCCACTATTATACATTTGGCCGTGGGAACTACTATGGCAAAGGCCGTGGGTATAAACCTAATTTGATACCATGGTCGAGGTAGAGACCGTGGTATATCCTTTAAACCACAAAGCTCGACCAAATCAGTGTGTCATAGATGTGGAATGGGAAACCATTGGGCTAAGATATGTAGGACTTCCAAACATCTTTGTGACCTCTATCAAGAGAGTCTGAAATGGAAGAATCTTGAAGCCCACTTAGTATATAAAGATGGTAAAGATGATTTTGATCATGAAAGAGATGATCCTACGGAATATGAAATTTCTGATTGCCTAAAAGAATAATGTTGATTTCGACTTCTGTGTTTGTTTTGTTTTTATACTTGCTTTGTTTTATCACTTTGAATTTATTTTATTGCTTTATTTGCTCCGAACTTAGTAAAAGGAATGAATGATTTTTTCAAATATATAAGTTTATAAGAAATATAGTTGCGGGTATAGCCATTCTCATGATAAGCTACGACCAGACTAAAGAAATTTAATGATTTATATTCCCTCATAGAAGCCCATTGAGTTTAAAAGATATAAGAGTGATTTCCATATTGAAACAATGGGCAAAGGAAATAAAAAGTTCCTTTTAGATATATAAAATTCGCCCAAGACCATAGAAAAATGGTCGAAACTATATCTGCATTCTCTACTGGTCTTTACTATGCCAAGATCAGGATGATAGAGGCTAAATGCCTGCGAAAAATATTCACTTTATGGCATAACCGGATTGGCCATCCTGGTTCAAACATGATGCAAAATTGATATACAAATGGACACACATTGAAAGAAAGAAAGAGTTATCCCAAAGAATCTCACGTGTGTAGCATGTACACAAGGGAAACTCATTGATAGGCCATCACCAGTCAAAGAGACTAAGTAAATAATAAACTGGTGAATACATGTCTCAAGCGTTTAAATGATTATGGTATGTCCATGGGGGTAAGTGTGGACAATTCCCTGATACATGTCCATACCAAGTACGGCTTGGCCGAAATCTTTTATTAAACGCATACAGCTGATTGCTTTACCATTACTTATGAGGTCAAAACTCCCAGTCACAGCTTAGGCCACACAAAATTTACATGCATCTAAGTTAATACGCATCAGGCCATTTAGTGAGCATAGATATTCCCAATCGATTAGATAACGGGTCAAGAGCCAGACATATCCCATCGTAAGACATTTGGATGTGCCGTCTATATACAAATTACTCCACCACAGAGAACTAAGATGGGACCTCAAAGGAGGATGGGGATATATGTTGGATATGATTCTCCCACGATTATTAAGTACCTTGAGCCAAATATGGGTGAACAATTTGAGTCCAGGTACACGGATTAGGGGGGAGAAAGTAATAAGCTGGTAAAAGAGTAAAAGAAATTACATGGAATCATACATCCTTATATTGGCAAGATCCTCGGACTCAAGAATGAGATTTAGAAGTCCAAAAGATTATACAAAAGCTAGCTTAAACAATTGCCAGATTCCATTACTGACCCGAATAGAATGACTAAGTCATATATACCAGCTATAAATGCACCAAATTCGAATTGATATTCAAGAAGGACACAATCAAGTTGCTACTGAGTCTAAGGCACGTTTGAAACGTGGTAGACCAATAAAGTTCCAAAGATAAGATCCCTAGGATGTTAAAGAAATGTGCTAATGAATCCGTGGACAAGGGAATCCTAGACATGGTCGATCCTAAGATGGACAAACTTAAAAGCCACGGCCGTGGATGAGGAAACCATAAACATGGTTGTGCCTAACAATGAGGCTTGGGACGCCAAGCTTCAGGGTACTGAAGGTCATAATGAAACCTCAATAAATTATGTCATGTCCGGGACACAAATGGAACAAGAGAAAGAAAGTCGACATTGATGATATATTTGCATGCAGTATAGCACTTGAGATTATGAAATGAATGAGGATCATGAACCCACGTCCATACATGAGTGCACTCAACAAATCAGATTAGATCAAATGGAAAGGGGGCGTGGAGTTAAGTTGATTAAGAAAAGAGAGGTTTTGGTCCCATAGTTCGGACACCTCTAGATGTGAAACCAGTTGCACAAAAATGAGTCTTTGTGAAAGAAATGATACATGGCGAGATAGCAAGATATAAGGCACGGCCATATGCACAAGGATTCCACATAGACCAGGAATCAATTATGAGGAGACATACTCCCATGTGGTGGATGCAACAAACATTTAGATTCCTAACAAGTCTGGCCATAAGAGAAGAAAAATAGACTTGCGGTAAAAGGATGTAGAAACCGCCTACTTGTATGGTCCACTGGATAATGAGATATATATAAAAGTCCCAGAGGGTATTGAGTTGTCAAATGCAACAGGTTCTCGAGAACTAAAGTATACAAGTATATGTTAATGATCTAAAATATCCTAGGAACCTCTGGAGAGACTTTCAAACGATTATCTAAAGAAAGAGATTGAAATGAAAATTTGGGACAAACAAAGTTTTGTTTAGGATTACAAATTGAACATCTTAAAAGATGGAATCCTTGTGCATCAAAGTACTTATAGAAAGGTATTCAAACGATTTTAACATGGACCAAAGCTCGCCCATTGAGTTGTCCCATAAGGTCCCTTGGTCCGTACACAAACCCATTGTAAGTCCCAAGAAGGACATGGTCGTGAGTACCCTTGACTTGGACACGGATCCTTTGGTCCCAAGAAGGACAAGAAATATGTCCTTGGTCCGGTAAAGTCCCTTACCCAAGTACCATTGGTGCCTTGATGTAATAGGCAAGCCATACTAGGCCGGACATGTGTTCTTGCCGTGAATCTCTTATATATGTTTAGCTCATGTTCGACCATGAGGCACTGGAAATAAAGAAATACACGTCCCTTACCTTAAGTACCATTGGCGTCTTGCCTTGATGTATTTGTCATGTCATTCATATCCGGACATGAGTATTGATGTTAACCTATTGTCTAGGTTTAGGTCATGTCCGAACATAAGGGACTGGGACAGGATAAAATACATCCTATGTTACCTACAAGGAACTAAGAATTTGAGATTACATTATACTAACCAAAACCCAAAGAAGGGTTAATATGTTTTGATTGATACAGGTTATCTCTCGGATCCACAATGATAAATCCCAGGCAAGTTATGTCTTTGCAACGTGGTAGCACTACTTTACCTTGGTATTGAGATCATTAGTCATTGGCGTCTATGAAGCTCAACCATCAGGTTAGGATGCGCCAACTTGAAGGACATATACGGAGATACATATCAGGGGGAGTAATACGTGTTGTAATCTTTTCGCTTCATCATGGTTTTGTCCCACTGGGTTTTCCTGATAAGGTTTTAATGAGGCAACATCCAAAGCTTATTACAAACTCTGAATGGTTATGACATCCAAGGGGGAGTGTTATAAACCATATGATGGATTTCCATAACCGGCCCGGTCCATAAGCCGGCCCAATACCTAGAGAGAGAGAGAGGCGGCCGCAGCAAGAGGAGAGAGAGAGAGAGGCGGCTAGGAGAGACAGCAAACCCTAGTTTCCTTTTACTTGTATTCGTATACTTTCCATATTTGTATCTTTCCATTTATCTCTTTGTAATTCTCATATAAGGGCACCTTATGTTATGAATAATAATAAGAACTTACAGATTCTAAATCCTTAAGTTTACAACATATTTTAGGTAGTTATTCATGTAATATATACTTACTAGGTGGACGTGCTTAAATATTATCCTTAGATTTGATGTTTCTATTTCTTTATAATATATCATTAGAAGTTGTATTCTCTTATATCAACTTTTCATTTATGTATATGAAAGCTATGATTTTTGTTAGTATGAAGACATACATATGTTAAGTTATCGTTTATGTATATGTAATATATCATTATGAATTTTATATGTAGTATAGGTAGATTGCTCGCACGCTTGTGCAGGCATAATTATGATCCTTAGATTTGATTCTTACATTAACATTTTAATGCTCTGAATGTAGAGATTATAAGTATTTAAATGTTGATATGAAAGACAAAGGAATGGTATACTCTTCTTAAAAGGGACATGTTCAAATTGTATTTTTTAAACCTTCTTGGGGAGTTGATATGATCCTGACCAGCATCAAAGTCCAAGGTATGAAAGCGAAGCATAAACCAGCTAAGCCATTGATCATGGTTTGGTTTAATGGGTATTTTCAAGGCCTAATTGGATTGATCTATGAAGTTTTGGATCGAGAGAAGCTACTAGATTTGGGGCACAACATGGAGGCCTATAAATAAGGTTTGGGCTTATGTTTTCCAGGAAGAAGGCCCAAGAAGTTAGACATCAAAGCTAGCCCAATTTTATGAAGTTACAAGTCTATTAAGAGCCCAAAACAAAAGGTTTCTTTGCTTGCCAAGAAGATGGACGAAAATCAGATATTATATTACATGGGAAGCTTCTCTCTCTTGCATGCAAAGAAGCATTTAAAGTCTTTTATGTTTCCTAAGTATTTCTACCATTCCTCATGCTGTTTAAGCAAGTGTTTTCATTTTCCCTAGTATTATTTCAACATTTTCCTATGCTAGCCATGCTTGTTGTTTCCTATTTAAACTCTTATATATTTCATTTCAAATCGTTCAACCTTTTTATTAAAAATCATCTTCTTTAAACTTATTGAATCATTTTTTTATTGTTGGTATGTGATTTCTTTCAATCTAACTTGGTTTAATCTAGTGTGTCATATCTAGAGGCGGCCATTATAGGGTAGCATCAAGAGGCTTTCCGCACCTCTTGTGTCACCTTTTGATCCACATCTCTTGATCGTTTGTTGCTTTCTAGCTCATTCGGTGCAAGGTTTATCCATTACCAATTTCAGAGTGTCAATCTTTGGGAGGATCTCTTCAAGTGGTATCTGGGCAGATCTCCATCATCAGGTTGTGTATTTCCAGTTCTGCAACTTTTAGAATTTCCGTATTCCATGATCGGATCTGTTCTAAAGTTTGAATCTTGTAAGAATCGTGCTTATTAGGGTCAGATCTACCTAGAACAAGTGATGAAATTGTTAAATAATCTGACTTGATTCACGAAATTGTAGAGAAAAGAATTAGGGTTCTTCATGAAATTTGGAATCTGATTATTCATGATTCAATTCCATTACTTTCTGTTATATTATGTTTCTGTGATTCTGTTTTTGTTTGTCTGTTTGTCAGGTAACAATGGCGAAGGACCATATGGGAGAATTCAGCAAGAATGTCAAGATATTGCTTGAAAGCTTCACGCCCAGAATGACTCAAGTCTTCGACGATCAATTTGGAAAACTCAGACCAGACATACAACACAAGAGGAAAAGCAGAGACTACCAAAGAGCATCCAAAGATAAGTACAAGCAAAAAGGGCATGGTAAGTTGGAAAGAAACCAGAAGCATGATGTTGATATCAAAGAAACTCCACAACAAAGAAGGTTTGAAAGATACAAGTAGGGCACATATCGAAACCAACCATCTGAGACAAATCTCTATCCTTCAATCTCAATTTAGAAACCACATGACATCATGAGATCACGTACATCTAGTACTTATGGTTCATCAAGCAAGGCAATAACCTGTTACAGCAAAGAGAAAACAGTTAAACATTCCTGGTTGAGCGAGGAGGAAATAAAGAACGCACTTCTGCAAGCATTTAAGGATGTAGAGAATCAACTCAAAAGGGATCCAAAACCAATCACTGTCATATCAGAATTCAAGTTGGCATAACCAGACTCAGCTGCACCAATTCAAGAAGTTCAAACTGAAACATCTATGGTAAAGGAGAAGTCTGAGACAGAACGAAAGTGTTCTCTTTTCTTACCTTAGTCTGAATTTAATTTCAATAATTCCTTTGATGAACTAACTTTTCTTGAACCGGTGCAACCGAGTAGCCTTGTTTAAGTGTCACAGGTTGCAAAAGAAGACTCAGCAGAAAAAGAACCAGAGCAATCAACACGAGGAGGAGAGTTAGAACAGCCGGCAATCAGAAATCATTCCTGAATCCTTGTCTTATGACCTGCAAGAGCACTGTAAGGAGTTTAATATGGTTGTCTCTGCGCCTGAAATGTTTGTTAAAGTGAGCACTGAAGATATAAAACGTTTTGGTCTTGACAAAGTAAAAGATTTTTGTGTTTCAAAATCTGTTTTTGATAACATGTTAGAATCTTTTAAAGAACTTAAACAAGAAAACCTATTTGATTCAAAACGTTTTCAAATTGATGATAATAACATATCAGGTCATGTTTTGAGTTTTGATCAATTTTTGAAACATAATAAAAGCTTTGATCGCTATGAAAAGGTTTTTGAGCTTAAGTTGAAACAATATGATTGTTGTTTTAGAAAATCTTGTGATTCACTTGCTAGAACTGGAGAAGAAAGTTTTGTTATTGACTTTCCTAGGCATAAACTGGTCACTGATGTTTTTCTTGCATCCACATATGTCTCGAAAGAACCTAGGAAATTTCATGAACCGAAATTGCAATTATTAGGTTTGAAATTTTGAAGTCTGCAAATATCTTTGAGTTTGAGATTGATTGTTTGTGTGCTGAAAATGATTCTAAACATGTAGGATTGTTCTTTGAGGATATTCTAGTGTATAACACTTTCTTTGATAAACCTGTTGCACAGTTGAAAATAAATTTCACTGATTCTGAATATGTGAACTTGATCTTTGATGATATCTGGGTCTGTAATATTTTCTTTGATATGGATCATAGATGGAGGAATCATACTGTTTTGTGCTTTGGAGACATTCTGGCCTACAATAATTTCTTTGACATGATAACACACTTTATTTGTCCAAAACAAGCTGAGAAAGGTACAGCTGAAAAGAGGGGCTATAATGATCAGAGTATTAAAGATCAGTCCTTGACTAAGTTGGAGATGCAACAAGCAAAACTTGAAAACTGTCTAGCCGTCAGCTTTGACATAGGAGCAGTCCAAGGATCATATCTCAACAACCAAAAGGAATTAAGCAACAAACTCGACTGCAATGGAAACTTAACTCATCAAGGTCTCACCTCGAATTGGAATCATGTCCAAAGCTGCTTAGAGCCATGTACATCTAAAGGAGCTTGGAAGCATACAAGAAGAAACTACAAGCGTAAGGAAGATAAGAGATTCAAACCACCTGATTTGAACCAGGAGAGACATCAGGACGTCACTTTCTTCATCCTCATCAAAGAAGTCCCTCCAGACGCAGCATACAAGCCAAAACCGAGAAAACACAAATTTGGGATAAAACTCTTACTTTATGATGAATTTGCATGTGCTAACTTGTTTTTTTTCAATGTATCATGTTTGAGGAATGCATCAGAAGTAAGGAGAGCAAAATAGATCAGTTTGTTCCACATTTCAGAACCAGCCAGCAACAATGCCTATGAAAGAGGCTTGCAAGGTAACTATAATATGAGCAATGAATTTGATGTTACTGATTTTGTTTCTTTTCATACATATGAAATGGATTTGAGGTCAAATCTTTTCTCAAGTGGGAGAGGATGATGTGATCTTGGCAAGCAAAGGAACTGATATGACTAAAGAGATGGAACAGCTTGTACCAGGAATTAAGGAAGACAAAGAAAGAACCATGAAGTCGCATGGATGTGATTATGTGGATACAACTGAGTGGATGCAACTCAGTGAATATGATTCTGAAGATCTAACCCCGTGGATGCAACCCCGTGGATGCGAATCCGTGAATGAACTTGAATGGATGTCTTACTCCAAAGATCAGAAAGAAGACCCTTTGGTTACTGAAGAAACAAAGGACAAGGACTTAAATGTTCCCCTTGATCCAATGACTAGGTCCAAGCAGGCGAGGTTCCATGAAGCTCTTCATCAACTTCTACACACTATCCATGGCAGTCTAGAGTGTGCTTATCCAACCTCACTGGTTGTGATTCAAGCAGCATAGATCTTCATCAAGAGAGGTGTTGTGACTTGCACTCTTTTCCTTGGTTTGGTTTTGTACCATTGGGTTTTCCAAACAAGGTTTTTAATGAGGTTTGGACACAACACTACATATAAGCCTCTTGATGAAACTAAACCAAACCAGGCCCATTTCTATCAACAATTTCGTCCATAAGCAAGGAAGGAGAGGAGCCTAACTTTTGATTTCAAACTTGGTCTTTGTATTAGCTGTCTTTTGCTGTCTTGTTATTTCCTAAGTGTTTCGAAACTCTATAAGTATGTTGTACTCACTTCTATGCAATCTATCAAACTCTTTTCTAATAAAAATTTTCTCTGAATCTAATTTGATCAAGCTTGTCTAGTTTATTTCGGATCCTTGATCCTTACATTGCAAGTAAACCCTTGATAGGCCAAGAGTCGTTCCGCAACTCTTAGAAGTATCAACTCAATCCACTGCTTAGTTCATCATCACAATCGTTGGAGAGCATTCAGGGACGTGATCAACTTATCCAGGATCACTTCAGGAGTTGAGCCATACTCTTCTTCAAAAGGATGCATCATTTTCAAGTCGATCTTCTCAGCCATTTGAAACTGTTCTTTTTGTTGCATGTTCATGAGAAAATATCGGTTTACTTGATGATATACTTACTAAAGGAGAAACTATTACTTTTAAAGGTTGCTTTGAAAGACAAAGGAATGCTATAATAACTACAAAAATAATCCACCAATTAATAAACAAAACCGTTTTTAACATTAATGTTGAATAAAGACATTATCTAAAAATAATACATTTAGTTTGACACTGTCAAAGAAGGTGAAACTATTCTTTAGTTTAATTTAAGAATGACTTATCAACCTCTTTCCACTGATATATTTTCTCGTGACTACAAACCAGTGAAATATATACCAAAGATCATTTAAAAGATTTACAAATGAACATAAAAAGAGTGTAAATATTTAACCTTACATGTATTGAATTCTCTTGATAGTTGTAGATATGATAAACAACCTAATAAATGGTATGTAACCATCATGTTCTTCATCTACATTTTTACTAGCAAGACATAAATCTTCAATCTCTACCCAAGTTCCTTCGATGAGTAGAGGTTCGCACCGACGAATAAAATTGTTTCTAACTCTTGCTTGAATTTTAAGACTCTTATAAAAAGTCCAATCAGTTACTTATACATAGATAAAATATAATTTATAGAGTAGTTAAAGATAAATTGTACCTTCTCGTCAATCAACATCAAACTAAGTGTTCGACCTCGGTGAATGATATGTTCTTTACATATACTATTAATCTTCACACGAACAATCCAATATGTTTCTCTACAATTTAATCTTCTAAGTTGTCGATACACATTTTAATGATATTTTAAAATCTACTTCCTCTGTCGTTTATGCAGTGTTTATATAAGATTTTTGTGAGAATGTGCTTTATAAATTAGGCTAAGAATAATATATTGTTTATATTATTCGTTTGATACGATAGTATCATTGATGTATATTTTTCATTGATATAATGACTACAAAATACATTTCTATCAATATGTAATTCTATATTTTGGATACAAAATATAATAAATATATACTTTGGCAGACTATATTAGAGACGGTTGGAAATGTTTAGATTTCAATTTACATACGTTAGATTGCAAAACCATATTCTCTTAACAAATTTAAAATTTTTAGATTTTAATGTAATTTATATTAGAGGGTTTAAAATGGAGGCTCGCTTCCATAAACTAAAGTACTTAACATTATTACAAACAGAGTATTCATAACCTAACAATTAAATCCATGTTGGACGAAATTCGAATTTAGCACATTGTCCCCCGTGTGTAATCATGACCTTTCATGAACATTACCAAATAATCAAATTTTTAATAACAAAGCTCGATAATTATTAAATGCATGCGGAATAGTTAGGAAAATATAATAATATTACGTCCATATCCGTCCACATTGACCAGTCACAAAGTCTTAAAATGCTAACTGAAGAGGCATAACAAGGCTGCATAGTCATGCAGCCACACGGCTAACGATACATACACTATCATTGTGTCTTTGTGTCGTGCCTGGAACTAATTTTCGTACGGCACCCGGGTAACGCACAGCCTTCGGGTGGACTAATGACTCTAACAACACTCCTCCTCGAAAGAATCTCACCGATCACTCCTCAACAAAAGTCGAGGAAATTTTTGGTTACGGCTAATCTCATTACTTTCGTGCTCAAAAGTGATGTACCATCCAAGCCGAGACCCAAATGATATAAAGCAAACCATACGACAAGGGTTTGTGAAATGCTTGAAATAAAGATTAAGTGTCACCCATTTCTTTGGGCCGAATCCATAATTTTAAAAAAAGCCTAGAATGTTGTAATTAGAGAGTTTAGAGACTGAATATTCCTGTGTTATTATTTCATAATATGAGATTCCTTATATAAGGATTACAAGAAGAGATAAATAGAAATAGTACAAATCCTAATCTTATTAGATTTAGGATAACGACTAAATACATAAATGGAAAGATTACATCTACTAGGAAAAAGAAAAGAGTTTCCTTTTCTCTAAGCTTGTGGCCGCCTCTCTCTCTCCTCTAGGACATGCGGCTGCTCCCTCTCCTCTCTCTAGGGTTTCGGCTATCTCTCTTGGTATGGGCCGGTTTATGGACCGGGCCGGTTATGAACATTCATTACTTGATTTATAACACTCCCCCTTGGATGCCATAACCATACAGGATTCGTAATACGCTTCACGTTGCCTCATTAAAACCTTATCAGGAAAACCCTGTGGGACAAAACCATGATGAAGGAAAAAGAGTACAACACGCACTACTCCCCCTGATGTGAACCTCAGTGGAAGTTCTTTAGTCTACGCATCTGATGCGTGAACTGTCCTGAACATGCAGGTGGGGAATTCAGCCAGTTTCATTACTAAGCCGTAACTAGACCACTTCGATCTCTTAGGTCGTTTCTCATGTCTTTTGACATAGAGTGTCCCGGTAAAGCATGTGTGCTAAACAATGTGAACCACATTGTCCTCGGAGATCACTGTTGGGTCTTTGCAAATCGTGTTTGCATGTGTCCCTGGTCTAGACGTGATCGTGTACTGTCAACTGCTCTTTACTTTGGTCGGACAAACTAAGTACTTATGGACAATATACTAAACATGGTTATCATGAACCTATGTCTCGGTGTATCTTCTATACACGGATGTATATCAATGGCTTTATAATTTTATCATACTATGGCTTATTGGCCAGAATATACATATGGTCATCGATCTTTCTTGCCTTAGGCAATACCATATATATATCTATCTCGGACATTGCAGTCCTTTATCCATCTCTTGATGGCGTCCTATGACCTATCTTTCCATTGGACCATACCACGCACTGGTATATATCTATTAGGTCATGGATCTCGATTGTACATTCTTATGGACTGCAACCTATTGGTATCCGATCGAGAGGGATAGATTTAAACGTCTTCTCTCGGCCTCGCGGCAATTTCACGTGAGAGTAACAGCAGTAGCAAACTATTCTGCTATGTCGGATCCTTACTAAAGGATCTGATGTCGGATTGGTCAATCCGGAGATCATGCTATTGAGATAGTAAGCTGAGGCAATCACCTTTCTTTAGGCTGATCTTTCTTTTCTACTAGCTCGTACTATGATCTTGTCGGTTCATGTTAGGGTTACAGATTAATAGATAATATGTATAAACCTCTCTTTAGGTTGGTTTAGTATAAACACAAGGGATTTCGAATTTCTTTATAAATTCTCATATGGACTGAATTTGATCGTTCTTATAGAACTCCCTTTCATAATACATGCAACTGCTTTATGTTTCAGTCCATGAACAGCTTAGGAACAATGATGTTCTTTCATCCATTGATCCATATGCTGCTTACTACATCTTTATATGTGAATCTAATTCTTTCATATGACCAGACCATTGTCAATTTCGAAATTTGTAGCAGCACCCACCACATAGGAGTTTATCTCCTTATAATCTGTTCCATGGTCTATGTGAGTATCCTTGTGTAACAAGCTATGATGGAATGCTGTTAGTAGGAAACATGAAAACCTTTAAACCTCGTGATCATGTATCATATCTCACGGTTTCTTTTCCCCCACAAGACCTATCTATTTCACTGGTTTATATCAGATGGCGTTTCAATGGCCAATACGACAATCTCTTCTATAGATACTTTAAACCCCACGTTTATCTTTTCTTTAATCTTTATGAGTACTCTTTCGTGGGCACATGATCCTCGCTTATATCTTTAAACTCAAGTGCTATTCTCTTTATGTATTTCTATACAAATATCTTTAATGTGTGTGTCGACACTTATATATGTATGTGGTTCCATTATGTTCCAGACATGATCTAATAGATTTGAGATCTTATTATCCAGGACCTTTGTTACCTAGTAGCTTGGCGTACCAAGCTACATGGTTTGGTACCTTAGATGTGTAGCTGCGCAGCCTTTTCTCAATGTCTAGTATGGTTTCCTTATAACCTTGGATTGTCATTCTATGCACCATTCTTTCTTTTCCGAGGTTCCTTATCTTATGGAACACTTGGTCTATCTTGTATAGACTCTATAGCAACTTGATTGTGTCTCTTTCAAGGACATCAGATTTCGTTTGGTGCTAAGCTGGTTATAACTTAGTCATTCTGTTCTTTTCGGGTCAGTGTCTGGCATCTCGATTAGCTAGCATTTTATAACCTTTTCTTTGGACGTCTACAGTTCTAATCCGAGGATCTTGCCAAGACCATGATGGTTGATACCATTCATTCTTATCATTCTTTCTTTGCTCTTTATACCAGCTTATAACTTTCTCTTCATAATGTTGGATAGCCGGATCCATTTGGTCATGCAATCCGTACCTGGCCACTATTTGATCACCCATGTTTTTGGCTCACGGTCTCTTTGAATTCGTGGAGAAAGTCATACTCTTATCCAACATATATTCCCAATCCTTTTCTGAGATTCCATCTTAGACGGCACACATATTTATGTGGTGGTTTATTCAAAATCTCTTAAGATGGTGTATGTCTGGTTTATGACCCGTATTCAATCTGAGATGAGAATATCTATGCTCACTTATATGGCCTGATGTAGTTGAAATTTTTATACATGTAAATCCATAATGTCCCTAAGCTCTAGGATGGATGTCCGAACCTTTATAGGTAATGGACTGTGCGGCCAAGCCTGCACAACACGGCCAAGCCGTTTATATCATGGTTCTAGACCATGTTTCACGAATTTGTAGTGTGATCATGGATTTAGGGTTTTTTATCCTCTCTCCCCCTCATGAACATACTATAATTTCGTGGTGCTTAGGATAATAAATCCTTAATGAGTTTCCCTTTGTGTAAATGTTTCACAACGTGAGTTCTAATGGGAATAACTCTTTGTGCCTTTCAACTTTCAACCTTTTCATCAGTTGTGGACCAAGATGGCTAATCCGGTCTTTGCCATATAGTGTATAAAATTTCGTGGGATATATATGAGTATAGTCACCACGGCTCTTGCCTCTTATTCATACTGATCTGTAGCATAGTTTTGATCAGTAGAGTACACATGTATAATCTTGACCACTTTCTTATAAGGTCTTAGGCGATTTTTCTTTCAAAATCTGAAGGAACTTGTTTCCTTTTGTTTGCCCATTGTTTCTATTTAGAAACCATATTATCATAACACAATGGGTCACATATTATTGGGTGTATATAATGCCTTTTAAGGCAATGCCCTGGCCATAGTTTCTTACTAGGCTACTATACCCGTACTATAATGCCCTTCAGGCAATTCTTTGTATCAATAAAATCATTCACATTATCAAACAAACTAAGGCAAGATATAATAGCAATGAAATCAAAGCAATTCATAAAACAATAAGACAAGATGTCGATTTTAGTCTTTGAGACAATCAGAAGTCTCAAAATCCAAGAGGTCGTCCCTTTCAAGGTCGGAATCATCATCAGCATCATACCCGGTATCATGAACCATATGGGCTTCCGGGTTCTTGTTCTTAAGGCTCTCTTGATAGAGCTCACATAGATGTTTAGGGGTTCTATAATTCTTTGCCCAATGGTTTTCCATCCCGCATCTGTGACAAGCTGATTTGGTCGAGTAAGACGGTTTGGATATGCCACCTCGACCACGGCTATAATTGCCTCGGCCACGGCTAGAACCTCGACCACGGTTATTGTGGTTTCCTTGCCGACCATAGCTGTCACGGCCACGTCCCTTGAATCTACTATGGCCTTTGCCGTGTGACTTCTTATTATCATGAACGTGGTTGCATTCTTTGGGATCTTTCTTTTCAGCCTCATTGGCTTCTGGTAATGCTGATGTTCCGATGGGTCTCATCTCACTGTTTTTCATCAGGAGTTCATTATTAGCCTCGGCCAGGAGCAGGCACGAGATCAGATAAGTGTATGAGGCGAAGCCTCTCTCTCTATACTACTGTTGCAGCAACACGTTCGTCGAATGGAACGTGGAGAATGTTTTATCAAGCAACTCTTTCTCGGTTACTTCCTCACCACATAATCTCATCATTGAGACTATCTTAAACAATACTGAATTGTATTCATCCACAGACTTATAGTCCATGAATCTGAGATTCTTCCACGCATGTCTAGCCTTTGGTAATAGCACTGTTTTTTGGTGATCATATCTACGCTGTAAAGCGGTCCAAAGGTCTAGAGGATTCTCCATGGTGAGGTACTGATCTTTTAGACCCTCAATGAGATGGTGGCGTATAATACTTATAGCCCTGTACCGATTCTTATCAGTCCCATTGTTACCCTTGATGATATTATCACCTAGTTCATTTGACCTTTAATCTTTGTGTCAAGTGCCCATTGCAAATAGTTGTTTCCGGAGAGATTAAGGGCAGCATAGTCTAGGTTTGAGATTTTTGACATCTGAATCACATTGTCATTCGAAATTTAGGGTTTCACAATGTGATCATGTGGCCGAAAGTCAATCAAATAAAATCGGCCACAATCAAGTCTTATTACAATCATGTTTCAATCAATCTAATCGACCATGGTGCGGATCAAACATAGTAACAAATAGATCAGGCCACACGACCGTACAATTTTGTGATGCAAACAATTCAAGTTTGTAAAATCTATATGCTTGTCGATATTTAGAAACAAGACGAATGCAATTCAAATTCAGTTTCATAACTTATGCAAACAATCTTAGCCAATTCGATTTCTTATTTATGAAATTAGGGTTTTGATTTAAACAATGCTACGAGTTGATTTTAGCAATATGTGATCAAGGTTTCAAGGCCTTTAGGATTCAAATTCAAGATTCAGATTATACAATCAATATATCAATCCTATAACCTCAGATCATCAATCAAACAATCAAAATAAAAACCATTAAAATCGAATTCAAGTTTCTAGGGTTTAGGGTTTCGATTCCAATATTAGGGTTTCATAACTTCAGATTAGAAACAAATAAACAATCAAACATGTTCTAGTTGGAATCGATTCAATTGCTAGTTATGAGATTGTTGTTTTTAGGTTATACCGATTTTAGGGTTTGATCAAGATCATAGAATTCCATAATAATGGATTAGGGTTTTAGGGTTTGATCATAACGTTCTCAGATTAACGGTATACCTTAGTCTTTGTTGGGTTGAGCCGGACCACCTAGGGAGAACGGATGGACCTCGGATGCAAGACGGATGCTGTCTGATCGCTGATCGTCCGGGAACGTTCGCCGGCTGCACTCGTCTGCGAGCTGAAGCTAATTGTCGTCTGGTGCGAGCTGGTTGATCACGAACACGGGCTGGCTGAGGACGTCAGGACACGAGCAGGGAACGCCAAGGAGTTGAGCTGATCGTCGAGGTTTGAGACGGACAGGAAACGCCTTAGGGTTTAGGGTGGTCGCCGTCTGAGTTAGGGATTTTAGGGTTTTAGGTTTTTAGCTTAGATTGCAGAGAACAATCGTGCTGATAACGTGTTGTAATTAGAGAGTTTAGAGAATGAATATTTCTGTGTTATTATTTCATAATATGAGGTTCCTTATATAAGGATTACAAGAAGAGATAAATAGAAATAGTACAAATCCTAATCTTACTAGATTTAGGATAACTACTAAATACATAAATGGAAATATTACATCTATTAGGAAAAGGAAAAGGGTTTCCTTTTCTCTAAGCTTGTGGCCGCCTCTCTCTCTCCTCTAGGACATGCGGCTGCTCTCTCTCCTCTCTCTACGGTTTCGGTTATCTCTTTTGGTATGGGCCGGTTTATGGACCGGACCGGTTATAGACATTCGTTACTTGATTTATAACATAGAATAGTTATTTTCACTTTTTCGATTTAGTGCCACCTGATTTAGCTAACTGAAATTTCATATTTTCACCGTCGATAAAAAAACACTTAATTATATTCTCCGTATTTACATAAACCACATTCATATATTATTATTAACCCACGTTCATAATCCAAGATTAACATCATTTGTTTTCGGCAAGTCCCAATATTATTTTCGCCGTTGCTAGCAAAGTCCTCTTCTACGATATGCCATCATGTCCATAAGTATATATATGCTCGGAATCTTTTCCACTATTATCATTATGCATAGATCCAGATGTAATATGATCAATAGATTTAGTTAGATATGAACAATACACAAACTACTAGAGCATAAAGACAAAGGGGATCTAGGGTTCGATGCTTGATTTCTTTAAAGTTTTTGGGAATCTACAGAATGAATCGGGAAACAAAGGAATCGTAAGGTGGCGACATTGGGATTCGATCTCGAAAAAAGGTGTTAAGGGATTTGGTTGGATATTGGTGATTTTGGAAATAAAAAGAGGGTCTGTTGATAAGCCCATGGATTGAGCTTATCTGAAGAGACAGAAAGGGGAGAAGATTGACGAAGAGCAAAGGTAGAAGAGAAGATTAGGGAAAAAGAAATTAGGGATTTACCCAAATGTTTGTTTGTGATCGTCTTCGATCGTACTTACAAAGTGCAGAGAACTGAATAATAGAGAGTAATACTAATGGGCTCACTAACACAGCGAAGCCCAATATGAATTTACCAAGCCCAAGCTTATCAATACTCCCCGGTTGACGACAACCTTGTCCTCAAGGTTGAACATACAGTAGCAGCTTGTTATCTTGAAGACTTGAACCAAAAACTTGTCACTGACCACCACGTTAATCCTTGTGTACAGCTCCGGAGGCCTTGGCAAATGGAACCTTTCTTGAGTGTAGTGTAGAGTTTGTCTCTAAGCGCTGACTACAACTTCAACTCGTTTAGCTTGGCTATAAAACACCTGCATCATCAATAGCGCCAGACTCATTATATACCCCAAGTCAACGTCGTAGATGTCTGAATCCCTGGAGTATCTCATATAACGTTTCCAGCCACTTGTAATATCTCCATTGCTCTCTCCTTCAGAATTTATCAAAGCCATAAAACCAGCTTCACATGTTGTGGATATCAATGTCATCAGCTCCAAAGTATGGTAGAATGCAGCATGAACAGTAACAAATATCTTCATCATGTAGTCACTTAATGCATGTGTACCGGCCAGCCAAACGACTGCAACTGGCCTAAACTCTCCATCAATCATATCAAGTTCCTTGTCGTCATTCAGCTCTGGTGGCCTTGGTGATTGAACCCAGCCATAGAAAAAGAACTCCATTATCTCTTCCATACCTGTGAAAAACAGTACCAGAACCATATTCACCATCCCACGGCTCGAATACGCACCACTTCCATAACCATTCCTGCTGAAACGACCTTGCCCACACAAACCCAATGTATGCCAAAACCATGGATTCACTAGCAGCTCCAGTGGTCTTGGAAAATGAAACATTTCACCGTTAAGATTCCCCCGTGTAGAGACAAACATTTGATCTCTCCAGCACCTGACATCATCAGTCACCTCCATCATAAATAGACTTTCCGTATAACAAGCCATCTGCCACAAGATATTCTCTAATGAGAACTCAGAAACTCTATAGTAGATGCTTATCACTACTCCCCCGCTGAAGAACCGACTTGTCTTCAAGTTGGACCCAGCATTAAAACTATTCCCATACTTCGACACTTCAGTTTTACTCGATTTCAGGACGTTTTCACTCCATTGAAAATGTATCTTCTTATTACCACTCCAGATCATGTCACTACTATCGCCTGAAATCTTTGTATCCCAACAAGATGATCAAAAATGGATTTTCCAGGATCCCATGCACAACCTTGTGAGCTACACGAAGACCTCTTATACCTCACATATACATTAACGTCACCCTCTTTCTTCAACCTATTGTTTCGAACTCCCAGCCCAGTTAATACCCTCAAAACATCCTCACTGTGATCTGTCCTTAATCCATTCGCCATAACAAAATCTGAATCTCCTGGATCCCATTCAAAATCGATGCCCGCAACACAAGACCAATTACTTGTTTGCTTCCTGTTTCGAATTACCATTGGAACTTGCCTCACGTCGTCATATCTTGAGATCCACGAAGTATCCTTATCAACTACAAGGACAGCTGAAACAGGTAGAGTGAAAAACTGACATTTTTCCTTGAGTTCACTGTCTTGTCTCAGCTCTATACAACTCTTGATTTGGCCTGGATCCCACACATCTTCATTTGCGATTTTTGAAAATACTGAACATCGTGTAACTTTCATCTCCTTTAAGCTATCATCAACGAAACTCCATAAGGGTTCTGGAGGCTTCTTAGATAACCTGCCTGGCTTCCCACTAGCGTTCTTACCGTCTAATTCTTTGCCTAACCGTCTCAGTGCCTTAACGGGAATGTTCAGACTAATCAACTCCTTCTTTCTAGTCTTGTGAACACCAATCTACTGAGACCTTTTTCTGGAGCACAACACGTCATGTGTAAAGAGCTCTCCTTAGGTGATGTATACCTTTGAACCAAACCTTATGAAATCTTTGTTGCTCTTTCTGTTGTTGAAAATGAGAGAGTTCAACTTGGCTCTTATACTTGCTCGTTCTCTCTGATTCAGACACCAGTATTGCTTCATCCGGCAAGGACTCCACGGCAGCATCAGGATCATCATGTTTTAGAGCTTTAACCTCTTCAGCAAAGAGACAATGATCTCCTATCCACATATCAACACGGCAATCTATATCCGTAGGATCAAGAGAGGTAAACCCATACCGGAAGAGATAAGTCTCTCGCTTCACTCCTGTATCGACGATCTGCCTTTTAACCACATAGATCTTCGTACAATCTTTTGGATCCCTAAAACTTGAAGAGTGTAGGAACATTCCCAAGCTCTTACAAGCTTGCGCAAGCTTCACCTGAGCTATTCTCTTCTTCTGATGGTATTGTTTCTTCATTCCCACAATCTTCACACCCAATCGCAAAGAGCTTGTTGATATCTCTGGTTTTTGTGTAACCGACGGTTTGCCGTTTTCCCTCATCAGCCATCTTTTCCGTTTCTTAAGCCTAGCCTTGTGGTAGATTAGCTTGATTAGAATCTTTCTGAGCCTGATACCTCCGTTGAGCTTTAGATCTTCAAACCTCTTAGGGATAAAAGCGTTATGAGCTTGAGATTTACCATACTGCATCGTCCAAAACTTCATACGCAGATTCAGACTGTCCAGCCGAAGCTCTTCACGCAATCTTCGATCCACTTCCATCTGCTCCTCGCGAAGTTTCCGATCCACTTCCCTCTGATGGAATGATGCTTGTATCCTTGCGAGTTCAAGGCGTTCAAAGCGACACATCCGCAGACTTTCTTCTTCACTGTAACTCATTTTTTTTTTTTTTTTAAATCTCAAGGTCGATAGAAGCTTGAGCTCCGATACCAATGATAAGCCCATGGATTGAGCTTATCTGAAGAGACAGAAAGGGGAGAAGATTGACGAAGAGCAAAGGTAGAAGAGAAGATTAGGGAGGAAGAAATTAGGGATTTACCCAAATGTTTGTTTGTGATCGTCTTTGATCATACTTACAAAGTGCAGAGAACTGATTAATAGAGAGTAATACTAATGGGCTCACTAACACAGCGAAGCCCAATATGAATTTACCAAGCCCAATCTTATCATATGTTCGGTTAGGATTGCTACGACTTTCCCAAACTAATCTTGAAAAGATTCAGAGCTATCAAGGTATGATCTTTTTGATTCATCAAAGGAAGGGGTCAAAGTGGGATGAATGGTGGGTTTCTACGCTCAGGCCTCCGATGCAATTATATCGGAATTTCGGTTTTCAATTTGATGTACTGTCAGGATTCTTTGGATTGATATAGGGGATCACTCAGAGATTTTTAGATTATTTTCAGTATCGTATGATTGAGAATACAATATTTGGAATTCAATGTTTTCTTATCTGTTTCAGGCGAAACTTCGTATCATCACCTTACAACAAAGCAATCTCTTTTCTCTTATTTTCCAGTTGGTTGAGTTCTTTGCGATTTTCATCAACTTGACTCAAAGACAGCTTCTTGCTACGGTGGGAAACAAAAATGGTGGTGAAGCAGCCCGTAATCCCTTGAGAATCACAGTGCCTCACTTTGATAACTCGGCGCTCATCCGAAACTATGACAAAACTCTGATCAGCAAGTGCATGAACCCTGAGGAACAAGACGTCAAGCCTTTGATCATCATGCTGCCAAAAATCTGGAAGGTGGAAGACAAAGTCGCTGGATCTGACCTTGGTCTTGGAAGGTTTCAGTTCGATTTCCATAATGAAGAAGAGATCGAGGAGGTCTTGAAGATGCAGCTGTACCACTTTGATTATTGGATGATCTCTCTCGTGAGGTGGAAGCCAGTGATGGAAAAGAGCTACCCCACAGAGATTACTTTCTGGGTTCGTGTGTTGGGGGTTCTATTAGAGTAAACCGGTTTAGTATTGTTGGTTTAATCTCCGGTTCATGTGTCTGTTATGATAACCGGATTACACATTACTATATATGTAAACATTTCTCCTTTAACGATAAATAAGAAAGAATGAGTTTGTTACATCGTCTCTCTCGTTTACTCTGTTAACACTAAGATGGTATCAGAGCGTTGAGGTTACAAACCTCAATCGATCCGTTTCTTTTCTTCGTTTTCTTGACCTCGATTCATCAGTGATTCACCCGATCGAATCCTCTTTCTCGATTTTCAATTGATTTTGTGGTTATTCCGCCACGGATCTTCAAAATCTTCGAATCGAGCTCTTCCGATGGTGCTCACTCGCCGATCTACGCGTCGTCTTGGTCGATCAATCACCGTTTCAGCTCGACGATCTTCTATCCCTGAAGAATCGTATCCGGTGGACTCTGAAACTGACGAGCTATCTCCGCGTAGCATTCATTCACCATTTCATCTCACGAATGGTGATAACCCAGGTCTTTCGCTAATCTCTGACGTCCTTGATGGTACAAACTATGATAACTAGAGTATTGCGATGAATATTGCTTTGGATGCGAAATATAAGCTTGCGTTCATTGATGGATCTGTTGTTAGACCTTTGGAAACACATATTCATTTCAGGATTTGGTCTCGCTGCAACTCAATGGTCAAATCATGGCTTCTCAACTCGGTTTCTAAGCAGATCTATAAGACCATTCTCTGTTTCAACGATGCTTCTGAAATCTGGAAAGATCTCCAAACTCGATTCCATATCGCGAATCTTCCTCGCTCATATCAGCTTTCGCAGCAGATATGGGCTCTTCAACAAGGATCAGTGGATCTCTCTACATACTACACCACCTTGAAGACTCTTTGGGATGAATTGGACGGAACAAACTGCGTAACAACTTGTCACAAATGTGATTGTTACAAAGCCACAGATACTAAAGCAGATCATGCTAAAGTAATAAAGTTCTTGGCTGGTTTGAATGAATCTTATGCAGTGATAAGGAGCCAGATCATCATGAAGAAGCATGTTCCTGACCTTTCAGAGATCTATAACCTTCTTGATCAGGATTTCAGTCAGAGGAACATCATTCCAGTTCACAATGCTGCGGCTTTCCAAGTTGATGTTTATTTTCCTTCGGTCAACAATGCTAAGTCTACCTCTACTCCCAAGCACGGCAGGCCAATCTGTACTCACTGTGGCTACAATGGTCATACGGTGGAGACGTGTTATAAAATTCATGGCTATCCAGTTGATTTTAAACACAAAACGAAGCAGCAATCTGACAAATATCAGAACAAGAGGTCTGCTTCAGCTAAACCCATCGTTGCTCAAATTGCTTTGGATGAAACCTCTTCGAGTGTGTTTGGCAGTCTCACAAAGGATTAGATTGAAGGAGTCATTGCTTATTTTAACTCTCAACTCACACCGCCTCCAGCCCATGTGAACTGTGTCTCTACTTCTTGTGGTACTATCACAGCTCTACCTGGTATGGCTTTCTCTTCTTTCACTCTGCGTTTTATTGGAATGTTGAGAAAGACAGGGAATTCTCTTTGTACTGAGTCTTGGATTGTTGATAGTGGAGCAACACATCATGTTACTCATGATAAAAATTTCTTTGAGGGACTCTCTGATGCAGCGAATACATCAGTCACTTTGCCTACTAGTTTTGGAGTCCAAATAGCTGGAATAGGCAGAATCAAACTGAGTGATTCAATGGTCTTGAATAATGTCTTATTCATACCAGATTTTCGGTTAAATTTTCTCAGCGTAAGCCAAATCACAAAGGATTTAGGCTATCGTATTGCGTTTGATCCTGATTGTTGCATGATAAAGGATCTTACCAAGGGTCTGATGATTGGGAAGGGTGATCAGATAGCCAACCTCTATGTGCTTGATGTCGCAGAACTTTTAGTTTCAAGACCTCTTCAAGACTCATTTGCTTCTGTTTCAAATGTTGTTTTAGATTCTGGTTTATGGCACCATAGATTGGGTCATCCTTCAATGATAAAAACATACTCAATCATTGATGTACTTGGATTAAAATAAAGGAATAAAGATGCTTTTCATTGCGAAATATGTCCTCTAGCTAAACAAAAACACCTCCCTTTCAAATCTAACAACAACATGTCTGATAATCCATTTGATCTCCTACACATCGACGCCTGGGGTCCTTTTTCTACGTCAACAGTTGAAGGCTACAGATATTTTTTGACGATTGTGGATGATCATACACGTCTCACATGGATTTATCTATTACGAGCAAAGAATGATGTCTTATCTATCTTCCCTGATTTCATGACGATGATAGAACGTCAATATAAAGCAGTGGTCAAAGCGGTAAGGTCAAACAATGCACCAGAAATTCGTTTTGAAGCATTATACAAACAGAAAGGTATTCTTTCATACCACTCTTGTCCTGAGACACCAGATCAGAACTCAGTGGTGGAGCGCAAGCATCAACACATATTGAATGTGGCTCGAGCTCTTATGTTTCAGTCTCAGGTGCCATTGGAATTCTGGGGAGACTGTGTTCTCACTGCGGTTTTCATTATCAACAGACTTCCTTCTCCATTGTTGAAAGAAAAGAGTCCTTTGGAACTTCTTACTTCCAAAAAGGTGGATTATAATGGTCTTCGTGTCTTTGGTTGTTTGGCATATTGTTCTACATCTCCGAAGCAGAGGACTAAGTTTCAACCTCGCTCACGGTCTTGTGTGTTCCTTGGCTATCCAGCCGGCTACAAAGGCTACAAAGTGATGGATTTGGAAACCAATCAAACTTATATCTCACGTAATGTGATTTTTCATGAGGATATTTTTCCTTATGCGAAGGGACAACCCAGTTTATATACTGATGTCTTTTCTTCTACTCCGGTATCAGACATTCCATCTTCTTCTACTTAAGACATTAATGGAATTTCTGTTCCTATATCGCTATTCCTACGGTCACATCCTCTGATTCTTCAGCTGGTGCTTCTAGTTCTACTAACAGACCTGAGCATACCAAGCGAATTTCCAAGTTGCCATCTCCCGTTGAGGATTATTACTGCAATGTTAATGAGCTCAATAAGGACATTCCCTATCCTTTGTCAGCTTATTTGTCTTATGATAATCTCTCTACAGAATAAAAAGCCTACATCTGTTTTGTTGCTCTTTATCCAGAACCAACCACTTTCACACAGGCTAAACGTTTTGATGAATGGTTACATGCCATGAATGAAGAGTTACTTGCTTTGGAAAAGAATGATACATGGACTGTCTGTTCATTGCCACCAGGCAAACATGCTATCGGCTGCAAGTGGGAATATAAGATCAAGATAAACGCAGATGGTACTTTGGAAAGGTACAAGGCTCGCTTGGTTGCTAAGGGCTATACCCAAAAGGAAGGTATCGATTTTCCTAAGACTTTCTCTCCCGTCGCCAAAATGACAACCGTTAAGACTCTTCTCGCAGTTTCAGCTGCTAAAAATTGGCATCTCACTTAGTTAGATGTTTCCAATGCTTTCTTGAATGGTGATCTTCATGAAGAGATCTACATGAAGTTACCTCCAGGCTACACACCACGAGAGGGGGAATCTTTACCTGAGAATGCTGTGTGTAAACTTCAGAAGTCTCTTTATGGGTTAAAACAAGCTTCTCGACAATGGTTTTTGAAGTTCAGTGGCACTCTCTTGAGTTTGGGATTTAAGCCATCACACTCAGATCACACTTTGTTCACTCGTAACATCAACAGTCACTACATTGTTGTTTTGGTATATGTAGATGACATTATTATTGCTAGTAATGTCACAGAAGACGTTGATCAGCTGAAAGATGATCTACAGAAGGCATTCAAATTCAGAGATCTCGGTCCGTTGAAATATTTTTTAGGCCTTGAGATTGTTCGTTCTACTAAAGGCATCTCGGTTTGTCAACAAAAATATACTTTGGGTCTTTTGGAAGAATCAGGTCTAATGGCTTGTAAACCTTCTCCTATACCAATGGACCCTAGTATTAAGCTCACTCAAGACTCTCAAGAACCGCTTCTTGACGACGCTTGTGCTTATCGTCGCCTTGTTGGAAAGATGATGTACTTGACAATCACTCGCCCTGACATTACTTTTGCGGTGATCAAGTTATGTCAGTATACATTAGCTCCGAAGCCTTCTCATCTTCTTGCGGCCTATAAGGTTCTTCATTACTTAAAAGGAACCATTGGCTTGGGTCTTTTCTATTCCTCGGACTCTGATCTTGTTCTAAAGGGGTACACTGATGCGGACTGGGGCTCTTGCGCAGACACAAGACGATCCACATCTGGCTATTGTATGTTTCTTGGTATTACTTTGATCTCGTGGGAATCTAAGAAGCAACAAGTTGCCTCTCATTCCTCTGCTGAATCCGAATACAGAGCCATGGAGTTTGGTTCCCGTGAAGTTATTTGGTTGGTCAATTTGTTAGCTGAGTTACAAGCTCCGCAGGATGGTCTTATTCCATACTACTGTGACTCGACTGCAGCTATACACATTGCCAACAACCCGGTGTTTCACGAGCGTACGAAGCACATCGAACGGGACTGTCATTTGATACGTGATCGGATTAAAGCTGGTTGGATCAAGACTCTTCATGTTCGAACTAATAGCCAGATTGCTGACATATTCACTAAACCTTTATTCTCTCCTCAGTTCTATTCTCTGGTTGGCAAGATGGCTCTCAAAACGTTATACCTGCCATCTTGAGAGGGAATATTAGAGTAAACCGGTTTAGTATTGTTGGTTTAATCTCCGGTTCATATGTCTGTTATGATAACCGGATTACACATTACTATATATGTAAACATTTCTCCTTTAACGATATATAAGAAAGAATGAGTTTGTTACATCGTCTCTCTCCTTTACTCTGTTAACACTAAGAGGTTCCACTACAATATTGGGCGGAGCCGACTTTCGAAAGTATTGGAGGAGCTATAGGTAATGTCGTGGAGGTGGACCTTGATTACGGGAGAATTAAAGTTGTCGTCGATGGAGCACAGTGTCTCTGTTTTGAGACATCAGTGGACTCTCGCGGTGGGGAATTCTATGGAGGAGGGGAAGAGATGATCGCATTGAGATATGAGAAACTCGTCGGCTACTGTTCTATGTGCTTCAGCCTATGTCATGATATGACAAAGTGTTCACTGAACAAGGAAAGTCCGAAGAAGAAGATTGAAGTGCGGGAGGCAAGAACCGAGAGGGGTAGAGAACGAGCAGCAAGTTATACAGGGGGTTTTTATCAATGTCACGATGGTCGTCGGGAGCAATGTTCCTCTATCAAAGTCCATTAGACAATAAATTAAGCTCATTTTACTATGAATCCCTAACTTATTCCTTGTATAAATAAAGAGATACCTCTCTTTATCAAGGATGATCTTCTCTCGACCATATTAGACCTAGAACACTCTCTTACAAAGAGTTTATGGATTCTTATATTTACTTTACACTTGTAATCATACATGTAATACAATCTTTGATAAATAAACTCTTTTTGATGTTCATTTTCCATTTGATTTCTATGTTGATTTCTCTTAAGCTTCAAAAATCTAAAAAATTTATTTCTTAAATTCTTCATTGTATGAATCCGACAAACACACCATTTTCGGTTCAAACAGTTGGCGCTAGAAGGAGGGGATAAGGACAAGTATCTTCAAGGAAGATCTGGGCAAAACAAAAAAAAAAGTTGGTTTCTAAAAAAAAAAAAAAAAAAAAAACCACCAACGAGACCAAGACTCTCGGCTTGCCGTCTCCGTCTCGTCACTTGCAAAAAGCTCAACACTTGATCTTAGCGACGCATCAATGACAGAGAGATGATCCTCGTCATACTCATCGTCTAAAGAAGAAGACAATCTCCAAAACCTACTCGACGAAGCTCCAAGCCCAACCTCACGAACTGGATCCTGGAGCCCTTCATCTTCAGAAACTGATCTCTCCTCTCTGGGCGATATGACTCGATCTCAGCGACCATGACTCAGCCTCGATACACTCAGTTCGATTTCAGCGAGAAGAAGAAGATTAACCAATCACCTCGTCCCCATCATTCGCTAAGAAAAGAATCTCCGCCACTCTCGTCGGGAAATCAGCAGTAGCTTGCGCCACTTCCGGTAAAGCTGGAGGCTTTCTCGCTGTTGTCCGGATAAAGACCTTAAGCGACTCTCAGCCCAAAGTTGACGGAGTCAGAACTCGTCTCAAGGGGTTTGGGTTCACCGGCGAGGGTCAATGGTCCGGCTAAAAGGCCATCTAAGATTGATACGACTCAGACAACAGCACAGGCACGTCCTCAGCTCTTCACGAGGAAGTTGTTCGCGACAGAGAAGCACAGTGTTGGGATTGTGATCGGGAAATTTGAAGAGGTGAGAGCGGACTCAGGGCAAGTTGACTCAGTTGTGATCTCTATCCAGAGGCTTCTCTTCATCTAGCCACGCTGATCTCGATCCGTAACCAGCTCGTAGACCTGATTGGATAAAGTCATCAGCTTTGAGCTCACCATCATCTCAGCTCTGACAAGAGCGATCCATTGAGATTGTCAGCACAAAATGTCATCACGTCTTCATCACCAGAAGCTTTTCACGGTCGCTTTCTATCAAGGGAGGAGTAACCATAAACTTGGTTTTAGATTGATGGCTCAAGAACGTTGACTTGAGATCTTCTAACGAAGCGGGGAAGAGAAGACGAGGACATGTGGCTCCAACGTAGTGTTGTGTCGATACATTGTATACTAACACTTTCTCTTCGCTGACGAGCACAAGTACACGAGACATGACCACATCTTCTCACCGCCACTGCCATTCCGATGTCTAAACCTACAGAAGTGTTGCCTGGATGTAACAAGGGATAACGTCTCCAAGCTCCATCAGTGCTCCGACCCTTTGAGCAAAAGAGAAGGTCGAGCACTGCCATGTCATCAACCCAAGCTTTGAGATCAGACTCCTTAAACGCATGTTTTATTAGAGGTTGAGAGTTCTCGGCAGTCACGTGATCTCTATCTCCGGCTCAATCCCAAGTTCTCTGCATAGTCATGCTTATTGCGAGAGGAAAATACTGAGTCTTTGCGACAACACAAGCTTTGTGTTTGATCGTGAAACGGTAATAAATAAGATGTGGGCTTAAACAAAGACGTCTTATTGATGGTCGGAGAGAAAACGTTCGATCGGTTACAAGGAAATAAGAGGAGAGTGCGACAGAAAGGAAACCGGTGGCTCGACAAGCTACCGGAGAAGTATAATTAACGGCGAGACGAAGTAAAGGTGAAAAACCCTAATCTAGCCGTCAAGTCTTGGTCAGTGCTTTCGGATCCTCTTCTCGTTGCCTCTTCTTTCCCTTATATAGACGTCCCGATGCTTCGCTCTTGACCTAATTTTACGCCATCTTGGTGGGCCTCCTTTGCTGGGCCGAGAGGCCCGTAGGTGTTCGAGCAACCGCTGAGCCGAACGCTCTTCAGTCGACGATGGCCAGCTAGAAGTACTCAAGAGTCAAGCCGAGAGACCTGACTCTCGAGCCGACAGATCGAGCCGTCGCTCTTTCTAACTCGGGCCAGGCCTTCCTATTCCTCGGGCCCTGTGGGATGGTCGAATCCATCCTCTACAGTAAGTCCCCCCTAGTCCATCAGTGAGCGGGTGATTTCCAGCTCGTGATGGATTCTAAGGTTTGAAGGTTTGAGAGAATAGGAGGTCTGTCGGAAGATTTGAACGATCGGTCGGCGAGTCACACAACGTTGCCCTCTCGGAAGCGAGCAGCAGAGGCTTTTATCTCTCCTTTTGGTCGTCGTGTCGTAAAAAGGGTTCGTCGCGAAGGTTCGCTGGATATTTGGGAGAGTTTCGAAGCCCATTAAGGCCCGTTTAGGCTTTAATGACGATACCTCGAATTCTAGATGAATCGAGAAGTTGAAACGCCGCGAGGGTCTGCTGGGTTTTTAGGGCGGATTTCGAGGCCCGTTTAGGCCCGAATAGACCTAATGATGGCGCCTCGAGTTTCTCCCCTCTCTTTTCCTTATAAATACGCGGATCCCCTTCCATTCCTTCAAGTTTTTCTCCGCGACCAAAGGTACTTTCTCTCTCTTTCCCTTATCTCTCTAAGCGTTGTTAGATTTGTTCGAAACGTTCTTCGCTGTTTCGCTCTGCGATGTCGTCGGGTCAGAGGTTATCGGAACAATCGAAAGGAAAGGCAGCCGCAGCGACGTCGAATCCGACGAGGAATCCCGACGGGAGTCGTGTCGTAGATTCGGAGGCGATTCATCGCGAGGCGATGATGGACACGGCAAATCTATCTCGCTCTCATCGACTTCTGGTTGCGGATGCTGCGAGACTCGCGAGAGAAGGATGTCAGAACGTCGTTGCGAGGGATGCAGTGGAAAGTTCGAGAGACGGTCAGAGCGGGGCGATGCCCGTTGACTCGATCACCCTGAGAGCTCGGCCTGCGGAGGTTGGTCTCTCGGATGGCGATGATTCTGAGGTTGAGTTCTTCCCGACCACTTTTTACCCCGATGGAATTTTCGAGGAGCTTCCTCAACTTCATCCCGACTTATTGCGTCCTGCCTTCTTGGCCGGTCAGGACTGGGAAGGCGTAGAGGAGACGAGGTCGACTCTTGGAAGCGTGAAGAGGGTTCTTCGGGCTGCGGGTGCCGTAGGCGTGACCTTCCTTGTGCCCACGGGAGCGCAGAGACCCTGGTCTCCTCCGATGGGGTACCAGACGGTGTACGAATCCTATTTTCAGGAGGACACTCGTTGCTGGTTCCCCATCCCGCGACTGATCACAGCATACGCCAGACGTCGGGATCTCGCGATCAGTCAGCTGCTGAATGGCTCGCTGCGTCTAGCGGTTACTTTGTCGGTTTTGGCGGAGCAGATCGACATGCCGATGAGCGTTAGGTCGTTCGAGGAGATGACCTCGATAACCGATATGAAAGATGGCACCTACTCGGTGAAGATGCGACCAAACTGCAACATATGTGCCGGTCATCCGAACAAGACGCAGAATTGGCAGCGCTCCTACTTCTTCCTTAAGTCCGACAGCTCGGCCTTCGAGGAGCCTCCCCAAGACGATTACCGAGTTCTTTGGAACCGTTCTTGCGGTAGAATACTCTATTGCGAACCGTAAGCGATTTGTCGATTCTGACCAACCCCTTTTTTTTGTATGCAGTCGGCCATCCTACCTCCCCAGCTTATCCCGAAGATTTCTTGAGGAGTGTTCGCGCCGTCGCTCTGCTTCGAGTCTATCGCTGGTCTGAGATATCCGTGGAAAGGATCTGTGGGCTTAAAGATCGAATCGCTCGAAGTACGTTCTCTCGCACCTCTAGACTGTGCTCTTTTAGTCGCAAATTTTTTTTTTACGTCCTGACTCTTCTGCCTTATGTTTTCAGGAAGGTGGAGATCCGACCTCCCGACCGTTCTTCCCATTCGTGCTAAGCGACTGGACATCTTCCCGAGGGATATCCAAAAACAAATTACCGAGGCGAAGAAGATGGGCACTCTCCCTGACTTGAGCGTAATAATAGCGGCCCAGCTGGGGCTGGCTAGCGGGGAAGGACCCCCAGCAGCGGTTCCTCGTTCTGGCGAGGCTCTCCCTTCCGGTGCCAGAACTGCGGGGAAGGGCAAGAAAAGAAAAAGAGACGATGGTTCGAGAGCCGGGAGGGGCGCCGAGGGGACGAGCGAGGCCCCTCCTTCTATTGAGCCCCGGAAGAAGAGCAAGCCCAAAAAGACAAAGAAGAAGTTCGCCGGCGAGCAGTTGGGAGATGCCGATGAGCAGGTGGAAAACGCCAACGAGCAAATCGAGCAAGAGGAAGAAGATGCTCGAGGAGAAGAAATCCAACCCGAAGAAGGGGGTTCTGAGGTCGAAGCCTCGGAGGGACGGAATAACGAGGAAAGAGTGAGTGAAGGGGGGAGCGCGAGACTTCTCTTAATGTCGCTTGCTCGGATGATTCCGAAGGGGATAGCGAGGGGTCGCCACTCCTGATAAGGAGAGGAAATAATGAAGGCGACGATGAGAGGCAGTCCCCTGTCCCGACGCTTCCTTGCGAGAGAACTCCGATTCCCGTCGGAGGAGGGGCCGTCCAGATCGGCACTTCTTCCGGTGGCTCTGCTATTCTAAGGAGGGCTCCTGGATTCAACTTTCCCGACAAGGTCGCCTTTCACTACGAGGGACCGGCTCCCTTAGTATATGTTCCGGAGAAATGTGGGGAGTTTCTCCGTCAACTAAGAGGGAGGGCGAAACCTCTTCCTGCTGTGAAGGACCTGATCTTCGGGGGTGAATACGAAGAAGCTGCAAGGGTCAAACTGCTGGTAAACGGCTTGGTCCTAACTTCTTACGATTTTTCTGAATCCTTTGACTCCTAACTTCTCACGATTTCTGTTGTGTCGCGCGTTCAGGGTGATAGCACGATGAATGTCGTGATTGATAAATACGACACGGCCCTCAAAGGAGCCTTGGAGGAGCTCGAGCGGGCCAAAAAAGAGTTCGCTGAGAAGGAAGAGGTGTCTGCTCGTCAACTGAACGAGTTGAGGGCTGATCTGCAGAGGCTCGACGGGGTGATGACCCGCACCGCTGCTCGACGCGACGAGTTTAAAGCTGCGCTGGATTCGTCTCGACGAACCGTCCGCGAGCTTGAACAGAAAAACACCGATCTCGAGAGTGAGAGGGCTTCACTCGCCGCCACGCACGAGCGAGAGATGAAACGTCTGAGAGACTCCAGAATCTTGGAGGTGACGAGAGAAAGGGGGAGAGTAGAGGCGGAAATGGCCGCCAAGGCTAATCGTTGCTTTGCCAGGATTCGTTCTCGAGAGGAGCGTCGGGGTCCTTACGACGAGGCTCGGTTACTCTACAGCCAAGCCTTTGGGACTAGGAAGTGCCTCGAGGCCTTGAAGGGAGCCGGGAACGACATACCGCAAGCCTCCATTGATATGTTCGTCGAGTATGAGAGGAAGTACGAACAAGAGGCCGAGCAGCTGAAGGTTGGCGAGATCCCTGAGGGAGACTTTAGACTCTCTCCTCTTACGTTGGAGTCTCAGTTCGTGGATGCCCGGATTCTGGCGGGCCTCGATCCGTTTGGTTCCAACGCCGGCTTAATTGACTCGGAGACCGCGGCGAATCTTCATGTCTCGTTTACTCGCCCGGTTGGAGAAGGGTGCGAGGAAACGACGCTTCGTATCGAAAATCCTTTGACTGTTCGAGGAGGCGAAGAAGACACCGGCAAGGTGTTGGAAGATGCTGCGGTGCAAGTCCTTCCGATTGCCCGAGGATCGAGCGTCGGAGCTTCGGAGCTTTCCGCGCTTAATGATCGCGAGAGTGATCGGGAAGCTTAGTTTTCCTTGTTTGTTGTTTTCTTTTGAGTCATAGATGACTCATTGTTGTAGTTTTTCGAACCTTCGCCTTCGAGGCTTTTATTTTGTTATTTTCTTGTCATCTCGAACTCTTTTAGTGACCGAACTGAATCTCTCAACTTAGATTTGTCTATCAAAAATCGTGATTTCTCAAGATTTGAAATGACTCTGTTCGTTCGGTGTGAAATGCTGACTCGAGATGTCGAATCGTTATAGTTTTAAGCTCATTATGACTTTGTCTCGGTCGATCTCTTTGAGTCGCGACCGTTTGCCATTTTGAGTTTTAATTGTTAATCAAGAGTTTTCGACTTTGACGGTTCCCAGTCGATCCTAACGTAATTTCCAAGTGTTTGGTCGGTCGGACCTTACTTAGTCAATTATATGATGAATCGGAGTCATTGTCTCGGCCGTGTTGGTTTCGGTCGCAACGCGGTCGATTTCCGTGAATATGTGTCTGATCGGGACATATTCAACGTGGGATGCGAGTGCCGATACATTTGTTCGAGGAGCCGGGGCGTGCTCGTGTAGGCATCGCTTAGGTGATCGCCTGCTTCTGAGATCGATTCCTCGGGGAGGAATTTTGTTTTTTTTTTTTATTTCGGCTGGACCCTTTTTCTTTGGGCTGCCTACGTATCCCTTTGCGGGAATCAAGCCATTCGTAGTTCTTTTTTTTTTTTTTTTTTTTTTTTTTTTTGGCGAGTAAAAGTGGCCTTTTGGGCGCATTTACTCGTTTTTTTTTTTTTTTGGCGAGTAAAAGTGGCCTTTTGGGCGCATTTACTCGGGTTGGTGTTTGCTTTGACTAAGGATGGAAGAGGCGGAGATGTTTGGCGTTCCAGGCTCTCGGTACTGCTTCGCCTGTTGAAGTCTCGAGGCGGTATACTCCTGGCTTGATGACTTCGACTATCTTGTATGGTCCTTCCCAATTGGCTCCGAGCTTGCCGGCTTTCCACTCCTTAGTGTTTTCGAAGACCTTTCTTAAGATAAGGTTGCCCATTTCGAGAGGACGTGACTTGACCTTTTTGTTGTAATAGCTTTCGATTTGATGCTGGTAATTCTGGATACGGAGTAACGCTTGGTCGCGCTTTTCCTCGATGTCGTCGAGTGCGTCGAGGAGCATGTTGCGGTTGAGTTCGGTGTTCTGTGGCATTCGTGATCGGCGCAGACTCGTCACATTCACTTCTGCGGGAGCCATTGCCTCGACGCCGTATGCCATTGAGAAGGGTGTAGTCTTCGTCGCCCCGCGAGGAGTGGTTCTGTGGGACCACAGGACACCATCTAATTCGTCTGCCCAGCAACCTTTCTTTAAGTCGAGTCGTTTCTTCAGACCGTCTATGATGGTCTTGTTCGTTGATTCGGCTTGACCATTACTTTGCGGGTTTCTTGGTGTCGACATGTTGAGTCGAATGCGCCATCTGTCGCAGAAGCCCTTAAAATGATGCGAGATGAATTGCGAACCGTTGTCCGTGATTATCTCGTAAGGTAGTCCGTATCGGCAGATTATGTTCTTCCAGACGAAGCGTTGTACCTCCTTGTCGGTTATGTTGGCGTAGGCTTCGGCTTCAACCCACTTGGTGAAGTAATCGGTGAGGACCAGTATGAACTTCTTTTGTCGAGATGCCGGCATCGGACCTATGATGTCCATTCCCCATCGCATAAATGGGTATGGAGCAGTCAATGTATGGAGAAACTCCGTTGGGCTGTGTATGGTTTTGGCGTGACGCTGGCATTTATCGCATTTGCGCGCGTATGTCTCGCAGTCGGCGTTCATGGTTGGCCAGTAGAATCCGAGGTTTTTAACTTTTAATGCGAGAGCTCGCCCGCCCGAGTGGTTGCCTGCTGCTCCTTCGTGTGTTTCGGCCATGACGAGTCTCGTTTCTTCACCGGCGATACATTTGAGTAGTACCTTTGTTGCAGTCCATCGGTGTAGTTCCCCGTCCATGACGACGTAGTGTGCGCTGCGTCGTTTCAATCGCCGGGCGTCCCATTTCCCGATGGGCAGTAAACCTTCCGCGAGGTAATCGATGAGTTCTTTGCGCCAATCTGTTGGGTGGTCATCTGGCGAGCGAGATTCCACTTCGTCAATGTCCATTGCGTCGTCGATTGCTGCTATAATCGCGGCCTGTTCTGCCTTCGTGTCGATGCTTGGTTTCTCGATTTTGTGGATCGGGATTATCCTCTTGACTTGGTCGTGTAGCTTGCTTCCCAGAGCGGCGAGGGCGTCGGCACAAACATTTTCTCCGCGAGGAACCTTCGTGAGTTCGAAGAACTCAAAGTCTCGCGTAAGATCCTGGACTAGTTTGAGGTAGGCGTCCATCCTTTCGTTGCGGACGTCGTAATCGCCGAGGTATTGGCTTACGACGAGTTGAGAGTCGCAGTAGGCGCTGATTCTTTTGGCTTTCACCGCCTTTGCGAGACGGAGCCCCGCGATGAGGGATTCGTACTCAGCTTCGTTGTTTGATGCCGCGAAACCAAAACTGAATGATTGCCGAATGAGTTCCCCTGTTGGCGATTGCAATTGCACTCCTGCTCCTGACCCTTTACTCGTTGAAGAACCGTCGACGTGGAGGATCCAGTTTACACTTGGTAAGATGAGGTCTTGCTCCAGCTCTGGCGTCAACTCGATCAAGAAATCGGCAAGGACTTGTGACTTTGCTGCTGTGCGATTCTTGTATACTATGTCATGTTCGCTCAGTTCCATCGCCCATTTGGTCAGCCGTCCCGATTGATTAGTATTTTGCATCACCGTTCTGAGTGGTTGGTTGGATAGTACTTCAATCGTGTGCGATTGGAAGTAGGGTCGCAATTTTCTCGCCGAGGTGACGACGGCTAGGGCCATCTTTTCGAGTGTTGGATATCTCGTTTCAGGCTCTGTCATTCTTTTACTTGTGTAAAAGATTGGTTTCTGTTCTCCCCTATCTTCTCGAATCAATACGCTGCTGACGGCGGAGGATGTGACGGCGATGTAGAGAGATAGTGTGTCGCCGGCTTCTGGCTTCGATAGCACTGGTGGGGTCGTAAGATAATGCTTGAGTTGATTGAACGCCTCTTCGCATTTTTCGTCCCAGACGAACCTCTTGTTCCCTCTTAGCAGCTCGTAGAAGGGAAGACACTTGTCGGTCGATCGCGAGATGAACCTGTTGAGAGCTGCTATGCGTCCCGTTAGTCGCTGCACTTCGCGGCTGTTTTTCGGGCTTGGAAGGTCGAGAATCGCCGAGATCTGCTTGGGGTTGGCTTCTATTCCTCGCTGAGTGACGATGTAGCCGAGGAATTCCCCGGAGGTGACACCGAAGGTACATTTGGCCGGGTTGAGCTTCATCCCATAGTCGTTCAAGATTTTGAAGCACTCGCGCAAGTTATTTAGGTGGTCGTCGGCCTTGAGCGATTTGACTAGCATATCGTCGATGTACACTTCCATGGTGTTACCAAGCTGATCAGCAAACATTTGGTTAACGAGTCGCTGATAAGTCGCGCCGGCGTTTTTTAGCCCGAAGGGCATCACTTTGTAGCAATAAGTTCCTCTGTCGGTGATGAATGCCGTCTTCTCGCGATCATCGGGATGCATCAGGATCTGGTTGTATCCCGAGAAAGCGTCCATGAAGGTTAGGAGTTCGTTACCGGCGGTTGATTCGACGAGACGATCGATGTGAGGGAGCGGGTAACTATCCTTTGGGCATGCTTTGTTGAGGTCCGTGAAGTCGACGCATATGCGCCATTTGCCGTTTTTCTTTTTGACGACGACCGGGTTGGCTAACCATTCGGGGTATCGAACTTCGGTAATAAAACCCGCGTCGAGGAGCCTGTCGACTTCGTCGTTCACTGCCTTAGATCTTTCTGGACCGAGTTTCCGTCGCTTCTGTCGGATGGGTTTGAACGTCGGGTCGACATGCAGTTCATGGGAGGTAACTGCGGGGTCGATCCCCCTCATGTCGGAGGTCTTCCAGGCGAATGTTGAAGCGTTATCTTTGATGAAAGAGATGATCCTTGAACATATGTCGTCGGATAGGTAGACGCCCACTCGGATGATTTTCGTTGGGTCGGATTCGTCAATTGCGACTTCGCGAACTTCTTCCTTCTGGGGGTATATCTTGTGAAGTAGTTTGCCGACGGAGTTGACGAGGGAAGTCTGTTGCTGCATCTTTACAGTTGCAATTAGCAGTTCTCTCGCGGCTTGTTGATCTCCCCGAATCGTCTGTGTTTTACCGTCTTTGCCGGGAAACTTGATGCATTGATGGTACGTCGAGGGAACGGCTTTCATGGAATGCAACCATGGTGTTCCGAGGATGGCATTATATGGTGCTTTGGCTCGGATGACGGAGAACTTGACGGTACGGGTTATACCACCTGCGTATACTGGAAGACGAATTGTTCCGATCATTTGCTCCGAGGCTCCGTTGAAGCCAGTGAGCGTACGAGAAGAAGGCTTCATATCCCTTAAATCGACTCCCATTTTGTCGAGTGTGTCGCGGAAGATGAGATCGACTGAGCTGCCGGTATCGATAAGGACTTTCGCGACTAGGCATTCTCCGATGTCGAGGTCGACGAGGAGAGGATCGTTGTGCGGCATGTGGACACCCTTGGTATCTAGTGCCGAAAAAGTGATCTGGTGATCATTTTCGACCGGAGGTGGCCACTTCTTGGAGGCGGTGGCTTGTCGCTTGTAGTCTTTGACAGCTCGAACTGAGTCGCCGCAAGGAGGTGATCCTCCCATTATGACGCTAATGCGCGGGGTGTGGGCAGCTCGCATTGACTCGAGTTGCTTCCTTAAATCATCGGTTGTGTTCTCGAACTGAGGAGTTTCTGCGGGCTTTTTCTTTTTTGATTCGAGACGTCGTCGCAGATCGGATCCTTTCGAACGGTTGAGTTGGATTCGCAGGTCGTTGGCCTTTGAATTGAGCTGGTCGCGAAGGTCGCCGTTTTGACCTATACTCCTGGCGCTGGATTTGGAGATGGTCGCGCCGAGATTGGCGCTTCCTACGTGCTCGTTCGTAGCACTCTTTCGCTTCAGTAAGGTGCGCAGGTCTTTGTCTGCTGTCGGGGGAGTGAGAGACTGCTCGACCGTGCTGTTCAGTTTGTCGCGTACATCTGGTTGCATTATCGAGGAGTCGTCGTCAGAGGAGTCGCAAGGGCGAGAGAGTATGACTTCCACTCGTCGCCGGCGACGCGGATGTTCGTCTTCTGACGAATCGTTGGCGGGGCCAACGTTGTTGACAGGAGTGCGCTCAGGGCTTGCTCTTTCCTCGCTCGGGGCCGTGTTCTGTTGAGACTTCTGTGCCTTCTTCTCCTTGTTCTTACTCCAACTTTTGGTGTTTTTCGGTGTCGTTGGAGAAGTGGGCATTTGAATCGTCCCGTTAGTGATCCCGTCGAAGAATTGCCCGATGAGGACTTTGCATTCTTTTGTATCGTGGGAATCCCTTTTGTGGTAGAGGCACCATTTCCTTGGCTCCTCGGAGTTTGAACTCGTTGGTTCGGTCGACTTTGATTGCTTCGAGGCGGGGTCTCGATCCCAGTGATTCCAGCCTTTCTCTCGCGTGATGGCTGCTGATTTTGGAGACTCCTCATCATCGACCGAACTTACGTAGCCTCGCTTCTGAGTGATATTTCCACCGGAGGAATGCTGGCGAGGCTCGGAGCGGGTATCGTTCGTTCGGGGGGCTCGCTGCCTGGCCGCTGCTTCTTTTGCGAACTTTGCTCTGGTGTCTTCTTCCATGCGGATAAAGTTGTGCGAGCGAGCGATGGCGTCGGAGACAGATTTGGTCGGGTATCGGTAAAGATCCTGGCGGAATGTGGAATCGACGTGCAAGGTGTTCATCAAAGATTCGACGGCGATATGGTCGGGGATATCGATCTTCGAGACAATAGCTTTGAATTTTTCCATGAAGTCGCGGAGACTTTGGTCGCTGGCGTGAGTGAGGTTCCACAAATCTGACACTGTTGCTTCCTGGTTGGTGAACATGATATAGTTCTTAAGGAAGGCCGTTGAGAGGTCGTGGAAACAGTCCACGGAGTTCTCTCTGAGGCCGGTGAACCAAGTAAGGGCCGGGCCTTCTAGGGTTTCGACGAAGAGTTGGCAAAAGCCGGCGTCTTTGTCTTCGTCGGTCAGGTTTGCGCGTCGCATCGCTATGTTGAAAGATGTGACGTGGGTGGAAGGGTCGGAGAGGCCTTTGAAGGTTGGAAGACGGAGTTTGTCCATCTTCTGTAGCCGTACGCCGGTAACTTTTCGCGTGAAGGGTGTACGAAGAGAATCCGCGAGTACATGCTCGATCTGGGGGGCGGACGTCGTCACCTGGTGGATCTTAGAATTGATATCGAGGACCGACTGTTTTAACGCGGCTAGTTCGCTTGCGGTGTGCGCACCGGTGTCGTTACCGTGACTTTGGTTATCGTTATCCTGCGTAGGCGCCAAGTCGGTGGTTCGTTCTGTGGCGAACAGGTGTCGACGATACTGCGCTGTTGACGCTTCGGCGTTTGCAGCGAGGGGAGCGAGGATCTTTGCTATCGCCGTGATTTGGTCAACTGCCGCCTTCTGTGCCGCTTCTTGTAGGGCTAGGCGCGCCAGGATAGTTTCCATGGTTGCGGGATGGGGAAGTGGAGTTGCTGGTGTAGGCGTAGGCGTTGCCTCGAGAGCTTCGCGCTCCTCGCCTGAACTATCATTGCTAACGACCATCGTTCTGACGTTAATTTGCTAGAGGCCCCACGGTGGGCGCCAACTGTTTGATCGTGAAACGGTAATAAATAAGATGTGGGCTTAAACAAAGACGTCTTATTGATGGTCGGAGAGAAAACGTTCGATCGGTTACAAGGAAATAAGAGGAGAGTGCGACAGAAAGGAAACCGGTGGCTCGACAAGCTACCGGAGAAGTATAATTAACGGCGAGACGAAGTAAAGGTGAAAAACCCTAATCTAGCCGTCAAGTCTTGGTCAGTGCTTTCGGATCCTCTTCTCGTTGCCTCTTCTTTCCCTTATATAGACGTCCCGATGCTTCGCTCTTGACCTAATTTTACGCCATCTTGGTGGGCCTCCTTTGCTGGGCCGAGAGGCCCGTAGGTGTTCGAGCAACCGCTGAGCCGAACGCTCTTCAGTCGACGATGGCCAGCTAGAAGTACTCAAGAGTCAAGCCGAGAGACCTGACTCTCGAGCCGACAGATCGAGCCGTCGCTCTTTCTAACTCGGGCCAGGCCTTCCTATTCCACGGGCCCTGTGGGATGGTCGAATCCATCCTCTACACTTTGCCGACGAGGGAAGTGGTTAGGACAATAAACGAGATCTTTAACCACGTCCACAATAACTTCTTTGTCAAGTTACAAACAAGGCTCGACCTCTAATGCTCCATCAACGGTGACGTATCCAAGCTCTCCACCACTAGCGATCTTAAAAGAAAAATATTTAAAGTGGAGAGCATGATATGGATTGCCATGTTCAGGCCCTATGAGAGTAGGACACACCTTCAGCACAAGTGAAAATACAAAACTCACGACAGCTCATCCTCAAAGATAAGTATCCTATAACCTTTATGAGATAGTTACCGTTGATTGATTTGTTGTTTGCAACATGTGCATAAAGATTAGTAATTGTTAAATTACTAACATCATATGCAATAGCCGAGCATTAACATGAGTTAAACCACCGCTTGCTTATCCATTACACAAAACTTGACTATTTTTTATGGCTTATCTTGATCTGATCATCACCATGTTTTTTGTAAGACAGAGCGTTGCTGCTCGTGTTCACCGCCATTCTTGCCGGCGACTATGCTCGACGAGAGGCTGCTCTTGCTGGTGACTGTGATCTCGGACACACCACGTTTCTCTTGACAGCAACGTTATCATAGCCTGACGAGCGTACATACCAACTGATACGCCCTAAATTAGGGAAGGATCACTTTAGCTGGGTGTTGGATATGATCCGAGAAGGCAAACGGCACTTCTGGAACTGATATGGATTGAAAGGATCGTCAAGAGATGCGGAATGACTCTTGATATACCACGATCTAAGGCTAACCACCTAAGAAACGATGAAGGTGTGTTGGCTAACCACCAAACGACACAAAAGATGATTGGCTGACCACCAAATCAACAAGCCGGTTCAAACCGATGAACTAGCTAAGAACTCTCTCTCTCACTCAGAGAAAAGAAGAATCGAAAATAAACAACCAAAATGAACTGATTTTATTCATCAAAGGGACTACATATTTATACTACTTGTAGTCAAAGAGAATTAAAGAGAATTGTGGGAAAACAAGGCATAGAAAATAGAAACATTGACTAGAATATTATTAATGAGTCAAAGACTCAGTCTTCCATGCAGATTAGTCAAAGATGACCATTCGATTCACGTTCTGGTCAATGAAACCCTTCGACTACTGTCCAGGTTCATCCGAACCAGATGGATGCACGGGGTAAAGATAAGGACGCTTGCGGGACTGTCCGGATGGTCCGCCAGATAAGAATGCATGTCCGTCTTTGGTTTCTTCACGATCCAAGCTAAGTCTGGCTCGACCGTGGGTTTTAGAATGTCGAGTTGGTCGGGGAAGACGGGCTGTGGTTCGGTCGGTTAGGTCGTCTGGACGTGGTTCCAGCCAAAGCTCCAATCGAGACGTACGCGGGACGGCTCGGTCAGTTTGATCGGTACGGTCGGATGAACGAACCTCGGTCAAATTGTTCAGAACGTCCTGATCTCCATGCTGGTTGGCTCCAATGGACTGATCCACGAACCAGGGCACATCATTCCCTTCCTCTTCAAAAAGATTTGTCCTCAAATCTGAAACATTAAAAGGAAAAGGATTATAAGCAAAAGAACCATAATCAGCACAATGCTCACCTTGAGTTTGGTCCGGTATTTGAATTGGCAAAGGCTCTTCCTTTTCTGGCTCAGTTTCAAGGTTCTCATTCTCCAAAGTCACCAACGGTTTTTGCTTTTGACACTTGTTAGCATAATGACCGATCCTATGGCATTTGAAGCACCTGGTGGAATGAGCTTTGCTTGTGGGTTTCACAGCTTTGCTTTTATTAAAAGAAATCTCATTAGTTTTCAAATCAGAATTTGAAAGATAAGAAGACTTACATTGCTGTTTTGGTGCCGAAGAAGTGTTGGTGTTTCCCTTCCTTTTGAGCTGTCGGATAGCATGAATTGTCTTATGCAACATCTTCTCCAAACTAGCATAAGTTTAAAGCTCGTTTTGATCAAGCACTACACGGTTGCTTCTCTTGGCTTTGGTGAAGGAACGATCACCACTTCTGACCCACTTCTCATCATTGGACCTGTTTTGTCTCTTCCTTTGTTTCTGCACAAAATCAAATTCATTAGAAGGAAACTGTCTCTTGTCAAAAATCAATTGTTTCTTTTCAACAACAGTTTTAAAAGGGAAGTAGACATCATCTTGTAGTGGTTTTGATTTCTTGAGAAGTCCAAACATCCTGAAACACTTAACAAAGTTAGCAAATAAAAATCCTCACACTCTCAAAGTGTTTAGCTCACGATTTTTAGATGGTCCCTCAGAGTTCTTTCACTGGTTCAAAGGATGATAGGCAGTCAAAATTCAGCAATCAAAACCCAAAACAAACTTTTGTGAGAAAAAGAAAAGAGAAGGTAAGATGAAGAGATTTTTGATATGGATCCGCCTTAACTGTCCTAAGGCTGGATTTCTCTTCAGCCAGCAGGGTTTCTCTTCCACCACTCCCCCTGGATTTCTCTTCAGAAGTGATTCACGCCAAAACTTTTTTTTTTTTTTTTGCTTTTTTTTTTTATCGATTTTTTTTTTTTTTATATAATAGGAGATCACAAGGGAGTAAAGGAACAGCCCGGATCCAAGAAATAAGAAAAGAAAAAACGTGGAGAGATGAGAAGATGAAAGATGAAAGAAAACAAACCAGCCAAAGTGGCTCTGATACCACTTGATATGCCCTAAATTAGGGAAGGATCACTTTAGCTGGGTGTTGGATATGATCCGAGAAGGCAAACGGCACTTCTGGAACTGATATGGATTGAAAGGATCGTCAAGAGATGCGGAATGACTCTTGATATACCACGATCTAAGGCTAACCACCTAAGAAACGATGAAGGTGTGTTGGCTAACCACCAAACGACACAAAAGATGATTGGCTGACCACCAAATCAACAAGCCGGTTCAAACCGATGAACTAGCTAAGAACTCTCTCTCTCACTCAGAGAAAAGAAGAATCGAAAATAAACAACCAAAATGAACTGATTTTATTCATCAAAGGGACTACATATTTATACTACTTGTAGTCAAAGAGAATTAAAGAGAATTGTGGGAAAACAAGGCATAGAAAATAGAAACATTGACTAGAATATTATTAATGAGTCAAAGACTCAGTCTTCCATGCAGATTAGTCAAAGATGACCATTCGATTCACGTTCTGGTCAATGAAACCCTTCGACTACTGTCCAGGTTCATCCGAACCAGATGGATGCACGGGGTAAAGATAAGGACGCTTGCGGGACTGTCCGGATGGTCCGCCAGATAAGAATGCATGTCCGTCTTTGGTTTCTTCACGATCCAAGCTAAGTCTGGCTCGACCGTGGGTTTTAGAATGTCGAGTTGGTCGGGGAAGACGGGCTGTGGTTCGGTCGGTTAGGTCGTCTGGACGTGGTTCCAGCCAAAGCTCCAATCGAGACGTACGCGGGACGGCTCGGTCAGTTTGATCGGTACGGTCGGATGAACGAACCTCGGTCAAATTGTTCAGAACGTCCTGATCTCCATGCTGGTTGGCTCCAATGGACTGATCCACGAACCAGGGCACATCACCAACAACTTGCTCGGCACACACGATCTTAACACGAGACTTCGGGTCGGCAATAGTTCGGTAAACTTGTATTTTAGGCACGAGTTTAAATTGAACTTGCTTGTTATTAGGCACGAATTTGCAGTCGACTCGCTTATCGTTAGACACGAGTTTACCAAAACTCATCTTTGGCTAGGCATAAGTTTACAGACACTCTCCTTCTACTAGGCACGAGTTCTCAGTAAACTCGCCTTTGTCTCAGCATGAGTTCAGTAAACTCGTCTTTTGCTAAGCATGAGTTTAAAGCAAATTCGCCTTTTACTAGGCACAAGTTCAAAGTAAACTCGCCTAAATCGTAATAGGCATTAATGTATCTAGTTAATTGTCTAATAAACCCTATTCGTAAAATTCATAGAGATCGACTTCTTCTTTCTACAAACTTGGGGGGGGGGGGGGGGGCTTACTGTTGGGGGTGGATTTACATCCTCCATCAAAGTCCATTAGACAATAAATTAAGCTCATTTTACTATGAAGCCCTAACTTATTCCCTGTATAAATAAAGAGATACCTCTCTTTATCAAGGATGATCTTCTCTTCTCCATTTTAGACCTAGAACACTCTCTTGCAAAGAGTTTATGGATTCTTAGATTTACTTTACACTTGTAATCATACATGTAATACAATCTTTGATAAATAAACTCTTTTTGATGTTCATTTTCCATTTGATTTCTATGTTGATTTCTCTTAAGCCTCAAGAATCTAAGAAATCTATTTCTTAAATTCTTCATTGTATGAATCCGACAAACACACTGTTTTCGGTTCAAACAATCAACAGAAGGAGGAAAGAGATCATCAAGGGAAAGGTAACGGGAAAATGTACGAGGATGATGAGGCAAAATGGGTCCGTGTGTCAGGAAGAGAGAATAGGAGGCCGAGTGCTGACGGAAGCCGTTTTAGGGGAGAGGATTTAGATTCACGCCACCGCCGGCCCAGACATGAGCTTACAAGGAACTCCATTCAGGATGGGCGTTGCCGGTCTTCAGGGTTCCAAGGCGTGAGAAGAGAACGCAGTCGCAAAGACCACTTTCCATACCAGGAGAGGAGTAAGGGGCGCACCTATGAGGGCACCATGAGATCTCCTCAACTGTCAGAGTCAGTGGAAACTGTTAATCTTTTACCAACCGCTTGTGTTACACAACGATCACTGTGTGTTACATACGAGTTCGAGAGAAAAAATAAGATAGACGTCTCAGGCATATAAACTTTTCTGAAAATACTTTTTGTATTATTGAGATTCTGTGATATTGTTTACAACAAATGATTGATCTTTATATAGAGATCGAATCATTACAAGTATAAGAGACACAACTCTTTATACTAAAGGACACAACATGAAGAGTTACAACTCTTTGTGTAATAACATAAATAACTAACTTATGTAAATGTATTAAGGAGATATTAGATTATAGTTTAACACTCCTCCTTAATCATATCTCAACTTGACTCCAAGCTGCTTCCTTAGATCTTCAAACCTTGAACCGCCCAATGCCTTTGTGAGAATGTCTGCGAGTTGATCATCCCCTTTGCAATACTCTAGTTCAATGATTCCTTTTTGCTCAGCTTCCCTCACAAAATGGTACTTGATCTCTATGTGCTTCGTCCTTCTGTGTTGCACCGGACTCTTCCCAATTGCTATTGCTGATTTGTTGTCACATAAGATCGGAATGCCTCCTTCAAACTTCTGACCAAAATCTTCAAATAGTCTTTGTAACCACACGGCTTGATTTGCTGCTGCACATACGGCTATGTACTCCGCTTCAGCCGTTGATTGCGCCATTGTTTGTTACTTGCTTGATTGCCAACAAAACATAGCTGATCCAAGAGTAAACACATAACCTGAAGTGCTTTTCTTGTCTTCCTTAGAACCACCCCAATCGCTGTCCGAGTAGCCTACAAGTCTTGGTTCTTTCACGCTTGTGAAGTACACTCCAAAGCTTGATGTTCTTTTGACATATCTTAACACCCTTTTGGCTTCTTGGTAGTGCTTCATGTGAGGTGATGACATGTATCTTGAGAGATAGGCGCTTGCATACATCACATCAGGTCTTGATGCACACAAGTACAAAAGCCCTCCAACGATGCTTCTATACTTAGTCGGATCTCCATACTCCTTGTCATCCTTAACTCCTTTTCCTTGTGGTGTAAGTGGGTTGCTTACACTTTTGCTGTCTCGCATCCCAAACTTGTCTACAAGTTTGTTTGCATACTTTTCTTGTGAAAGAAATATGCCTCCATCGTCTTGAATTACTTCCATTCCAAGAAAGTAGTTCAACAATCCAAGATCCACCATCTCGAATTCTTTCTTCATGTTCTTCTTGAATGTGTTGATGCTCTGAATGTTGCTTCCTGTGATGATTATATCATCCACATATAGACTCACGATCAACACATACTCCTTGCTTCATGATGTATAAGGCCGCATCATTCATACTCCTCTCAAAGTCGTTTTGAAGAAAGTATGAATCTATCCTTCCATACCATGCCCTTGGGGCTTGCTTTAAACCATATAAAGCTTTGTGTAGCCTTAACACCTTGTGTTCCTTCCCGTGTGTCACATACCCAGGCGGTTGTGTGACATACACTTCTTCCTTGAGGTCGCCATTGAGAAAAGCTGACTTAACATCCATCTGATACAATCGCCACTTCATCTGAGCCGCGTAGGCAAGTATGGCTCATATTGTATCATGTCTTGAGACAGGGGCAAACGTCTCAAGATAGTCAACACCATACTCTTGAGCGAACCCTCTTGCAACTAGTCGCGCCTTGTGCTTGATGTGATTGTCGTTTGCATCGGTCTTGATCTTGTAGATCCACTTCACACTTATCACATTCTTATTCTTTGGCTTGTCCATTAGTTCCCACGTCTTGTTCTTCTCAATCATGGCTATTTCCTCATTCATCGCTTCTCTCCATTCCTTGGTACCACACGCTTCATCATAAGTGTATGGTTCTTCATGTGCATGAAGACAAGCTTCTATTGCTTGAGCCGCTTCATCAAGCTCTACTCTCGGTGCCCTTTTCATGATATCAACCTTGGACCTGAACTTCCTTGGTGCCTCATAAGCTTCTTCATCTCCACTACTAGTATCATGATCATCATTTTGAATGAAAACAGGACTTAAAGTACCTTCGGTTTGTTCCTCAGGTGAGTGAGAGTCTTACATAGACAACTCCAATGTCTTCCTCACTTCTTCTTGCCTTTTCCAATCCCACTTCTTGCTTTCTTCAAACTCGACATCTCTTGATACTTCAATCTTCTCATTCTCCAAGATGAGAACTCTATAGCCTTTGGATTGGTTGCTATATCCAACAAAGATTCCACGCTTTGCCTTGACGTCTAGCTTCCTCCTCTTTTGATCCGGGACATGTATGTAGCATATGCTACCAAACTTTCTCATGTGTGACACATGTGGCTTGTGTCCACACCACTTCTCTATAGGAGTGACATCTTCTTCTATTGCCTTTGATGGCAGACGGTTTTGAAGATATGAGGCAGCGTATACCGCTTCTGCCCATAACTTGAGCGGTAAGTCTTGCTCTGCCAACATCGATCTAGCCACCTCCACCAAGGTCCTATTCATGCGCTCCGCTGAACCATTTTGTTGTGGTGAATAAGGCAAGGTGACTTGCTTATTGATTCCTTCTTCTTCACAGAACCGGTTGAATTCTCGTGAAGTGAACTCACCACCTCCATCTGATCTCAGTGTCTTGATGGTACAATCCGATTGCTTCTCCACCATTGCTTTGAATTTCTTGAACAGTGAGAATGTCTCTGACTTTTGCTTCATGAAGTATACTCAACACATGTGAGTATGATCATCCAGGAATAACAAAAAGTATCGGCTTCCATCAACAGACTGGTGCTGCATCGGCCCACATACATCTGTATGTACAATCTCAAGCTTTTCTTTTGTGTTAGTTTGAGATTCCTTGTTGGGGTCAAAATCGGTCAAGACGGAATCAATGTCTGAAAGTCCGTAAAAATCGGCATGAACGTTTTTACGAAAAATAAATCTTAGAAAAAAATCTATTTTTACGAAGAATCTTGCGAAGAAAACACATTTACGAAAAATCAGAGAAAGACGCGAACAAGGTTGCCGCGTAGCAACCAGCGCAAAAGCTGGTCGCTACATAGCGACCGAGCTCTCACCAAAGCTCGGTTGCTACGTAGCGAGCTAGGTCGCTACGTAGCGAGCTCGAGCAGGAGCTCGGTCGCTACGTAGCGACCGAGCTCGAGCCGAAGCTCAGTCGCTACGTAGCGACCGAGCTCGAACCAAAGTGCTCGGTCGCTACGTAGCGACCAAGCTCTTCCGAAACGTCGATACGACATCATTCCATGCATTCTCGTCTACCCTTCGATGCTATCTCCCGAATACCGTAGCGAACCCATCTCACGTTCCCCGCCATTTCTGAGTTATCAATCAAACTTTACCGTAAAAACCGCGGAAAGTTCATTCTTTATCGAAAGAAGCCGTAATAAACGTTTCGAGTCGAAAGACGGCCCAAAGGGACCTAAGACACGACTCGAGGCCAAACTTACGATTTCTTAACCAACAGTCCGTAAACCGCATGTCGGTTTACGCTTGGTTCGCAAGGGAAGATAAATGTCAAGTTTCCGCGGATAAATACGAAATTTTGAAGATAATTACGAAGATCGGAAAAAATGGAATATCTCCATTTTTATGCTATGGCGGCTTAAGTGCAGAAGAGGAAAGGTGTAAACCGACCTTGGGGCCAGTATATAAGGGGTCCTAGGCGAGAGGCATGAAGGGGACTTTTTCAGAGAAAACTTAGCACTTAGAGCAATTAGGAAACTTTCCGTTTTTTGTTATTTCGAGCTGCGACTCAATTAGGTTTAGCCATCTTAGGGTTGCTAGAACTAGGAATCTCGGAGACAGCTCTCGAGCCCAGGCTTATACCTTGTTGTAAACGCTCATACGCAAATTCGGAATAAGACTTCTCTTTGCTCTCTTCTTACGATTTTTATACTTTATCGTTGTCATTATCGTGTTCTGATTTGCTTGGCGTGTGGTATTAGCAGATATCCGGGACCTCTGGGAAATTAGGGTTTTCCTAGTTTCCTTATTTAAACGGAAATCGACAGTGCAAATTTCAGTTCCCACAGTTTGGCGCAAGAAGGAGGGGGATACGGATCAATCTAACTCTCAGCCACAAAACGCTTGATCAAAACAATGTCTGGAAACACGAAAGACAAAATCATAGTTTGCAATAACGCTTGTAAGACAACTCCAGCAGCCACTGCGCTTACGGCGAACGCTTAGGCAAACGCCACAGTTCTTGAGAAAATCGAAAACCTAGCCGCGACTCTTAGCCACAGGAAGTGCAATGAAACAAGCTCGCGATTTCTCTGTCTAAACTAAAGGGAAACGATAAATTTTATCAAACCCCGTACGTTTGGCTCATTTCCGAGCTAAAGAAGTTTCAATGCGTATGAGTTTTACGAAAACACTTTTTCCGAAAACTTTTCGAAAGGTAAAACTTGTTCTCCCAAAAACTGTAGAGAACCCCTAGGTTAATTGCGGAAAAAGTAATCGCAGCAAATCAATTACACAGCTCGGTCGCTACGTAGCGACCAAGAACGTACGCAGCTCGGTCGCTACGTAGCGACCGAACACGCACACAGCTCGGTCGCTACGTTGTGGGAACCGAAATTTGCACTGTCGATTTCCGTTTAAATAAAGAAACTAGGAAAACCCTAATTTCCCAGAGGACCCGGATATCTGCTAATTACCACACGTCAAGCAATCAGAACACGAGAATAACAACGATAAGAATAAGAAATCGAAAAAGAGAGCAAAGTAGATCTTATTCCGAATCTGTGTATAAGCGTTTACAACAAGGTATAAGCCTGCGCTCGAGAGCTGTCGGCGAGATTCCTAGTTCTAGCAACCCTAAGACGGCTAAACCTAATTGAGTCGCAGCTCGAAATAACAAAAACGGAAAATTGCCTAAATTGCTCTAAGTGCTAAGTTTGCTCTGAAAAGTCCTCTGCTATGCTCCTCGCCTAGGACTCCGTATATACTAGCTCCAAAGTCGGTTTACGCTTTTACTCTTCTGCTCTTAAGCCGTAATAGCATAAAAATGGAGATATTCCATTTTTCCCGATCTTCCAATTATCTTCAAAACTTCCGTATTTATCCGCGGAAACTTGACATTTATCCTTCCTTGTGGACCAAGCGTAAACCGCGCTGCGGTTTACGGGCTTTTGGTTAAGAAATCGTAGGATGGGCCTCGAGTCGTGTTTTAGATCACTTTGGGCCGTCTTCCGACTCAACACGTTTACTACGAATTCTTTTTGATAAAGAACAAACTTTCCGCGGTTTCTAATCCGCGAAGTTTGATCGATGAATTTGAATAGCGGAAAACATGGACTGAGCTTGCTACGGTCTTCGGGAGATAGCATTCGAAGGTTTGACGAGAATGTATGGATTGATGTCGTATCGATGTTCGGAAGGGTTCAATCGCTACACAGCGACTGAACTTCGGCTCGAGCCTGGTTGCTACTTAGCGACCGTGCTTTGGCTTGACCTCGGTCGCTACGTAGTGACCGAGCGGGATGAACGCTCGGTCGCTACGTGGCGACCGAGCGGGACGAGCGCTTGGTCGCTATGTAGCGACCGAGCTTTGGCTCGAGCTCGGTCGCTACGTAGCGACCGAGCTTTGACTCGAGCTCAGTCGCTTCGTAGCGACCGAGCTTTGGCTTGGACTTGGTTGCTACGCAGCGACCGGACAGCGTGTATGCGTTGTAATTACGCAACGGTCGAGCTTGGTTAGTTTGGTTTGAATCTTCAAGGATACTTCTTCGTAAAAACTTCGTGTTTGGTTATATTTTACGAAAGTTACATCTTCCTTTTTACTATCTCTTTCAGAAATACGATCTCCGAGAATTTTCGGGTGGTAATTCCGTCGTAACCGTTTTTGACCCCAACAGTTAGCCCCCAGCCCGTTAGGATCATGCATCGTAGGATCCTAGCGTGCGGTTAGGCATGTTCGGCAAGTTAGGCGTGATGGATAGAATTAATATCCGAAAGTCCGAGCTTGAACAGTAAATCCTCATGCTTATAAGAAGGGAGTGACTTTCGTGAGTGTCGTGGTTCGGTCGGAAGTCTTTGGAGGACGCGAGCTGATGACTATACGTTTGAGGAGGAAATGAGCTTGATGAAGAGTGGGATGAATGAACGTGCCCACGTTGAGGCGCTTATCCCTCCGATCGACGAGCGGATTCAAGGGTTCTGGGATTCCATCCCGGTTTCCCCTGATACCGAGGAGGTTTCGACTGGGTTTCCCGATGATGGCGAGGAAGTGGATCGGCCCGCGGATGCGTTCGGTGCTTCGTTGTCCGGGGACTTTGACTTTGGATTATGAGAGGTGGAATAGTTATCGAAAGAGAGATGCTCGTCTTTCTGTTTCATGTTTATGGCCGATTGTGGCCGAGAGATTTGTACGGGCCTGTTTTGGCCGTTTTTATCGTTTATCGGGATTGGCCGTTGGTGGCTTTGAATCCCCTTACCGCTTTACGCGGTTATTTATATGATGAATGTTTTCGTTTTCGTGTTTTCCTGAGTAGGTTTGAAGTAAATATGAGTTGTCGTCTCATATTTAATTCCGATGAGACGTTCAATCTGTTGGTTCGTTCGTGATTTTCGTAAAAATTATTTATCTTTACGATTTTCGAGAACATTGAGATACGAACGGAGAGACATGGTTTAGGATCTCGTATCTTTTAGATATCATGCCTTGAGATGTTTGAGACCAGAGCGTTGGGTTTAGGGCAAGACCTAGGTTTACTTTCGGTTAAGGTTAATGCGGTGACTAGCCGGCTATCGTTTTTCCTGTTGCGATTTCTTCCTGATTCGCACCGATTTAAAATCCGCGATATGTTCTCGGCTTATATGACTTGTATGGTACGAATCGAGAATCTTCTCAGAATTAACTGAAAGTGCTAAACCAAAATTTTGGATTTTTGTTGTAGCGCGCTTTTGTCCTTGTGCTGGACATTTTTAAAGATCAAAAGAGTGATCGAATTACGTTTGTTTAAGACGGCTGGCGTGTTCGTCGGGGCCAATCGACGAACGGGGTGTAAGGTTTTGGTGGTCGCGTTCGGACAATTTGTTCATATTATCTTCGAATTTTAACTTTGCGACGTCTCGCAGTTGTTTCGAGGATTATACGTGTATCTTTGTGCGTTTGAAGGATGATGATTTTTTTACGATTTGTGGGCCGGATGAGGCTGCAGACAAGAGTCTTAATGTTTCCAGGCGTGTCCTGAAAATTTTTTGTGTTTAACTGAAGCGTAAACGTTTTCCGATAAAAAGGACAACGTATATTGTAGTAAAAGTTTTTGAAGTTTCGTAAAAACTCGATTACAATAATGGCGATTTTTTTAAGTGGGAGTATACGAGTATACGCACCCACTCCCCCCCCCTTTTTAGAGAGGGGGATAGCTGAACTCGTCTTTTGACGAGCTGCCTACGTACCCCTTTCGAGGATCAAGCAATCTCGTAGTTCTGTTTCATGCCGCGAGTGTTCTTACTCGGCGGTAGATGTCGCGATGTCCGCCTTGACCTTGTCGATTGTGGCTGGGTCAACGCTATTTTCTGGATGTTCCGGTTGAGTTGTAGCGTGGGCTTCAGACTTGTGTCGAGCTTCGACGTCCGATGCGTTTGCGTTGGTAGACGTTTTTAATTCATTTTTTCCCGGGGTGCTTTTGGCCGAAGATTGGTCTATCTTCGTGATTTGCCTTAACTTGTGCTCTGCGAGGAAGAATAGCCGCGACTGTTTTTGGCACCCCCAGATGGCCGCGACTCCGCTTGGGGTTGGGAATTTGAGACCTAGGTGGAAGGTTGACGGAACTGCCTGCATGGCGTTGAGCCATGGGGTTCTCATGATCACGTTGTAGATAGCGGGATGATCGACCACCGCGAACTCGACGATTTTCGTGATCTCCTTGGGAATGACTGGCAATTGGATCGATCCAAGAGTCATCGATACTTCGCCTGAAAAACACGTGAGTGGTTTTGGCGTCGGAATTACTTCTCCGAGTTCGATGCTCATCCGTTTGAAAGTGTCGCGGAAGATTACGTTGACCGTGCTTCCCGTGTCGACGAGTACCCTTCCGACTTTTAAGTCTCGTATAACGAGATCTATGACGAGCGGGTCGCAGTGAGGTTGATCGATGCCGCCGGCCTCTTCCTTTGTGAAGGTGATCGAGCAATTTTGGCCATCTCGGGGAGGAGACCATGTAGACCAATTTGCGCTCGACTCCGCCTTCCGTTAGTAAGCCTTGATGACCGACACAGTGTCGCCGCAGTATTGTGATCCTCTGATGATCATATTGACTTTGTGGCGATTGTTATCGTTCCCTTTGTCGTCTGGCCTCCTGCCACGTTTATCCCCAGGCTGGTTTTGTTGAGGAGATTTTTCAGCGGACGGATTTCTGTCCGTATTTGGAGGGAGATCAGAATCGAGGATCAGATCCTTGACGCTAGTTACTTCCGAGAGCTCTCCAGCGAGTAGCTTCGCGGCCAGCCTTGCTCCCAAGACTTTGCAGTTGGTTGTGGAATGTCCTCGGGATTGGTGGAACTCGCAGAAGGTGTTTTCGTCATACCCTTGATTGCGAGTCCATGTGTTGCCCGTGGTCCGACCCTGATCCGAGTTGATCGCATAGTTATGCGCCCCCTGGAGATCTTCCCCCTCGTGATGGACGTACTTGCCGTTACGAGAGTTCTTCTTTTTCCCTTTCGGGTCCACGTCTTTCGAGGATGGTCTTACCGCCGTATGTTTTTGCGATAAGACTTTAGTTTCCTCCTCTACTATGATGTAGTCTGTTGCTTTGTGGAGGGCGTCCTGGATCGTTCGTGGTTTGTCGAGAGTTATCAACTTTCTGAATTTCGACTTGTACCAAAGCGTCATTCTCAGCGCGTCGATGGCCACTTTGTCGCTTATCCCACTGACCCTTGACATTATCAGCTTGAACCGACTGATAAACTCGCGGAGGGGTTCGTCTTTCCTCTGGGAGAGACTCCAGAGGTCAACATCGGAAGTTTCTCTGTCTATGAATACAGAGTATTGCTTGAGAAATTCCGATGCGAGCTGTCGGAAACTCCCGATGGTGTTACGACGAAGGCGTGCAAACCATTCAAGTGCTGCTCCTTCCAGGTTTTCAACGAACAGGCGGCAGTAGCCGGCATCCTTTTCGCCGTCCTTCAGTCTAGCTCTTCCCATCGCGATGTGGAAAGCCTGAAGGTGCGCTTTTGGATCGGCCGTACCATCGTACCTCGGTACTTTGATTTTTCCCGGATCGGACACCCTCATGTCCGACATGCGATTGGTAAAAGGGGTCTTCCGAGCTCCTTCCAACAGTCGATCGATTTCGAGGGCAGCACTAGTAGCATGATGGATTTGAGACTTTACGGCCCTCACTTCTGCCGCAGTCTTGGTGATGTAGTCGCGAAGATCGCGATATCCGATGTCTCGTCAGTAGATTTCCGAGCCTGTCGGCGTTTACTGCGAGTGTGCTCGGTTTGTCTTTCAGCCAGCTCCTCATGTTCGTTCCAATAGGCGATTTCTTCCTCTTCCGTCATTGGTTTTTCGAACGGGGAGCCTTCCCGAGCAGATCGGCTTCTGGTCCTTCTCGGATGTCTGTCGACGTCCTCGTTGGTGTCGTTGGAAACATCGCTAGGATCCAGGTCAATGTGTTCGGCTTCGTTATCCTCCGAGTCCTTTGCAGGGGGCGGAAGACTTTCAGGGTTCCCCTTTTCGATGGGAGATTTCTCGCTAGGGTTTTGACCGGAAGGTCGTTCCCGCGCGACTCCTGATCTGTCGAGCGGGGTAGCGAAGTCGAGCCTCTTCCCGCGGATTTTGGTGGTTCCGCGGGGGCGGACTGCTTGGGTCCTTGCCGTTAAGGTTTCAACCTGTTGGGTCAAGGTATTCACGAGCTTATCCTGTTCTTCCGACCTTTTCTCATAGGTGGCGAACATCTTTTTAAACTCCTCGAGCGTCGCGGCGTTGGCTTGTTCGTTGGCCACGGATACGTCCGCTACTAGAGTGTGGAGATCGGTGCTGCTGCCTCCGTTAAGAGGAGTTTGCACATAATAAAAGCTTTGATCGCTATGAAAAGGTTTTTGAGCTTAAGTTGAAACAATATGATTTTTGTTTTAGAAAATCTTGTGATTCACTTGCTAGAACTGAAGAAGAAAGTTTTGTTATTGACTTTCCTAGGCATAAACTGGTCACTGATGTTTTTCTTGCATCCACATATGTCTCGAAAGAACCTAGGAAATTTCATGAACCGAAATTGCAATTATTAGGTTTGAAATTTTGAAGTCTGCAAATATCTTTGAGTTTGAGATTGATTGTTTGTGTGCTGAAAATGATTCTAAACATGTAGGATTGTTCTTTGAGGATATTCTAGTGTATAACACTTTCTTTGATAAACCTGTTGCACAGTTGAAAATAATTTTCACTGATTCTGAATATGTGAACTTGATCTTTGATGATATCTGGGTCTGTAATATTTTCTTTGATATGGATCATAGATGGAGGAATCATACTGTTTTGTGCTTTGGAGACATTCTGGTCTACAATAATTTCTTTGACATGATAACACACTTTATTTGTCCAAAACAAGCTGAGAAAGGTACAGTTGAAAAGAGGGGCTATAATGATCAGAGTATTAAAGATCAGTCCTTGACTAAGTTGGAGATACAACAAGCAAACCTTGAAAACTGTCTAGCCGTCAGCTTTGACATAGGAGCAGTCCAAGGATCATATCTCAACAACCAAAAGGAATTAAGCAACAAACTCGACTGCAATGGAAACTTAACTCAACAGGGTCTCACCTCGAATTGGAATCATGTCCAAAGCTGCTTAGAGCCATGTACATCTAAAAGAGCTTGGAAGCATACAAGAAGAAACTACAAGCGTAAGGAAGATTAGAGATTCAAACCACCTGATTTGAACCAGGAGAGACATCAGGACGTCACTTTCTTCATCCTCATCAAAGAAGTCCCTCCAGACGCAGCATACAAGCCAAAACCGAGAAAACACAAATTTGGGATAAAACTCTTACTTTATGATGAATTTGCATGTGCTAACTTGTTTTTTTTCAATGTATCATGTTTGAGGAATGCATCAGAAATAAGGAGAGCAAAATAGATCAGTTTGTTCCACATTTCAGAACCAGCCAGCAACAATGCCTATGAAAGAGGCTTGCAAGGTAACTATAATGTGAGCAATGAATTTGATGTTACTGATTTTGTTTCTTTTCATACATATGAAATGGATTTGAGGTCAAATCTTTTCTCAAGTGGGAGAGGATGATGTGATCTTGGCAAGCAAAGGAACTGATATGACTAAAGAGATGGAACAGCTTGTACCAGGAATTAAGGAAGACAAAGAAAGAACCATGAAGTCGCATGGATGTGATTATGTGGATACAACTGAGTGGATGCAACTCAGTGAATATGATTCTGAAGATCTAACCCCGTGGATGCAACCCCGTGGATGCGAATCCGTGAATGAACTTGAATGGATGTCTTACTCCAAAGATCAGAAAGAAGACCCTTTGGTTACTGAAGAAACAAAGGACAAGGACTTAAATGTTCCCCTTGATCCAATGACTAGGTCCAAGCAGGCGAGGTTCCATGAAGCTCTTCATCAACTTCTACACACTATCCATGGCAGTCTAGAGTGTGCTTATCCAACCTCACTGTTTGTGATTCAAGCAGCATAGATCTTCATCAAGAGAGGTGTTGTGACTTGCACTCTTTTCCTTGGTTTGGTTTTGTACCATTGGGTTTTCCAAACAAGGTTTTTAATGAGGTTTGGACACAACACTACATATAAGCCTCTTGATGAAACTAAACCAAACCAGGCCCATTTCTATCAACAATTTTGTCCATAAGCAAGGAAGGAGAGGAGCCTAACTTTTGATTTCAAACTTGGTCTTTGTATTAGCTGTCTTTTGCTGTCTTGTTATTTCCTAAGTGTTTCGAAACTCTATAAGTATGTTGTACTCACTTCTATGCAATCTATCAAACTCTTTTCTAATAAAAATTTTCTCTGAATCTTATTTGATCAAGCTTGTCTAGTTTATTTCGGATCCTTGATCCTTACATTGCAAGTAAACCCTTGATAGGCCAAGAGTCGTTCCGCAACTCTTAGAAGTATCAACTCAATCCACTGCTTAGTTCATCATCACAATCGTTGGAGAGCATTCAGGGACGTGATCAACTTATCCAGGATCACTTCAGGAGTTGAGCCATACTCTTCTTCAAAAGGATGTATCATTTTCAAGTCGATCTTCTCAGCCATTTGAAACTGTTCTTTTTGTTGCATGTTCATGAGAAAATATCGGTTTACTTGATGATATACTTACTAAAGGAGAAACTATTACTTTTAAAGGTTGCTTTGAAAGACAAAGGAATGGTATAATAACTACAAAAATAATCCACCAATTAATAAACAAAACCGTTTTTAACATTAACGTTGAATAAAGACATTATCTAAAAATAATACATTTAGTTTGACACTGTCAAAGAAGGTGAAACTATTCTTTAGTTTAATTTAAGAATGACTTATCAACCTCTTTCCACTGATATATTTTCTCGTGACTACAAACCAGTGAAATATATACCAAAGATCATTTAAAAGATTTACAAATTAACATAAAAAGAGTGTAAATATTTAACCTTACATGTATTGAATTCTCTTGATAGTTGTAGATATGATAAACAACCTAATAAATGGTATGTAACCATCATGTTCTTCATCTACATTTTTAGTAGCAAGACATAAATCTTCAATCTCTACCCAAGTTCCTTCGATGAGTAGAGGTTCGCACCGACGAATAAAATTGTTTCTAACTCTTGCTTGAATTTTAAGACTCTTATAAAAAGTCCAATCAGTTACTTATACATAGATAAAATATAATTTATAGAGTAGTTAAAGATTAATTGTACCTTCTCGTCAATCAACATCAAACTAAGTGTTCGACCTCGGTGAATGATATGTTCTTTACATATACTATTAATCTTCACACGAACAATCCAATATGTTTCTCTACAATTTAATCTTCTAAGTTGTCGATACACATTTTAATGATATTTTAAAATCTACTTCCTCTGTCGTTTATGCAGTGTTTATATAAGATTTTTGTGAGAATGTGCTTTATAAATTAGGCTAAGAATAATATATTGTTTATATTATTCGTTTGATACGATAGTATCATTGATATATATTTTTCATTGATATAATGACTACAAAATACATTTCTATCAATATGTAATTCTATATTTTGGATACAAAATATAATAAATATATACTTTGGCAGACTATATTTGTGACGGTTGGAAATGTTTAGACTTCAATTTACATACGTTAGATTGCAAAACCATATTCTCTTAACAAACTTAAAATTTTTAGATTTTAATGTAATTTATATTAGAGGGTTTAAAATGGAGGCTCGCTTCCATAAACTAAAGTACTTAACATTATTACAAACAGAGTATTCATAACCTAACAATTAAATCCATGTTGGACGAAATTCGAATTTAGCACATTGTCCCCCGTGTGTAATCATGACCTTTCGTGAATATTACCAAATAATCAAATTTTTAATAACAAAGCTCGATAATTATTAAATGCATGCGGAATAGTTGGGAAAATATAATAATTTTACGTCCATATCCGTCCACATTGACCAGTCACAAAGTCTTAAAATGCTAACTGAAGAGGCATAACAAGGCTGCATAGTCATGCAGCCACACGGCTAACGATACATACACTATCATTGTGTCTTTGTGTCGTGCCTGGAACTAATTTTCGTACGGCACCCGGGTAACGCACAGCCTTCGGGTGGACTAATGACTCTAACAACACTCCTCCTCGAAAGAATCTCACCGATCACTCCTCAACAAAAGTCGAGGAAATTTTTGGTTACGGCTAATCTCATTACTTTCGTGCTCAAAAGTGATGTACCATCCAAGCCGAGACCCAAATGATATAAAGCAAACCATACGACAAGGGTTTGTGAAATGCTTGAAATAAAGATTAAGTGTCACCCATTTCTTTGGGCCGAATCCATAATTTTAAAAAAAGCCTACAATGTTGTAATTAGAGAGTTTAGAGACTGAATATTCCTGTATTATTATTTCATAATATGAGATTCCTTATATAAGGATTACAATAAGAGATAAATAGAAATAGTACAAATCCTAATCTTATTAGATTTAGGATAACGACTAAACACATAAATGGAAAGATTACATCTACTAGGAAAAAGAAAAGGATTTCCTTTTCTCTAAGCTTGTGGCCGCCTCTCTCTCTCCTCTAGGACATGCGGCTGCTCTCTCTCCTCTCTCTAGGGTTTCGGTTATCTCTCTTGGTATGGGCCGGTTTATGGACCGGGCCGGTTTATGGACCGGGCCGGTTATGGACATTCATTACTTGATTTATAACACTCCCTCTTGGATGCCATAACCATACAGGATTCGTAATACGCTTCACGTTGCCTCATTAAAACCTTATCAGAAAAACCCAGTGGGACAAAACCATGATGAAGGAAAAAGAGTACAACACGCACTACTCCCCCTGATGTGAACCTCAGTGGAAGTTCTTTAGTCTACGCATCTGATGCGTGAACTGTCCTGAACATGCAGGTGGGGAATTCAGCCAGTTTCATTACTAAGCCGTAACTAGACCACTTCGACCTCTTAGGTCGTTTCTCATGTCTTTTGACATAGAGTGTCCCGGTAAAGCATGTGTGCTAAACAATGTGAACCACATTGTCCTCGGAGATCACTGTTGGGTCTTTGCAAATCGTGTTTGCATGTGTCCCTGGTCTAGACGTGATCGTGTACTGTCATCTGCTCTTTACTTTGGTCGGACAAACTAAGTACTTATGGACAATATACTAAACATGGTTATCAAGAACCTATGTCTCGGTGTATCTTCTATACACGGATGTATATCAATGGCTTTATAATTTTATCATACTATGGCTTATTGGCCAGAATATACTCATGGACCCATACATATGGTCATCGATCTTTCTTGCCTTAGGCAATACCATATATATATCAATCTCGGACATTGCAGTCCTTTATCCATCTCTTGATGGCGTCCTATGACCTATCTTTCCATTGGACCATACCACGCACTGGTATATATCTATTAGGTCATGGATCTCGATTGTACATTCTTATGGACTGCAACCTATTGGTATCCGATCGAGAGGGATAGATTTAAACGTCTTCTCTCTGCCTCGCGGCAATTTCACGTGAGAGTAACAGCAGTAGCAAACTATTCTGCTATGTCGGATCCTTACTAAAGGATCTGATGTCGGATTGGTCAATCCGGAGATCATGCTATTGAGATAGTAAGCTGAGGCAATCACCTTTCTTTAGGCTGATCTTTCTTTTCTACTAGCCCGTACTATGATCTTGTCGGTTCATGCTAGGGTTACAGATTAATAGATAATATGTATAAACCTCTCTTTAGGTTGGTTTAGTATAAACACAAGGGATTTCGAATTTCTTTATAAATTCTCATATGGACTGAATTTGATCGTTCTTATAGAACTCCCTTTCATAATACATGCAACTGCTTTATGTTTCAGTCCATGAACAGCTTAGGAACAATGCTGTTCTTTCATCCAGTGATCCATATGCTGCTTACTACATCTTTATATGTGAATCTAATTCTTTCATATGACCAGACCATTGTCAATTTCGAAATTTGTAGCAGCACCCACCACATAGGAGTTTATCTCCTTATAATCTGTTCCCTGGTCTATGTGAGTATCCTTGTGTAACAAGCTATGATCGAATGCTGTTAGTAGGAAACATGAACACCTTTAAACCTCGTGATCATGTATCATATCTCACGGTTTCTTTTCCCCCACAAGACCCATCTATTTCACTGGTTTATATCAGATGGCGTTTCAATGGCCAATACGCCAATCTCTTCTATAGATACTTTAAACCCCATGTTTATCTTTTCTTTAATCTTTATGAGTACTCTTTCGTGGGCACATGATCCTCGCTTATATCTTTAAACTCAAGTGCTATTCTCTTTATGTATTTCTATACAAATATCTTTAATGTGTGTGTCGACACTTATATATGTATGTGGTTCCATTATGTTCCAGACATGATCTAATAGATTTGAGATCTTATTATCCAGGACCTTTGTTACCTAGTAGCTTGGCGTACCAAGCTACATGGTTTGGTACCTTAGATGTGTAGCTGCGCAGCCTTTTCTCAATGTCTAGTATGGTTTCCTTATAAACTTGGATTGTCATTCTATGCACCATTCTTTCTTTTCCGAGGTTCCTTATCTTATGGAACACTTGGTCTATCTTGTATAGACTCTATAGCAACTTGATTGTGTCTCTTTCAAGGACATCAGATTTCGTTTGGTGCTAAGCTGGTTATGACATAGTCATTCTGTTCTTTTCGGGTCAGTGTCTGGCATCTCGATTAGCTAGCATTTTATAACCTTTTCTTTGGACGTCTACAGTTCTAATCCGAGGATCTTGCCAAGACCATGATGGTTGATACCATTCATTCTTATCATTCTTTCTTTGCTCTTTATACCAGCTTATAACTTTCTCTTCATAATGTTGGATAGCCGGATCCATTTGGTCATGCAATCCGTACCTGGCCACTATTTGATCACCCATGTTTTTGGCTCACGGTCTCTTTGAATTCGTGGAGAAAGTCATACGCTTATCCAACATATATTCCCAATCCTTTTCTGAGATTCCAACTTAGACGGCACACATATTTATGTGGTGGTTTATTCAAAATCTCTTAAGATGGTGTATGTCTGGTTTATGACCCGTATTCAATCTGAGATGAGAATATCTATGCTCACTTATATGGCCTGATGTAGTTGAAATTTTTATACATGTAAATCCATAATGTCCCTAAGCTCTAGGATGGATGTCCGAACCTTTATAGGTAATGGACTGTGCGGCCAAGCCTGCACAACACGGCCAAGCCGTTTATATCATGGTTCTAGACCATGTTTCACGAATTTGTAGTGTGATCATGGATTTAGGGTTTTTTATCCTCTCTCCCCCTCATGAACATACTATAATTTCGTGGTGCTTAGGATAATAAAGCCTTAATGAGTTTCCCTTTGTGTAAATGTTTCACAACGTGAGTTCTAATGGGAATAACTCTTTGTGCCTTTCAACTTTCAACCTTTTCATCAGTTGTGGACCAAGATGGCTAATCCGGTCTTTGCCATATAGTGTATAAAATTTCGTGGGATATATATGAGTATAGTCACCACGGCTCTTGCCTCTTATTCATACTGATCTGTAGCATAGTTTTGATCAGTAGAGTACACATGTATAATCTTGACCACTTTCTTATAAGGTCTTAGGCGATTTTTCTTTCAAAATCTGAAGGAACTTGTTTCCTTTTGTTTGCCCATTGTTTCTATTTAGAAACCATATTATCATAACACAATGGGTCACATATTATTGGGTGTATATAATGCCTTTTAAGGCAATGCCCTGGCCATAGTTTCTTACTAGGCTACTATACCCGTACTATAATGCCCTTCAGGCAATTCTTTGTATCAATAAAATCATTCACATTATCAAACAAACTAAGGCAAGATATAATAGCAATGAAATCAAAGCAATTCATAAAACAATAAGACAAGATGTCGATTTTAGTCTTTGAGACAATCAGAAGTCTCAAAATCCAAGAGGTCGTCCCTTTCAAGGTCGGAATCATCATCAGCATCATACCCAGTATCATGAACCATATGGGCTTCTGGGTTCTTGTTCTTAAGGCTCTCTTGATAGAGCTCACATAGATGTTTAGGGGTTCTATAATTCTTTGCCCAATGGTTTTTCATCCCGCATCTGTGACAAGCTGATTTGGTCGAGTAAGACGGTTTGGATATGCCACCTCGACCACGGCTATAATTGCCTCGGCCACGGCTAGAACCACGACCACGGTTATTGTGGTTTCCTTGCCGACCATAGCTGTCACAGCCACGTCCCTTGAATCTACTATGGCCTTTGCCGTGTGACTTCTTATTATCATGAACGTGGTTGCATTCTTTGGGATCTTTCTTTTCAGCCTCATTGGCTTCTGGTAATGCTGATGTTCCGATGGGTCTCATCTCACTGTTTTTCATCAGGAGTTCATTATTAGCCTCGGCCAGGAGCAGGCACGAGATCAGATAAGTGTATGAGGCGAAGCCTCTCTCTCTATACTACTGTTGCAGCAACACGTTCGTCGAATGGAACGTGGAGAATGTTTTATCAAGCAACTCTTTCTCGGTTACTTCCTCACCACATAATCTCATCATTGAGACTATCTTAAACAATACTGAATTGTCTTCATCCACAGACTTATAGACCATGAATCTGAGATTCTTCCACGCATGTCTAGCCTATGGTAATAGCACTGTTTTTTGGTGATCATATCTACGCTGTAAAGCGGTCCAAAGGTCTAGTGGATTCTCCATGGTGAGGTACTGATCTTTTAGACCCTCAATGAGATGGTGGCGTATAATACTTATAGCCCTGTACCGATTCTTATCAGTCTCATTGTTACCCTTGATGATATTATCACCTAGTTCCTTTGACCTTTAATCTTTGTGTCAAGTGCCCATTGCAAATAGTTGTCTCTGGAGAGATTAAGGGCAACATAGTCTAGGTTTGAGATTTTTGACATCTGAATCACATTGTCATTCGAAATTTAGGGTTTCACAATGTGATCATGTGGCCGAAAGTCAATCAAATAAAATCGGCCACAATCAAGTCTTATTACAATCATGTTTCAATCAATCTAATCGACCATGGTGCGGATCAAACATAGTAACAAATAGATCAGGCCACACGACCGTACAATTTTGTGATGCAAACAATTCAAGTTTGTAAAATCTATATGCTTGTCGATATTTAGAAACAAGACGAATGCAATTCAAATTCAGTTTCATAACTTATGCAAACAATCTTAGCCAATTCGATTTCTTATTTATGGAATTAGGGTTTTGATTTAAACAATGCTAGGAGTTGATTTTAGCAATATGTGATCAAGGTTTCAAGGCCTTTTTGGATTCAAATTCAAGATTCAGATTATACAATCAATATATCAATCCTATAACCTCAGATCATCAATCAAACAATCAAAATAAGAACCATTAAAATCGAATTCAAGTTTCTAGGGTTTAGGGTTTCGATTCCAATATTAGGGTTTCATAACTTCAGATTAGAAACAAATAAACAATCAAACATGTTCTAGTTGGAATCGATTCAATTGCTAGTTATGAGATTGTTGTTTTGAGGTTATACCGATTTTTTGGGTTTGATCAAGATCATAGAATTCCATAATAATGGATTAGGGTTTTAGGGTTTGATCATAACGTTCTCAGATTAACGGTATACCTTAGTCTTTGTTGGGTTGAGCCGGACCACCTAGGGAGAACGGATGGACCTCGGATGCAAGACGGATGCTGTCTGATCGCTGATCGTCCGGGAACGTTCGCCGGCTGCACTCGTCTGCGAGCTGAAGCTGATTGTCGTCTGGTGCGAGCTGGTTGATCACGAACACGGGCTGGCTGAGGACGTCAGGACACGAGCAGGGAACGCCATGGAGTTGGGCTGATCGTTGAGGTCTGAGACGGACAGGAAACGCCTTAGGGTTTAGGGTGGTCGCCGTCTGAGTTAGGGATTTTAGGGTTTTAGGTTTTTAGCTTAGATTGCAGAGAACAATCGTGCTGATAACGTGTTGTAATTAAAGAGTTTAGAGAATGAATATTTCTGTGTTATTATTTCATAATATGAGGTTCCTTATATAAGGATTACAAGAAGAGATAAATAGAAATAGTACAAATCCTAATCTTACTAGATTTAGGATAACTACTAAATACATAAATGGAAATATTACATCTATTAGGAAAAGGAAAAGGGTTTCCTTTTCTCTAAGCTTGTGGCCGCCTCTCTCTCTCCTCTAGGACATGCGGCTGCTCTCTCTCCTCTCTCTACGGTTTCGGTTATCTCTTTTGGTATGGGCCGGTTTATGGACCGGACCGGTTATAGACATTCATTACTTGATTTATAACATAGAATAGTTATTTTCACTTTTTCGATTTAGTGCCACCTGATTTAGCTAACTGAAATTTCATATTTTCACCGTCGATAAAAAAACACTTAATTATATTCTCCGTATTTACATAAACCACATTCATATATTATTATTAACCCACGTTCATAATCCAAGATTAACATCATTTGTTTTCGGCAAGTCCCAATATTATTTTCGCCGTTGCTAGCAAAGTCCTCTTCTACGATATGCCATCATGTCCATAAGTATATATATGCTCGGAATCTTTTCCACTATTATCATTATGCATAGATCCAGATGTAATATGATCAATAGATTTAGTTAGATATGAACAATACACAAACTACTAGAGCATAAAGACAAAGGGGATCTAGGGTTCGATGCTTGATTTCTTTAAAGTTTTTGGGAATCTACGGAATGAATCGGGAAACAAAGGAATCGTAAGGTGGCGACATTGGGATTCGATCTCGAAAAAGGTGTTAAGGGATTTGGTTGGATATTGGTGATTTTGGAAATAAAAAGAGGGTCTGTTGATAAGCCCAGGGATTGAGCTTATCTGAAGAGACAGAAAGAGGAGAAGATTGACGAAGAGCAAAGGTAGAAGAGAAGATTAGGGAAAAAGAAATTAGGGATTTACCCAAATGTTTGTTTGTGATCGTCTTCGATCGTACTTACAAAGTGCAGAGAACTGAATAATAGAGAGTAATACTAATGGGCTCACTAACACAGCGAAGCCCAATATGAATTTACCAAGCCCAAGTTTATCAATATTCCCCGGTTGACGACAACCTTGTCCTCAAGGTTGAACATACAGTAGCAGCTTGTTATCTTGAAGACTTGAACCAAAAACTTGTCACTGACCACCACGTTAATCCTTGTGTACAGCTCCGGAGGCCTTGGCAAATGGAACCTTTCTTGAGTGTAGTGTAGAGTTTGTCTCTAAGCGCTGACTACAACTTCAGCTCCTTTAGCTTGGCTATAAAACACCCGCATCATCAATAGCGCCAGACTCATTATATACCCCAAGTCAACGTCGTAGATGTCTGAATCCCTGGAGTATCTCATATAACGTTTCCAGCCACTTGTAATATCTCCATTGCTCTCTCCTTCAGAATTTATCAAAGCCATAAAACCAGCTTCACATGTTGTGGATATCAATGTCATCAGCTCCAAAGTATGGTAGAATGCAGCATGAACAGTAACAAATATCTTCATCATGTAGTCACTTAATGCATGTGTACCGGCCAGCCAAACGACTGCAACTGGCCTAAACTCTCCATCAATCATATCAAGTTCCTTGTCGTCATTCAGCTCTGGTGGCCTTGGTGATTGAACCCACCCATAGAAAAAGAACTCCATTATCTCTTCCATACCTGTAAAAAACAGTACCAGAACCATATTCACCATCCCACGGCTCGAATACGCACCACTTCCATAACCATTCCTGCTGAAACGACCTTGCCCACACAAACCCAATGTATGCCAAAACCATGGATTCACTAGCAGCTCCAGTGGTCTTGGAAAATGAAACATTTCACCGTTAAGATTCCCCCGTGTAGAGACAAACATTTGATCTCTCCAGCACCTGACATCATCAGTCACCTCCATCATAAATAGACTTTCCGTATAACAAGCCAACTGCCACAAGATATTCTCTAATGAGAACTCAGAAACTCTATAGTAGATGCTTATCACTACTCCCCCGCTGAAGAACCGACTTGTCTTCAAGTTGGACCCAGCATTAAAACTATTCCCATACTTTGACACTTCAGTTTTACTTGATTTCAGGACGTTTTCACTCCATTGAAAATGTATCTTCTTATTACCACTCCAGATCATGTCACTACTATCGCCTGAAATCTCTGTATCCCAACAAGATGATCAAAAATGGATTTTCCAGGATCCCATGCACAACCTTGTGAGCTACACGAAGACCTCTTATACCTCACATATACATTAACGTCACCCTCTTTCTTCAACCTATTGTTTCGAACTCCCAGCCCAGTTAATACCCTCAAAACATCCTCACTGTGATCTGTCCTTAATCCATTCGCCATAACAAAATCTGAATCTCCTGGATCCCATTCAAAATCGATGCCCGCAACACAAGACCAATTACTTGTTTGCTTCCTGTTTCGAATTACCATTGGAACTTGCCTCACGTCGTCATATCTTGAGATCCATGAAGTATCCTTATCAACTACAAGGACAGCTGAAACAGGTAGAGTGAAAAACTGACATTTTTCCTTGAGTTCACTGTCTTGTCTCAGCTCTATACAACTCTTGATTTGGCCTGGATCCCACACATCTTCATTTGCGATTTTTGAAAATACTGAACATCGTGTAACTTTCATCTCCTTTAAGCTATCATCAACGAAACTCCATAAGGGTTCTGGAGGCTTCTTAGATAACCTGCCTGGCTTCCCACTAGCGTTCTTACCGTCTAATTCTTTGCCTAACCGTCTCAGTGCCTTAATGGGAATGTTCAGACTAATCAACTCCTTCTTTCTAGTCTTGTGAACACCAATCTACCGAGACCTTTTTCTGGAGCACAACACGTGATGTGTAAAGAGCTCTCCTTAGGTGATGTATACCTTTGAACCAAACCTTATGAAATCTTGGTTGCTCTTTCTGTTGTTGAAAATGACAGAGTTCAACTTGGCTCTTATACTTGCTCGTTCTCTCTGATTCAGACACCAGTATTGCTTCATCCGGCAAGGACTCCACGGCAGCATCAGGATCATCATGTTTTAGAGCTTTAACCTCTTCAGCAAAGAGACAATGATCTCCTATCCACATATCAACACGACAATCTATATCCGTAGGATCAAGAGAGGTAAACCCATACCGGAAGAGATAAGTCTCTCGCTTCCCTCCTGTATCGACGATCTGCCTTTTAACCACATAGATCTTCGTACAGTCTTTTGGATCCCTAAAACTTGGAGAGTGTAGGAACATTCCCAAGCTCTTACACGCTTGCGCAAGCTTCACCTGAGCTATTCTCTTCTTCTGATGGTATTGTTTCTTCATTCCCACAATCTTCACACCCAATCGCAAAGAGCTTGTTGATATCTCTGGTTTTTGTGTAACCGACGGTTTGCCGTTTTCCCTCATCAGCCATCTTTTCCGTTTCTTAAGCCTAGCCTTGTGGTAGATTAGCTTGCTCAGAATCTTTCTGAGCCTGATACCTCCGTTGAGCTTTAGATCTTCAAACCTCTTAGGGATAAAAGCGTTATGAGCTTGAGATTTACCATACTGCATCGTCCAAAACTTCATACGCAGATTCAGACTGTCCAGCCGAAGCTCTTCACGTAATCTTCGATCCACTTCCATCTGCTCCTCGCGAAGTTTCCGATCCACTTCCCTCTGATGGAATGATGCTTGTATCCTTGCGAGTTCAAGGCGTTCAAAGCGACACATCCGTAGACTTTCTTCTTCACTGTAACTCATTTTTTCTTTTTTTTTTTAAATCTCAAGGTCGATAGAAGCTTGAGCTCTGATACCAATGATAAGCCCATGGATTGAGCTTATCTGAAGAGACAGAAAGGGGAGAAGATTGACGAAGAGCAAAGGTAGAAGAGAAGATTAGGGAGGAAGAAATTAAAGATTTACCCAAATGTTTGTTTGTGATCGTCTTCGATCATACTTACAAAGTGCAGAGAACTGATTAATAGAGAGTCATCCTTCAATGATAAAAACATACTCAATCATTGATGCACTTGGATTAAAATAAAGGAATAAAGATGCTTTTCATTGCGAAATATGTCCTCTAGCTAAACAAAAACGCCTCCCTTTCAAATCTAACAACAACATGTCTGATAATCCATTTGATCTCCTACACATCGACGCCTGGGGTCCTTTTTCTACCTCAACAGTTGAAGGCTACAAATATTTTTTGACGATTGTGGATGATCATACACGTCTCACATGGATTTATCTATTACGAGCAAAGAATGATGTCTTATCTATCTTCCCTGATTTCATGACGATGATAGAACGTCAATATAAAGCAGTGGTCAAAGCGGTAAGGTCAGACAATGCACCAGAAATTCGTTTTGAAGCATTATACAAACAGAAAGGTATTCTTTCATACCACTCTTGTCCTGAGACACCAGAGCAGAACTCAGTGGTGGAGCGCAAGCATCAACACATATTGAATGTGGCTCGAGCTCTTATGTTTCAGTCTCAGGTGCCATTGGAATTCTGGGGAGACTGTGTTCTCACTGCGGTTTTCATTATCAACAGACTTCCTTCTCCATTGTTGAAAGAAAAGAGTCCTTTGGAACTTCTTACTTCCAAAAAGGTGGATTATAATGGTCTTCGTGTCTTTGGTTGTTTGGCATATTGTTCTACATCTCCGAAGCAGAGGACTAAGTTTCAACCTCGCTCACGGTCTTGTGTGTTCCTTGGCTATCCAGCCGGCTACAAAGGCTACAAAGTGATGGATTTGGAAACCAATCAAACTTATATCTCACGTAATGTGATTTTTCATGAGGATATTTTTCCTTATGCGAAGGGACAACCCAGTTTATATACTGATGTCTTTTCTTCTACTCCGGTATCAGACATTCCATCTTCTTCTACTTAAGACATTAATGGAATTTCTGTTCCTATATCGCTATTCCTACGGTCACATCCTCTGATTCTTCAGCTGGTGCTTCTAGTTCTACTAACAGACCTGAGCATACCAAGCGAATTTCCAAGTTGCCATCTCCCGTTGAGGATTATTACTGCAATGTTAATGAGCTCAATAAGGACATTCCCTATCCTTTGTCAGCTTATTTGTCTTATGATAATCTCTCTACAGAATAAAAAGCCTACATCTGTTTTGTTGCTCTTTATCCAGAACCAACCACTTTCACACAGGCTAAACGTTTTGATGAATGGTTACATGCCATGAATGAAGAGTTACTTGCTTTGGAAAAGAATGATACATGGACTGTCTGTTCATTGCCACCAGGCAAACATGCTATCGGCTGCAAGTGGGAATATAAGATCAAGATAAACGCAGATGGTACTTTGGAAAGGTACAAGGCTCGCTTGGTTGCTAAGGGCTATACCCAAAAGGAAGGTATCGATTTTCCTAAGACTTTCTCTCCCGTCGCCAAAATGACAACCGTTAAGACTCTTCTCGCAGTTTCAGCTGCTAAAAATTGGCATCTCACTTAGTTAGATGTTTCCAATGCTTTCTTGAATGGTGATCTTCATGAAGAGATCTACATGAAGTTACCTCCAGGCTACACACCACGAGAGGGGGAATCTTTACCTGAGAATGCTGTGTGTAAACTTCAGAAGTCTCTTTATGGCTTAAAACAAGCTTCTCGACAGTGGTTTTTGAAGTTCAGTGGCACTCTCTTGAGTTTGGGATTTAAGCCATCACACTCAGATCACACTTTGTTCACTCGTAACATCAACAGTCACTACATTGTTGTTTTGGTATATGTAGATGACATTATTATTGCTAGTAATGTCACAGAAGACGTTGATCAGCTGAAAGATGATCTACAGAAGGCATTCAAATTCAGAGATCTCGGTCCGTTGAAATATTTTTTAGGCCTTGAGATTGTTCGTTCTACTAAAGGCATCTCGGTTTGTCAACAAAAATATACTTTGGGTCTTTTGGAAGAATCAGGTCTAATGGCTTGTAAACCTTCTCCTATACCAATGGACCCTAGTATTAAGCTCACTCAAGACTCTCAAGAACCGCTTCTTGACGATGCTTGTGCTTATCGTCGCCTTGTTGGAAAGATGATGTACTTGACAATCACTCGCCCTGACATTACTTTTGCGGTGATCAAGTTATGTCAGTATACATTAGCTCCGAAGCCTTCTCATCTTCTTGCGGCCTATAAGGTTCTTCATTACTTAAAAGGAACCATTGGCTTGGGTCTTTTCTATTCCTCGGACTCTGATCTTGTTCTAAAGGGGTACACTGATGCGGACTGGGGCTCTTGCGCAGACACAAGACGATCCACATCTGGCTATTGTATGTTTCTTGGTAATACTTTGATCTCGTGGGAATCTAAGAAGCAACAAGTTGCCTCTCATTCCTCTGCTGAATCCGAATACAGAGCCATGGAGTTTGGTTCCCGTGAAGTTATTTGGTTGGTCAATTTGTTAGCTGAGTTACAAGCTCCGCAGGATGGTCTTATTCCATACTACTGTGACTCGACTGCAGCTATACACATTGCCAACAACCCGGTGTTTCACGAGCGTACGAAGCACATCGAACGGGACTGTCATTTGATACGTGATCGGATTAAAGCTGGTTGGATCAAGACTCTTCATGTTCGAACTAATAGCCAGATTGCTGACATATTCACTAAACCTTTATTCTCTCCTCAGTTCTATTCTCTGGTTGGCAAGATGGCTCTCAAAACGTTATACCTGCCATCTTGAGAGGGAATATTAGAGTAAACCGGTTTAGTATTGTTGGTTTAATCTCCGGTTCATATGTCTGTTATGATAACCGGATTACACATTACTATATATGTAAACATTTCTCCTTTAACGATATATAAGAAAGAATGAGTTTGTTACATCGTCTCTCTCCTTTACTCTGTTAACACTAAGAGGTTCCACTACAATATTGCGCGGAGCCGACTTTCGAAAGTATTGGAGGAGCTATAGGTAATGTCGTGGAGGTGGACCTTGATTACGGGAGAATTAAAGTTGTCGTCGATGGAGCACAGTGTCTCTGTTTTGAGACATCAGTGGACTCTCGCGGTGGGGAATTCTATGGAGGAGGGGAAGAGATGATCGCATTGAGATATGAGAAACTCGTCGGCTACTGTTCTATGTGCTTCAGCCTATGTCATGATATGACAAAGTGTTCACTGAACAAGGAAAGTCCGAAGAAGAAGATTGAAGTGCGGGAGGCAAGAACCGAGAGGGGTAGAGAACGAGCAGCAAGTTATACAGGGGGTTTTTATCAATGTCACGATGGTCGTCGGGAGCAATGTTCCTCTATCAAAGTCCATTAGACAATAAATTAAGCTCATTTTACTATGAATCCCTAACTTATTCCTTGTATAAATAAAGAGATATCTCTCTTTATCAAGGATGATCTTCTCTCGACCATTTTAGACCTAGAACACTCTCTTACAAAGAGTTTATGGATTCTTATATTTACTTTACACTTGTAATCATACATGTAATACAATCTTTGATAAATAAACTCTTTTTGATGTTCATTTTCCATTTGATTTCTATGTTGATTTCTCTTAAGCTTCAAAAATCTAAAAAATTTATTTCTTAAATTCTTCATTGTATGAATCCGACAAACACACCATTTTCGGTTCAAACAGTTGGCGCTAGAAGGAGGGGATAAGGACAAGTATATTCAAGGAAGATCTGGGCAAAACAAAAAAAAAAGTTGGTTTCTAAAAAAAAAAAAAAAAAAAAAACCACCAACGAGACCAAGACTCTCGGCTTGCCGTCTCCGTCTCGTCACTTGCAAAAAGCTCAACACTTGATCTTAGCGACGCATCAATGACAGAGAGATGATCCTCGTCATACTCATCGTCTAAAGAAGAAGACAATCTCCAAAACCTACTCGACGAAGCTCCAAGCCCAACCTCACGAACTGGATCCTGGAGCCCTTCATCTTCAGAAACTGATCTCTCCTCTCTGGGCGATATGACTCGATCTCAGCGACCATGACTCAGCCTCGATACACTCAGTTCGATTTCAGCGAGAAGAAGAAGATTAACCAATCACCTCGTCCCCATCATTCGCTAAGAAAAGAATCTCCGCCACTCTCGTCGGGAAATCAGCAGTAGCTTGCGCCACTTCCGGTAAAGCTGGAGGCTTTCTCGCTGTTGTCCGGATAAAGACCTTAAGCGACTCTCAGCCCAAAGTTGACGGAGTCAGAACTCGTCTCAAGGGGTTTGGGTTCACCGGCGAGGGTCAATGGTCCGGCTAAAAGGCCATCTAAGATTGATACGACTCAGACAACAGCACAGGCACGTCCTCAGCTCTTCACGAGGAAGTTGTTCGCGACAGAGAAGCACAGTGTTGGGATTGTGATCGGGAAATTTGAAGAGGTGAGAGCGGACTCAGGGCAAGTTGACTCAGTTGTGATCTCTATCCAGAGGCTTCTCTTCATCTAGCCACGCTGATCTCGATCCGTAACCAGCTCGTAGACCTGATTGGATAAAGTCATCAGCTTTGAGCTCACCATCATCTCAGCTCTGACAAGAGCGATCCATTGAGATTGTCAGCACAAAATGTCATCACGTCTTCATCACCAGAAGCTTTTCACGGTCGCTTTCTATCAAGGGAGGAGTAACCATAAACTTGGTTTTAGATTGATGGCTCAAGAACGTTGACTTGAGATCTTCTAACGAAGCGGGGAAGAGAAGACGAGGACATGTGGCTCCAACGTAGTGTTGTGTCGATACATTGTATACTAACACTTTCTCTTCGCTGACGAGCACAAGTACACGAGACATGACCACATCTTCTCACCGCCACTGCCATTCCGATGTCTAAACCTACAGAAGTGTTGCCTGGATGTAACAAGGGATAACGTCTCCAAGCTCCATCAGTGCTCCGACCCTTTGAGCAAAAGAGAAGGTCGAGCACTGCCATGTCATCAACCCAAGCTTTGAGATCAGACTCCTTAAACGCATGTTTTATTAGAGGTTGAGAGTTCTCGGCAGTCACGTGATCTCTATCTCCGGCTCAATCCCAAGTTCTCTGCATAGTCATGCTTATTGCGAGAGGAAAATACTGAGTCTTTGCGACAACACAAGCTTTGCCGACGAGGGAAGTGGTTAGGACAATAAACGAGATCTTTAACCACGTCCACAATAACTTCTTTGTCAAGTTACAAACAAGGCTCGACCTCTAATGCTCCATCAACGGTGACGTATCCAAGCTCTCCACCACTAGCGATCTTAAAAGAAAAATATTTAAAGTGGAGAGCATGATATGGATTGCCATGTTCAGGCCCTATGAGAGTAGGACACACCTTCAGCACAAGTGAAAATACAAAACTCACGACAGCTCATCCTCAAAGATAAGTATCCTATAACCTTTATGAGATAGTTACCGTTGATTGATTTGTTGTTTGCAACATGTGCATAAAGATTAGTAATTGTTAAATTACTAACATCATATGCAATAGCCGAGCATTAACATGAGTTAAACCACCGCTTGCTTATCCATTACACAAAACTTGACTATTTTTTATGGCTTATCTTGATCTGATCATCACCATGTTTTTTGTAAGACAGAGCGTTGCTGCTCGTGTTCACCGCCATTCTTGCCGGCGACTATGCTCGACGAGAGGCTGCTCTTGCTGGTGACTGTGATCTCGGACACACCACGTTTCTCTTGACAGCAACGTTATCATAGCCTGACGAGCGTACATACCAACAACTTGCTCGGCACACACGATCTTAACACGAGACTTCGGGTCGGTAATAGTTCGGTAAACTTGTATTTTAGGCACGAGTTTAAATTGAACTTGCTTGTTATTAAGCACGAATTTGCAGTCGACTCGCTTATCGTTAGACACGAGTTTACCAAAACTCATCTTTGGCTAGGCATAAGTTTACAGACACTCTCCTTCTACTAGGCACGAGTTCTCAGTAAACTTGCCTTTGTCTCAGCATGAGTTCAGTAAACTCGTCTTTTGCTAAGCATGAGTTTAAAGCAAATTCGCTTTTTACTAGGCACAAGTTCAAAGTAAACTCGCCTAAATCGTAATAGGCATTAATGTATCTAGTTAATTGTCTAATAAACCCTATTCGTAAAATTCATAGAGATCGACTTCTTCTTTCTACGAACTTGGGGGGGGGGGGGGGGGCTTACTGTTGGGGGTGGATTTACATCCTCCATCAAAGTCCATTAGACAATAAATTAAGCTCATTTTACTATGAAGCCCTAACTTATTCCCTGTATAAATAAAGAGATACCTCTCTTTATCAAGGATGATCTTCTCTTCTCCATTTTAGACCTAGAACACTCTATTACAAAGAGTTTATGGATTCTTAGATTTACTTTACACTTGTAATCATACATGTAATACAATCTTTGATAAATAAACTCTTTTTGATGTTCATTTTCCATTTGATTTCTATGTTGATTTCTCTTAAGCCTCAAGAATCTAAGAAATCTATTTCTTAAATTCTTCATTGTATGAATCCGACAAACACACCGTTTTCGGTTCAAACAATCAACAGAAGGAGGAAAGAGATCATCAAGGGAAAGGTAAAGGGAAAATGTACGAGGATGATGAGGCAAAATGGGTCCGTGTGTCAGGAAGAGAGAATAGGAGGCCGAGTACTGACGGAAGCCGTTTTAGGGGAGAGGATTTAGATTCACGCCACCGCCGGCCCAGACATGAGCTTACAAGGAACTCCATTCAGGATGGGCGTTGCCGGTCTTCAGGGTTCCAAGGCGTGAGAAGAGAACGCAGTCGCAAAGATCACTTTCCATACCAGGAGAGGAGTAAGGGGCGCACCTATGAGGGCACCATGAGATCTCCTCAACTGTCAGAGTCAGTGGAAACTGTTAATCTTTTACCAACCGCTTGTGTTACACAACGATCACTGTGTGTTACACACGAGTTCGAGAGAAAAAATAAGATAGACGTCTCAGGCATATAAACTTTTCTGAAAATACTTTTTGTATTATTGAGATTCTGTGATATTGTTTACAACAAATGATTGATCTTTATATAGAGATCGAATCATTACAAGTATAAGAGACACAACTCTTTATACTAAAGGACACAACATGAAGAGTTACAACTCTTTGTGTAATAACATAAATAATTAACTTATGTAAATGTATTAAGGAGATATTAGATTATAGTTTAACACTCCTCCTTAATCATATCTCGACTTGACTCCAAGCTGCTTCCTTAGATCTTCAAACCTTGAACCGCCCATTGCCTTTGTGAGAATGTCTGCGAGTTGATCATCCCCTTTGCAATACTCTAGTTCAGTGATTCCTTTTTGCTCAGCTTCCCTCACGAAATGGTACTTGATCTCTATGTGCTTCGTCCTTCTGTGTTGCACCGGATTCTTCCCAATTGCTATTGCTGATTTGTTGTCACATAAGATCGGAATGCCTCCTTCAAACTTCTGACCAAAATCTTCAAATAGTCTTTGTAACCACACGGCTTGATTTGCTGCTGCACATACGGCTATGTACTCCGCTTCAGCCGTTGATTGCGCCATTGTTTGTTACTTGCTTGATTGCCAACAAAACATAGCTGATCCAAGAGTAAACACATAACCTGAAGTGCTTTTCTTGTCTTCCTTAGAACCACCCCAATCGCTGTCCGAGTAGCCTACAAGTCTTGGTTCTTTCACGCTTGTGAAGTACACTCCAAAGCTTGATGTTCTTTTGACATATCTTAGCACCCTTTTGGCTTCTTGGTAGTGCTTCATGTGAGGTGATGACATGTATCTTGAGAGATAGGCGCTTGCATACATTACATCAGGTCTTGATGCACACAAGTACAAAAGCCCTCCAACGATGCTTCTATACTTAGTCGGATCTCCATACTCCTTGTCATCCTCAACTCCTTTTCCTTGTGGTGTAAGTGGGTTGCTTACACTTTTGCTTTCTCGCATCCCAAACTTGTCTACAAGTTTGTTTGCATACTTTTCTTGTGAAAGAAATATGCCTCCATCGTCTTGAATTACTTCCATTCCAAGAAAGTAGTTCAACAATCCAAGATCCACCATCTCGAATTCTTTCTTCATGTTCTTCTTGAATGTGTTGATGCTCTGAATGTTGCTTCCTGTGATGATTATATCATCTACATATAGACTCACGATCAACACATCTCCTCCTTGCTTCATGATGTATAAGGCCGCATCATTCATACTCCTCTCAAAGCCGTTTTGAAGAAAGTATGAATCTATCCTTCCATACCATGCCCTTGGGGCTTGCTTTAAACCATATAAAGCTTTGTGTAGCCTTAACACCTCGTGTTCCTTCCCGTGTGTCACATACCCAGGCGGTTGTGTGACATACACTTCTTCCTTGAGGTCGCCATTGAGAAAAGCTGACTTAACATCCATCTGATACAATCGCCACTTCATCTGAGCCGCGTAGGCAAGTATGGCTCATATTGTATCATGTCTTGAGACAGGGGCAAACGTCTCAAGATAGTCAACACCATACTCTTGAGCGAACCCTCTTGCAACTAGTCGCGCCTTGTGCTTGATGTGATTGTCGTTTGCATCGGTCTTGATCTTGTAGATCCACTTCACACTTATCACATTCTTATTCTTTGGCTTGTCCACTAGTTCCCACGTCTTGTTCTTCTCAATCATGGCTATTTCCTCATTCATCGCTTCTCTCCATTCCTTGGTACCACACGCTTCATCATAAGTGTATGGTTCTTCATGTGCATGAAGACAAGCTTCTATAGCTTGTGCCGCTTCTATATCTTGTGCCGCTTCATCAAGCTCTACTCTCGGTGCCCTTTCCATGATATCAACCTTGGACCTGAACTTCCTTGGTGCCTCATAAGCTTCTTCATCTCCACTACTAGTATCATGATCATCATTTTGAATGAAAACAGGACTTAAAGTACCTTCGGTTTGTTCCTCAGGTGAGTGAGAGTCTTACATAGACAACTCCAATGTCTTCCTCACTTCTTCTTGCCTTTTCCAATCCCACTTCTTGCTTTCTTCAAACTCGACATCTCTTGATACTTCAATCTTCTCATTCTCCAAGATGAGAACTCTATAGCCTTTGGATTGGTTGCTATATCCAACAAAGATTCCACGCTTTGCCTTGACGTCTAGCTTCCTCCTCTTTTGATTCGGGACATGTATGTAGCATATGCTACCAAACATTCTCATGTGTGACACATCTGGCTTGTGTCCACACCACTTCTCTATAGGAGTGACATCTTCTTCTATTGCCTTTGATGGCAGACGGTTTTGAAGATATGAGGCAGTGTATACCGCTTCTGCCCATAACTTGAGCGGTAAGTCTTGCTCTGCCAACATCGATCTAGCCATCTCCACCAAGGTCCTATTCATGCGCTCCGCTGAACCATTTTGTTGTGGTGAATAAGGCAAGGTGACTTGCTTATTGATTCCTTCTTCTTCACAGAACCGGTTGAATTCTCGTGAAGTGAACTCACCACCTCCATCTGATCTCAGTGTCTTGATGGTACAATCCGATTGCTTCTCCACCATTGCTTTGAATTTCTTAAACAGTGAGAATGTCTCTGACTTTTGCTTCATGAAGTATACCCAACACATGTGAGTATGATCATCCAAGAATAACAAAAAGTATCGGCTTCCATCAACAGACTGGTGCTGCATCGGCCCACATACATCTGTATGTACAATCTCAAGCTTTTCTTTTGTGTTAGTTTGAGATTCCTTGTTGGGGTCAAAATCGGTCAAGACGGAATCAATGTCTGAAAGTCCGTAAAAATCGGCATGAACGTTTTTACGAAAAATAAATCTTAGAAAAAAATCTATTTTTACGAAGAATCTTGCGGAGAAAACACATTTACGAAAAATCAGAGAAAGACGCGAACAAGGTTGCCGCGTAGCAACCAGCGCAAAAGCTGGTCGCTACATAGCGACCGAGCTCTCACCAAAGCTCGGTCGCTACGTAGCGAGCTCGGTCGCTACGTAGCGAGCTAGGTCGCTATGTAGCGTGCTCGGTCGCTACGTAGCGTGCTCGGTCGCTACGTAGCGTGCTCGGTCGCTACGTAGCGACCTAGCTCGAGCAGGAGCTTGGTCGCTACGTAGCGACCGAGCTCGAGCTGAAGCTCAGTCGCTACGTAGCGACCGAGCTCTTCCGAAACGTCGATACGACATCATTCCATGCATTCTCGTCTACCCTTCGATGCTATCTCCCGAATACCGTAGCGAACCCATCTCACGTTCCCCGCCATTTCTGAGTTATCAATCAAACTTTACCGTAAAAACCGCGGAAAGTTCATTCTTTATCGAAAGAAGCCGTAATAAACGCTTCGAGTGGAAAGACGGCCCAAAAAGACCTAAGACACGACTCGAGGCCAAACTTACGATTTCTTAACCAACAGCCTGTAAACCGCATGTCGGTTTACGCTTGGTTCGCAAGGGAAGATAAATGTCAAGTTTCCGCGGATAAGTACGAAATTTTGAAGATAATTACGAAGATCGGAAAAAATGGAATATCTCCATTTTTATGCTATGGCGGCTTAAGTGTAGAAGATGAAAGGTGTAAACCGACCTTGGGGCCAGTATATAAGGGGTCCTAGGCGAGAGGCATGAAGGGGACTTTTTCAGAGAAAACTTAGCACTTAGAGCAATTAGGCAACTTTCCGTTTTTTGTTATTTCGAGCTGCGACTCAATTAGGTTTAGCCGTCTTAGGGTTGCTAGAACTAGGAATCTCGGAGACAGCTCTCGAGCTCAGGTTTATACCTTGTTGTAAACGCTCATACGCAAATTCGGAATAAGACTTCTCTTTGCTCTCTTCTTACGATTTTTATACTTTATCGTTGTCATTATCGTGTTCTGATTTGCTTGGCGTGTGGTATTAGCAGATATCCGGGACCTCTGGAAAATTAGGGTTTTCCTAGTTTCCTTATTTAAACGGAAATCGACAGTGCGAATTTTAGTTCCCACAGTTTGGCGCTAGAAGGAGGGGGATACGGATCAATCTAACTCTCAGCCACAAAACGCTTGATCAAAACAATGTCTGGAAACACGAAAGACAAAATCATAGTTTGCAATAACGCTTGTAAGACAACTCCAGCCGCCACTGCGCCTACGGCGAACGCTTAGGCAAACACCACAGTTCTTGAGAAAATCGAAAACCTAGCCGCGACTCTTAGCCACAGGAAGTGCAATGAAACAAGCTCGCGATTTCTCTGTCTAAACTAAAGGGAAACGATAAATTTTATCAAACCCCGTACGTTTGGCTCATTTCCGAGCTAAAGAAGTTTCAATGCTTATGAGTTTTACCAAAACACTTTTTCCGAAAACTTTTCGAAAGGTAAAACTTGTTCTCCCAAAAACTGTAGAGAACCCCTAGGTTAATCGCGGAAAAAGGAAGCGCATCAAATCGATTACACAGCTCGGTCGCTACGTAGCGACCAAGAACGCACGCAGCTCGGTCGCTACGTTGTGGGAACCAAAATTTGCACTGTCGATTTCCGTTTAAATAAAGAAACCAGGAAAACCCTAATTTTTCCAGAGGACCCGGATATCTGCTAATTACCACACGTCAAGCAATCAGAACACGAGAATAACAACGATAAGAATAAGAAATCGAAAAAGAGAGCAAAGTAGATCTTATTCCGAATCTGCGTATGAGCGTTTACAACAAGGTATAAGCCTGCGCTCGAGAGCTGTTGGCGAGATTCCTAGTTCTAACAACCCTAAGACGGCTAAACCTAATTGAGTCGCAGCTCGAAATAACAAAAACGGAAAATTGCCTAAATTGCTCTAAGTGCTAAGTTTGCTCTGAAAAGTCCTCTGCCATGCTCCTCGCCTAGGACTCCGTATATACTAGCTCCAAGGTCGGTTTACGCTTTTACTCTTCTGCCCTTAAGCCGTAATAGCATAAAAATGGAGATATTCCATTTTTCCCGATCTTCCAATTATCTTCAAAACTTCCGTATTTATCCGCGGAAACTTGACATTTATCCTTCCTTGTGGACCAAGCGTAAACCGCAGCGCGGTTTACGGGCTTTTGGTTAAGAAATCGTAGGATGGGTCTCGAGTCGTGTTTTAGATCACTTTGGGCCGTCTTCCGACTCGACACGTTTACTACAAATTCTTTTTGATAAAGAACAAACTTTCCGCGGTTTCTAATCCGCGAAGTTTGATCGATGCGTAGCAACCAAGTCCGAGCCAAAGCTCAGCGACCGAGCTGGACGAGCGCTCGGTCGCTATGTAGCGACCGAGCTTTGACTCGAGCTCAGTCGCTGAGCTTTGGCTCGGACTTGGTTGCTACGCAGCGACCGGACAGCGTGTATGCGTTGTAATTACGCAACGGTCGAGCTTGGTTAGTTTGGTTTGAATCTTCAAGGATACTTCTTCGTAAAAACTTCGTGTTTGGTTATATTTTACGAAAGTTACATCTTCCTTTTTACTATCTCTTTCGGGTGGTAATTCCGTCGTAACCGTTTTTGGGTGGTAATTCCGTCATAACCGTTTTTGACCCCAACAGTTAGCCCCCAGCCCGTTAGGATCATGCATCGTAGGATCCTAGCGTGCGGTTAGGCATGTTCGGCAAGTTAGGCGTGATGGATGGAATTAATATCCGAAAGTTCGAGCTTGAACAGTAAATCCTCATGCTTATAAGAAGGGAGGTAACTTGTTTCATAATTTTTTCACTTTCTCGTCTTTTTCTAAGATCTTTCTTAAGAAAAAATTTTCTTTCTTTCTCTCCACCCTTTACCTCTATTTTCTTAGGAGAAGTTTAAAGATGTCGAGCAAGAAAAAGATTGCGAAAAAAGGGTCTTCATCCGCGAGTGCTTACGAAGAGCTCATTGTTCTGAAGATGGAGTTCGTGCCTCACTCGGTACATCCTGCCGAGAACGAGGCATGGTGGGTTGCTCATTATGGCTCGTTGACCCCTCCCAAGGAGAAGTCGTTCCCGGTCCTGACCCATCGTGGAGTCGAGAAAGGGGATGCAAGCAGGAGTACCGACGAGTTTCTCGCGATCATGCCATCGTTCTACCATATCCCGGATGCTGTGGAGTTCCGGGTTCCTCGCCGTGGGGAATGTGCTAACAGCCCCCCAGAGGGTTACTTCACTTGCTACGAGGCGTTCGTAGTGCATTATCGCCTATGGTTCCCAATACCCGAAATTCTCGTCCGAGTGTTGGACCGTTTCGTAGTTGCGATAAGCCAGTTGACTCCCCTTGCCATTCAGCATCTTATTGGGATCCTGATCCTAAGCTACGAGCATGGCCTTTCCCTTTCCGTCGATCATTATGAAGCGCTTTTGAGGCTTCAACTTGTCACAGATATGGATAAGCATAGGTTGGTCCCTCGGAAATTTATGTCAGTGGTTAAGAAGTTCATTTCGAACTTCAACTCGTGGAAGAAGTTCTTTTTCTTGGTTCGTATAGACGCTGCGTCCGTCGAAGAGAGTTGCATTCCACTGTTCCGGAAGTTGCCGAATGATCGTCCCTTCATCAACCTTCTTGCTCCGTTCCCTGAGGACATCATTGCGGTGAGGGATCTTCTCAGGAACGGTCCCTTCTTCTGGACTTCTTTTACGCCGAAGAGGGTTCGGAAGGCACTGAGATTCGTGCAACCCGGTCCAGCTTTGGCTGCGGACACGGGAAGCGACTCCGAATCTGACGACCAGAATCCCGTCGAAGCTCCAACAGCTGTGCCGGAGTCGAGCTCTCGGAAGGGAAAAGATGTCGATCTTGGCGACATAGAATTTTCGATGGATGACTCTATGCTTCCAGGATGGGATCCGAACCTTGCTTACGGCGATGGGAGTGGTTCGAGCGAGGTCCCTATTCCGGATTTCGATGATTTCTTTGCTGATCTGCCACCGGGTTTCGATGCTCCTCCTCCTACGAAAGAATCGTCGAGGCCGAGAGTCGTTGCGGAAAGATCTCGCATCATCAATGGGGTTAATTTTTTTAGAATTTTTTGGTGATTGTCCTATGTATATATATTTTTATAACATGTCAATCTATTTTGCAGGGCCTGAGCTTGCTGGGCTCGGCCATTGAGGCGGGCCATAGAGAAGCCATGGTCTACCGCTTCAAAGCAGAGAAAGCGGAGCGGGATCTCGCTCGCGTGCAAGGCGAGATGTTGGAGCGAGAGGCGCAACTTACTCGTGATCATGCGCGGGCCATCCGCAAAGCGGAAAGGAAAGGCAAGAGGGAAATCGTCGAGGTGATGAAGACTCGTGCCTCTCAATTCCAGGTTGAGTATGGGAACCTCAAGAATGCCTTTACCTTGGTGGGTGACTTTCGTGAGTGCCGCGGTTCGGTCGGAAGTCTTTGGAGGACGCTAGCCGATGACTATGTGTTTGAGGAGGAAATGAGCTTGATGAAGAGTGGGATGAATGAACGTGCCCACGCTGAGGCGCTTATCCCTCCGATCGACGAGCGGATTCAAGGGTTCTGGGATTCCATCCCAGTTTCCCCTGATACCGAGGAGGTTTCGACTGGGTTTCCCGATGATGGCGAGGAAGTGGATCGTCCCGCGGATGCGTTCGGTGCTTCGTTGTCCGGGGACTTTGACTTTGGATTATGAGAGGTGGAATAGTTATCGAAAGAGAGATGCTCGTCTTTCTGTTTCATGTTTATGGCCGATTGTGGCCGAGAGATTTGTACGGGCCTGTTTTGGCCGTTTTTATCGTTTATTGGCCGTTGGTGGCTTTGAATCCCCTTACCGCTTTACGCGGTTATTTATATGATGAATGTTTTCGTTTTCGTGTTTTCCTGAGTAGGTTTGAAGTAAATATGAGTTGTCGTCTCATATTTAATTCCGATGAGACGTTCAATCTGTTGGTTCGTTCGTGATTTTCGTAAAAATTATTTATCTTTACGATTTTCGAGAACATTGAGATACGAACGGAGAGACATGGTTTAGGATCTCGTATCTTTTAGATATCATGCCTTGAGATGTTTGAGACCAGAGCGTTGGGTTTTGGGCAAGACCTAGGTTTACTTTCGGTTAAGGTTTATGCGGTGACTAGCGGGCTATCGTTTTTCCTGTTGCGATTTCTTCCTGATTCGCACCGATTTAAAATCCGCGATATGTTCTCGGCTTATATGACTTGTATGGTACGAATCGAGCATCTTCTCAGAATTAACTGAAAGTGCTAAACCAAAATTTCGGATTTTTGTTGTAGCGCGCTTTTGTCCTTGTGCTGGACGTTTTTAAAGATCAAAAGAGTGATCGAATTACGTTTGTTTAAGACGGCTGGCGTGTTCGTCGGGGCCAATCGACGAACGGGGTGTAAGGTTTTGGTGGTCGCGTTCGGACAATTTGTTCGTATTATCTTCGAATTTTAACTTTGCGACGTCTCGCAGTTGTTTCGAGGATTATACGTGTATCTTTGTGCGTTTGAAGGATGATGATTTTTTTACGATTTTTGGGCCGGATGAGGCTGCAGACAAGAGTCTTAATGTTTCCAGGCGTGTCCTGAAAAATTTTTGTGTTTAACTGAAGCGTAAACGTTTTCCGATAAAAAGGACAACGTATATTGTAGTAAAAGTTTTTGAAGTTTCTTAAAAACTCGATTACAATAATGGCGATTTTTTAAGTGGGAGTATACGAGTATACGCACCCACTCCCCCCCCTTTTTAGAGAGGGGGATAGCTGAACTCGTCTTTTGACGAGCTGCCTACGTACCCCTTTCGAGGATCAAGCCATCTCGTAGTTCTGTTTCATGCCGCGAGTGTTCTTACTCGGCGGTAGATGTCGCGATGTCCGCCTTGACCTTGTCGATCGTGGCTGGGTCAACGCTATTTTCTGGATGTTCCGGTTGAGTTGTAGCGTGGGCTTCAGACTTGTGTCGAGCTTCGACGTCCGATGCGTTTGCGTTGGTAGACGTTTTTAATTCATTTTTTCCCGGGGTGCTTTTGGCCGAAGATTGGTCTATCTTCGTGATTTGCCTTAACTTGTGCTCTGCGAGGAAGCATAGCCGCGACTGTTTTTGGCACCCCCAGATGGCCGCGACTCCGCTTGGGGTTGGGAATTTGAGATCCAGGTGGAAGGTTGACGGAACTGCCTGCATGGCGTTGAGCCATGGGGTTTCCATGATCACGTTGTAGATAGCGGGATGATCGACCACCGCGAACTCGACGATTTTCGTGATCTCCTTGGCCATGACTGGCAATTGGATCGATCCAAGAGTCATCGATACTTCGCCTGAAAAACCCGTGAGTGGTTTTGGCGTCGGAATTACTTCTCCGAGTTCGATGCTCATCCGTTTGAGAGTGTCGCGGAAGATTACGTTGACCGTGCTTCCCGTGTCGACGAGTACCCTTCCGACTTTTAAGTCTCGTATAACGAGATCTATGACGAGCGGGTCGCAGTGAGGTTGATCGATGCCGCCGGCCTCTTCCTTTGTGAAGGTGATCGAGCAATTTTGGCCATCTCGGGGAGGAGACCATGTAGACCAATTTGCGCTCGACTCCGCCTTCCGTTAGTAAGCCTTGATGGCCGACACAGTGTCGCCGCAGTATTGTGATCCTCTGATGATCATATTGACTTTGCGGCGATTGTTATCGTTCCCTTTGTCGTCTGGCCTCCTGCCACGTTTATCCCCAGGCTGGTTTTGTTGAGGGGATTTTTCAGCGGATGGATTTCTGTCCGTCTTTGGAGGGAGATCAGAATCGAGGATCAGATCCTTGACGCTAGTTACTTCCGAGAGCTCTCCAGCGAGTAGCTTCGCGGCCAGTCTTGCTCCCAAGACTTTGCAGTTGGTTGTGGAATGTCCTCGGGATTGGTGGAACTCATAGAAGGTGTTTTCGTCATACCCTTGATTGCAAGTCCATGTGTTGCCCGTGGTCCGACCCTGATCCGAGTTGATCGCATAGTTATGCGCCCCCTGGAGATCTTCCCCCTCGTGATGGACGTACTTGCCGTTACGAGAGTTCTTCTTTTTCCCTTTCGGGTCCACGTCTTTCGAGGATGGTCTTACCGCCTTATGTTTTTGCGATAAGACTTTAGTTTCCTCCTCTACTATGATGTAGTCCGTTGCTTTGTGGAGGGCGTCCTGGATCGTTCGTGGTTTGTCGAGAGTTATCAACTTTCTGAATTTCGACTTGTACCAGAGCGTCTTTCTCAGCGCGTCGATGCCACTTTGTCGCTTATCCCACTGACCCTTGACATTATCAGCTTGAACCGACTGATAAACTCGCGGAGGGGTTCGTCTTTCCTCTGGAAGAGACTCCAGAGGTCAACATCGGAAGTTTCTCTGTCTATGAATACAGAGTATTGCTTGAGAAATTCCGATGCGAGCTGTCGGAAACTCCCGATGGTGTTACGACGAAGGCGTGCGAACCATTCAAGTGCTGCCCCTTCCAGGTTTTCAACGAACAGGCGGCAGTAGCCGGCATCCTTTTCGCCGTCCTTCAGTCTAGCTCTTCCCATCGCGATGTGGAAAGCCTGAAGGTGCGCTTTTGGATCGGCCGTACCATCGTACTCGGTACTTTGATTTTTCCCGGATCGGACACCCTCATGTCCGACATGCGATTGGTAAAAGGGGTCTTCCGAGCTCCTTCCAACAGTCGATCGATTTCGAGGGCAGCACTAGTAGCATGATGGATTTGAGACTTTACGGCCCTCACTTCTGCCGCAGTCTTGGTGATGTAGTCGCGAAGATCGCGATATCCGATGTCTCGTCAGTAGATTTCCGAGCCTGTCGGCGTTTACTGCGAGTGTGCTCGGTTTGTCTTTCAGCCAGCTCCTCATGTTCGTTCCAATAGGCGATTTCTTCCTCTTCCGTCATTGGTTTTTCGAACGGGGAGCCTTCCCGAGCAGATCGGCTTCCGGTCCTTCTCGGATGTCTGTCGACGTCCTCGTCAGTGTCGTTGGAAACATCGCTAGGATCCAGTTCAATGTGTTCGGCTTCGTTATCCTCCGAGTCCTTTGTAGGGGGCGGAAGACTTTCAGGGTTCCCCTTTTCGATGGGAGATTTCTCGCTAGGGTTTTGACCGGAAGGTCGTTCCCGCGCGACTCCTGATCTGTCGAGTGGGGTAGCGAAGTCGAGCCTCTTCCCGCGGATTTTGGTGGTTCCGCGGGGGCGGATTGCTTGGGTCCTTGCCCTTAAGGTTTCAACCTGTATGGTCAAGGTATTCAGGAGCTTATCCTGTTCTTCCGACCTTTTCTCATAGGTGGCGAACATCTTTTTAAACCCCTAGAGCGTCGCGGCGTTGGCTTGTTCGTTGGCCACGGATACGTCCGCTACTAGAGTGTGGAGATCGGTGCTGCTGCCTCCGTTAAGAGGAGTTTGCACGTTACCCGCTTCGTTAGTTGACATGTTTGATCGAGAGTGATGTGGCTTTTGCGGGTTAGATTGATCCGTACCCCCCCCCTCCTTCTAGCGCCAATCTAGGAAAACTCTAATTTCCCAGAGGACCCGGATATCTGCTAATTACCACACGTCAAGCAATCAGAACACGAGAATAACAACGATAAGAATAAGAAATCGAAAAAAAGAGCAAAGTAGATCTTATTCCGAATCTGCGTATGAGCGTTTACAACAAGGTATAAGCCTGCGCTCGAGAGCTGTCGGCGAGATTCCTAGTTCTAGCAACCCTAAGACGGCTAAACCTAATTGAGTCGCAGCTCGAAATAACAAAAACGGAAAATTGCCTAAATTGCTTTAAGTGCTAAGTTTGCTCTGAAAAGTCCTCTGCCATGCTCCTCGCCTAGGACTCCGTATATACTAGCTCCAAGGTCGGTTTACGCTTTTACTCTTCTGCCCTTAAGCCGTCATAGCATAAAAATGGAGATATTTCATTTTTCCCGATCTTCCAATTATCTTCAAAACTTCCGTATTTATCCGCGGAAACTTGACATTTATCCTTCCTTGTGGACCAAGCGTAAACCGTGCTGCGGTTTACGGGCTTTTGGTTAAGAAATCGTAGGATGGGCCTCGAGTCGTGTTTTAGATCCCTTTGGGCCGTCTTCCGACTCGACACGTATACTACGAATTCTTTTTGATAAAGAACAAACTTTCCGCGGTTTCTAATCCGCGAAGTTTGATCGATGAATTTGAATAGCGGAAAACATGGACTGAGCTTGCTACGGTCTTCGGGAGATAGCATTCGAAGGTTTGACTAGAATGCATGGATTGATGTCGTATCGATGTTCGGAAGGGTTCAATCGCTACACAGCGATTGAACTTCGGCTCGAGCCCGGTTGCTACGTAGCGACCGCGCGGGACGAATGCTTAGTCGCTACGTAGCGACCGAGCGGGACGAACGCTCAGTCGCTACGTAGCGACCGAGCGGGACGAACGCTCAGTCGCTACGTGGCGACCGAGCGGGACGAACGCTCAGTCGCTACGTGGCGACCGAGCGGGACGAGCCGAGCTCGGTCGCTACGTAGCGACCGAGCGGGACGATCGCTAGGTCGCTACGTAGCAATCGAGCGGGATGAGTGCTCGGTCGCTACATAGCGACCGAGCTTTGGCTCGAGCTCGGTCGCTACGTAGCGACCGAGCTTGGCCGAGCTCGGTCGCTACGTAGCGACCGAGCTTTGGCTCGGACTTGGTTGCCACGCAGCGACCGGACAGCGTGTATGCGTGGTAATTACGCAACGGTCGAGCTTGGTTAGTTTGGTTTGAATCTTCAAGGATACTTCTTCGTAAAAATTTCGTGTTTGGTTAAAAGTTACATCTTCCTTTTTACTATCTCTTTTGGAAATACGATCTCCGAGGATTTTTGGGTGGTAATTCCGTCGTAACCGTTTTTGACCCCAACATACGTAGCGACCGAGCACGCACATAGCTCGGTCGCTACGTAGCGAACGAGCTCAAGCCAACTCTCCACTCACTACGTAGCGACCTGCAAGGCCTCAAAAAGGTCCTCCTTTGTGTTCTCATTTGAATTCTCATCGAAACGCTTTTCGTTTCGTCTCAATCGGAGTTTCCATTGAGATCTTACGACGAAAACAAGTAGGACTCTTCTTGGCTTTCCTCCACTCGCTACGTAGCGACCTGTCTGACCTTCACTCGCTACATAGCAACCTGTCAGGCCTCAGAAAGGTCCCCTTTTAGGTTCTCTTTTGAATCCTCATCGAAACGCTTTTCGTTTCGTCTCAATCGGAGTTTCCGTTGGGATTTTACGACGAAAACAAGTAGGACTCTTCTTGGCTTGCTTCCACTCGCTACGTAGCGACCTGTCTGATCTTCACACGCTACATAGGAACCTGTCAGGCCTCAGAGAGGTCCTCCTTTACGTTCTCTTTTGAATCCTCATCGAAATGCTTTTCGTTTCGTCTCAATCGGAGTTTCCGTTGAGATTTTATGACGAAAACAAGTAGGACTCTTCTTGGCTTGCTTCCACTCGCTACGTAGCGACCTGTCTGACCTTCACTAGCTACATAGCGACCTGTCAGGCCTCAGAAAGGTCCTCTTTTAGGTTCTCTTTTGAATCCTCATCGAAACGCTTTTCGTTACGTCTCAATCAGAGTTTCCGTTGAGATTTTACGACGAAAACAAGTAGGACTCTTCTTTGCTTGCTTCCACTCGCTACGTAGCGACCTGTCTGACCTTCACTCGCTACATAGGAACCTGTCAGGCCTCAGAAAGGTCCTCCTTTAGGTTCTCTTTTGAATCCTCATCGAAACGCTTTTCGTTTCGTCTCAATCGGAGTTTCCGTTGAGATTTTATGACAAAAACAAGTAGGACTCGTCTAAACTCCTTCGCTTGCTCCTACTCGCCCTTACCTCCATCTTTGTGTTCTCCTTAAAATCTCGATTGAAACGTCTCTTGTTTCGTCTTGATTGGAGTTACCATTGAAATTTTACGATAAAAAAAACCCGCAAAGACTTGTTTTCTCGCTTGGATTCAGATTAATCATATAAAACGGCAACGATTAACTTAACAACTTAGCCGCCTCAACTATATGATTACGTTGAACCTTTTTATAAAAATTAACGTCGTATCTAAGGAGAAGATAAAAGTCAAGTTTAAAGGATAAAGACCAATATCGAAAATGGCGAACATACACGAGAAGAGGAAGGGGAAATAAGCAAGCAAAACTGAGAAGAGACAAAACAGCGTCTTCAAGAGAACTAAGGTATTTCCGACTTGAGATTTTTGAAATCAGACTTGGAATTTTCAAATTACTAAGAAATAAAAACGTCTTTGAGACTGCCATAGAACTTTAGGGAACGTAAAACCTAGGTGGATAGTTTAGCAAACTAAGTCTTAGGCGATTTTTCTTGTCTCGATATATCGTTCCATAACTGTTCAGCCAGATCTTGCAAACCGATCTAAACTCTCCGAAAATCGAGAAACGATCGCCACGCATATCAAGCTCGCTTCCTAAAGAGAGAAAAAACTAGAGACCTGAACGTCGTCTTAAAACCGATTCGTTTCTAGCAATTTTCTCGGAACCGACATATTCAAAGTCGTCAAAGTGGAAACAAACCAAATCACAGTCCAAGCGTCGTCTTTAAATCGTCCATGATTATTGATCATTTCAAACCTTAGAAGAGGAAACGTACACAACCCTTCAAAGTATCGGTTCAACTATTTTCTTTCGTTAAAAAAAAAAAAAAAAAAGGGGGAGTAGGTACGTATACTATACTCGTATACTCTCAAACTTCAAAAACTTTTGCAAATCGTCAAGAAAACGATTTTGTCAAAGCAAATCGTCTCAAATAGGCAAACGACAATCTAAAATTCGTCTAAACGCTAGCAACATATCCATACGATCATGAATATAATCTCAAAGACTATACATCATTTCTTGTCGCAATCATGCGTACAGAAAACATATACCAATATCGAACTGAAACTCGACGATTAGCCAAATTATTGAAGCCCTTTCCAGTTTTAGAAAGCCAGTTTCATTTAAAAATTTCTACGAGAAATCTTCATTCACCAAAGCTTTTCTTTCAGTTTCCGTTGTACCAAGTTAGCCACGGAAAAGCATCAAAAACATTTGTGACGAAGAAAACTCGAGAATAGATGTAGCATCGTGCACAAAGAGACGCTTTCCTCCCGATGGTGGCTAGATCCACCTCTGGTCGACCAGTTCGTTCCAGAAACGAATGTGTCATGAGAATCCTTTCATAAAACCTATGAAAAACATTCTGCGACTAGATCGTAATGAAATAAACTTCGGTAACACTCCATGAGTAACTCCAAGCAACTTTCACCTAGGATCAAAATCACGGCAGAAACGTTTCTCGTGATACCCACAGAAACAACGCTACTTTAACATATGTTTACATATCACCGATCTACAAACTTCGTAAAACCGGTCCCCGTTACTTACGCGAAAAATCCTTCGTACAATCAGGCCAAGTCTTACGAAGAAACTTTCTAAAGTTAACATAACAGGCTTATGAAGAACCATGCGGCTCGCTGGCTTCTTCTTTTCTTTTCCCTCGGTCACATCCGAGAAGGCAGTCGTCCCGCCACTGACTCCACACTGGTTATGTAGCAAACCTCTTGGGCTTCGTCTTCCTCAAGCAAAAAAAGATTCGATTTTCATAAGACTATAGGTCACATTGTATGAAATATTCGTCGTATAACTGAAACCTAGAGAGGAGAATCGTTTTCTACGACTATCGGCCATATTAGCATGGATAACCCCGGCAAACTTGGCCTATCAATCTCAACAAGCTCTCTTTGGCCCTCGATCAATTACGCCTTCCACTAAAGGTCCAAACCAATATTTGCCATCCCCTTTAAGGACGATCGTAAACTAACATGACCTTAAATGTTAAAGTACCATGGTCTAATCCTTGACCTACAACATCCTCGGCTATCTGAGTGAACACATCCCTCACGCCAAGCCAAACTATTTGAGAAACCATAGCTCCATCACTTAACGGCTAAACGACAATCTACGATTTGTCTAAAAACGTCGTGTGACTATTAAGAGAATAATTATCGTATAGCCTACAGTCAGAAGTCATATGATAAATTCTTCGTAACGAAACTCAGTCCTAACAACCTAATGGTTAAAGGAGGATTTAAACTTTTCGAAAATTGACCGAGTTCAATACGCTCCACAATTCACTTTAAGCCCGCAACGTTTAACCCATAATACGCGGCATGTAAGGAAAAATCCGTAACAAAGCCTCTAGAGCTATACGAAACATCCTAAAAAAAAAAATGCACGAAATAGATCTCGGAAAGCCAACACTTCACAAAGCACTATGAAGGAAAACGCTTCTTCCCATGAAAAAAATTTACGCGACACCTCAGTCCTAATTCCTCGATCGCAAATCAAATTATTAGCATCCAAACCGGAACAACAATTTTGGCTGCGAACATCCGTAGTCAAACAAGAACGTTTCTCAAACGCAAGGCTAAGACTAAGCCCTTGCAACATCGCAAAACATTTTCAAGCCCGCGAACATTTCATGCAAGAAACGCAGCATACGAAAGAATAACAAATCTTCAGCCTCGCGAGACGTCGCAGACGCCTGAAGATTCGTTCTTCGATGAAATTTCCTTCCTCGATAAAAACACTTTCTTGGAAGACCAGACAGTTGTACGCACTAACATCTTCTCAAAACATATCCTTCGCGAAGACCCGAAACGGTATTTTTTACCATTAAATTTGTTGCTGATCACAACGAACTCTTAACGTCCTAAACAGACTTAGCCATCTCGTGGAGATGACTCTCGTACATCCGACACAAGGATAATAGCGCTATAAAAGAAACCCAAAATTGTTGGTCAACACTTCAAGGAGGCTTAAAAATTGTCCTTGGAGAGATGCTCGGTTCCAACCATACAAGTCGTATAAGCCGAGAACCTATCGCGGACTTTAAATCGGTATGGAATCAGGATGAAACTGAAACGGGATACGTAAGTCGAATTAGTCATCGCACCCTCTAAAACCAGGAGTAAACCTAGGTCTTGCCCTAAACCCAGCGCACTGGTCTCTAACATCTCTAGGCATAGTATCAAAAACCTTGATATGAGATCCCAAAATTTGTCTCTTTGCCAATATTCGAGCGTCTTCAGAAATCCCGCAAGATTTACACACTGCGGAAAACTCCCAAAACAGATCACGGATATAAAAGTTCACACAGAGTTAGATTACGAGATGACAACTCGTAATCTTCCTTCTACACCCATATAAAATGCCATCGGCACCAACACGCCTGATAACCGCTACATAAAAACTAGACCGTAAAGGTCTCGCTGGAAAACAAGTCATAAGAACCTTAACTCCAAGACGAACTACGAAAGGCTTGATCCCTTCAACAAGGGTACGTAGGCAGCCGTCATAAGGCGCAGCCCCAATCTTATCGCGTTCTACTCTTAGAAGAGCGAGAAGACCACTTACCACAAACCTTTTCGACCATTAATTCCGCCTAACTCACTTAACTTGCCAAGCCACTCGCTAAAGCCTCATGCTAGAAGCTCATGGTTCTAACGAGCTGGGGGGCTAACTGTTGGGGTCAAAATCGGTCACGACGGAATCAATGTCTAAAAGTCCGTAAAAATTGGCCTGAACGTTTTTACGAAAAATAAATCTTAGAAAAAGATTTATTTTTACGAAGAATCTTGCAGAGAAAACACATTTACGAAAAATCAAAGAAAGACGCGAACAAGGTTGCCGCGTAGCAACCAGCGCAAAAGCTGGTCGCTACATAGCGACCGAGCTCTCACCAAAGCTCGGTCGCTTCGTAACGTGCTCGGTCGCTACGTAGCGTGCTCGGTCGCTACGTAGCGTGCTCGGTCGCTACGTAGCGTGCTCGGTCGCTACGTAGCGACCGAGCTCGAGCCAAAGTTCAGTCGCGACGTAGCGACCGAGCTCAAGCCAAAGCTCGGTCGCTACGTAGGGACCGAGCTCGAGCAGGAGCTCGGTCGCTGAGCGCTCGCTCGGTCGCTATGTAGCGACCGAGCTCGAGCCAAAGCTCGGTCGCTACGTAGCGACCGAGCTCGAGCCAAAGCTCGGTCGCTACGTAGCGAACGAGCTCGAGCAGGAGCTCAGTCGCCACGTAGCGACCGAGCTCGAGCCGAAGCTCGGTCGCTACGTAGCGACTGAGCTCGAACCAAAGTGCTCGGTCGCTACGTAGCGACCAAGCTCTTCCGAAACGTCAATACGACATCAGTCCATGCATTCTCATCTACCCTTCGATGCTATCTCCCGAATACCGTAGCGAAACCATCTCACGTTCCCCGCCATTTCTAAGTTATCAATAAAACTTTACCGTAAAAACAGTGGAAAGTTCATTCTTTATCGAAAGAAGCCGTAATAAACGCTTCGAGTCGAAAGACGGCCCAAAGGGACCTAAGACATGACTCGAGGCCCAACTTACGATTTCTTAACCAACAGCCCGTAAACCGCATGTCGGTTTACGCTTGGTTCGCAAGGGAAGATAAATGTCAAGTTTCCGCGGATAAGTACGAAATTTTGAAGATAATTACGAAGATCGGAAAAAATGGAATATCTCCATTTTTATGCTATGGCGGCTTAAGTGCAGAAGAGGAAAGGCGTAAACCGACCTTGGGGCTAGTATATAAGGGGTCCTAGGCGAGAGGCATGGAGGGGACTTTTTCAGAGAAAACTTAGCACTTAGAGCAATTAGGCAACTTTCCGTTTTTTGTTATTTCGAGCTGCGAGTCAATTAGGTTTAGCCGTCTTAGGGTTGCTAAAACTAGGAATCTCACGGACAGCTCTCGAGCCCAGGTTATACCTTGTTGTAAAAGCTCATACGCAAATTCGAAATAAGACTTCTCTTTGCTCTCTTCTTACGATTTTTATATTTTATCGTTGTCATTATCGTGTTCTGATTTGCTTGGCGTGTGGTATTAGCAGATATCCGGGACCTCTGGGAAATTAGGGTTTTCCTAGTTTCTTTATTTAAACAGAAATTGACAGTGCAAATTTCGGCTCCCACATTCCTTTGGGAAGCTTTTGCGTGATTGCTTTCCAAGTCTACACACCACACACGCTTCCTTCTTAACTTTAAACTTTGGTAATCCCTTTACCAAGTATTTGTCATGCATTTTTTGCAACCTTTTGTTGCCTACATGACCAAGTCTCTTGTGCCATGTCTCCATCTTTCCTTGTTCACTAGCGCTCATGGTTTCTTCTACCTGAGCCGAACTCATCTTGATTCGATAGCTTTTATGAGTCATTGGGATATCCATTATCCTCCTTCCTTTTTCATCCTCTATGATGCATCTCTTCTCTTGGAATTTCACCCGGTATCCGCTTGAAACAATTTGTGGAACACTCAACAAATTCTTTGCCAAACCCGGAACCAAGAACACATTTCTGATGGTCCTCTTGCCACCTTTAGTCATGACAGTAATATCTCCTTTACCGGCTGTCATGACCGTGCCTCCATTTCCAATCTCTATTGGAACCTTGATACTCCTATCAAGCCTTGAGAAGTAATTCTCCTCGTTTGTCATATGATTAGTTGCTCCACTGTCTACTAACCAGACACCTTCCATCACTGTTGTTGATGCTTCGCTTGCACTGAACAACATGTGATCTTCATTCAAGTCTTCTTCGAGACTTACATGTGCCTTCTCTTTCTTCTTTGAGTAGCACTGATTTGCAAAGTGGCCTAACTTGCCACAATTGTAACACTCCTTGTTACTTCTGATCCTTCTTTGCATCATCCTTCTTCTGTTTTTTCAGACACTCGCTCTCGGTATGGTTGTTCTTCTTGCAGTAACCACACCATTTTTTGCCTCCTCAGAGCTTTGAGTTGTCTTGTGTAACACAAGAATTTTTGTGTTTAACACGAGCATCGAATGCTCCTTCACTGGTGCTTTCTTCTCTTGCAGCCAGCCTTGCTTCATGAACCTTCAAAATCCCGATCAACTATGCCATCTTTGTTGAAGTCAAATCGCTTGTTTGCTCCAACACACTGACTATGCTATCAAACTTGGCTGGGAGAGAGATGAGTATCTTTTGTATGAGTTGAACATCTGTCTTCTGTTCACCATGATAAGTTAATTGATTTGCCAATTCAACTATCTTATCCGTGAAGACCTTAATGTCTTCATTCTCATACATCTTCAGATTCTCGTACTCCCTTCGCAACGTTTGAAGTTTAATCAAACGAACTTGAGGAGAGCCTTCATACTCTTCCTTCAATGCATCCCATGCCTCTTTGGATGTTGATGCTGCTGCAATCCGTGAGAAGATATGATCTGATACGGCAGTTTGCAAAATTTGCAAAGTCAATGTATCATTCATCATCGCTTCTTCTCTAAGCGATCTTGCCCTTGCTGTTTCAGGGGTTTCATCCATTTGTGCTGGTGGGGCTCCTACGCCTTCTTCAACCACAGACCATAACTTCCTGGTCTTGAGAATGGTTGTCATCTTAATGCTCCAGAAGTCGTACTTCTCTCCATCAAATATGGAGATTACTTGATTCTTCATCGTTTCGTGTGGTTCCGAAATCGTATGCAAAAATCCTCTAGCCTCCTTTTCTCCACGCCAAGTGTTTCTCTTACTAGTGCTTTCTTCTTCGTCCTCTCAAACGTAAAGCTCTGATACCATGTTAATCTTTTACCAACCGCTTGTGTTACACAACGATCACTGTATGTTACACACGAGTTCAAGAGAAAAAATAAGATAGACGTTTCAGGCTTATAAACTTTTCTGAAAATACTTTTGTATTATTGAGATTCTGTGATATTGTTTACAACAAATGATTGATCTTTATATAGAGATCGAATCATTGCAAGTATAAGAGACACAACTCTTTATATTAAAAGACACAACATGAAGAGTTACAACTCTTTGTGTAATAACATAAATAAGTAACTTATGTAAATGTATTAAGAGAGATTAGATTATAGTTTAAGAGAAACACACCGGGAAGCGTCTATCCAGAGAGACGGCGACGTGATATTGGCACCTGTCAAAGGGCTAGGAGCCGATCAGGTATGTATGGGGAATGAGGAGGTAGAGAATGGAATTGATGTAGTCAATGAGGTTATGTTGGAACAGGAGAATTTGGTGAAAGCGGATGAAATGGACACTGATGAGAATAATCCTTCACTGAAAGAGGGGGTGGTGACCAATGAGGGAGAGGAAGAGTTTCAGGATGTTACGGATGAGGAGACTGATGGGAACCAGGGTCCTGTACAAGGTGATATTGTCGCTAGCATTTAGAAGGGTGAAGAGGGAGAGCTGGAAAAGATAGAGAATGCAGTTGGGGGAGAGAAGAACAAAGGAGCAAAAAAGAAGCTTTTCAAAGGCGTTCCACTTGTGGTAGGCACTTCTAAGATGAGAATGGTACATTCCTTAATCTCACCGCGCAAACGCATCCAGAGCAAGACTACTTCCAAGCAAGGAGAGGGTACGAAGCTTGGCGATGGTACGAAGCACGGAGCGGAGCAGGGTACTTCAAACCCTAAACCTCCTATCAACAAACTGAAGATTTTAATGGATTACAAACATGAAGAAGTGAGGGCTCGTGTGATGGTTTTATGTTATGGTTTTTTCATTTCTGTTATTTTAATAAGCTCATTGAGTAATATCTGGTTTTTATGGTTAAGTATTAGTTTGAGTTCTTTGTATTGGCCTAGAGCTCCATTCATGGTTCTTTTATGGAATAAAGTTGGTGGTTCTGGTTCATGGGTCTCTTGTTTACAATGTTTTTGGTTGAATCAACTCAAAGAGAATCATGTTAAGGGTTACGCTGGCGGTGTACAGGGGCGCTGGAAACATCGAGAACTCTTTGTGTTTGGAATTAAACTGGAAGTTGCAGAATACAAACACTATATATTCTTATGGTCAGCATGGGATGATACTTCTGGTAGCATGACCTCTTTAAGTCAAAGCATATGGTACGTATATTGGACGGTGGAAAGTAACACGAGAGGAGAAGGAGATGATCTGATTTCTTCTATGTCTCGTTCATGGCAGGCTCGTCAATGAATTATGATTGATTGTATACATCTTTTACTGGTTAGTAGGCAACGTCATGTATGTGTAAAGGCCGATAGGCAAGCTAGATTGGGACTGTCATGTCTCACGTTTTCAAACAAGATATTATGCGAAAATTATGATTTCGATAGATCCATTAGAGTAATAAGAACTACTAAGAGATTAAGTAAAGATTAGAGAGAGTTTGTGAAAGTTTATAAGAATTTAAGTGAGGTTTAGTGTCTAAGAGAGAATCATTGTCTCAAGAGGTAAGAGAGACTCGGAAATTGCTTAATCTTATTACTGAGTGAGGTTACATATTTATAAGAGAGACATAAGGTTTTACAGGAGGTGAAAGGAGCACTATTGAAGCATTTGGAGTCAAGGGTTGCTTTTTGAATGAGCGGATGGGAAGCTTTACATGCTTTGGCTCTTTACAGCCTGTCACAGCCTGTCATGCTCTTCCTTTATCCTCTCAACGGTCTGATCCCTTCTCCATGAGACTCCAAGTTAACTCCTCCTTAGTTACCGTGTTACTTGGGCAATGCAAGGTGAGTCTTGGTCTATGCTGAATGGTACGGCTTGTACGGTCTGTACGGTCTTGCACGGATGGCCGTACCATGCTCTCCCAAACTCCCCTAAGCTTCTACATCTCCTCTTCTCCCCAACTCCTTATCTCTTCGGGTCTGTTTGTTTCTCCATCTGGATGGGCCATCTGGATGAAGATGAAAATTTTGTTTGTTTAGGCACCAAAAGTGCAACTCATTCAGATAGATCATCCGGATGACTTTTGGAAATTTAGGCTTAATTTTAAAGTCTATTCAGCTAAACCAATTTGGATCATTTGAATGGAGATGGTTCATTCAAAATGGTATAATGTCTATTATACCCCTAATGTAATTCACAAATTACAAACCTAAATATAATATCATTTTTGTCACAAACGAAAACTGACAAAACTATAAAAACGCTTTTTCCCGTGCTAAAAACTATTTTTTCACGCCAAAACCCCAAAACGCATTTTCCCGCTAAAATTGCAAAAAAATGTTTTCCCGTCAAAATTGCAAAAACGTGTTTTTCCGCAAAAACCGAAAACATGTTTTCATCCCAAAATCACAAAAAAAAAATGTTTTCACGCCAACACCCCAAAATACATTTTTCCGTCAAAACACAAAAAAAAAACACGTTTTTCCGCCAAAGTCGCAAACCGTGTTTTCCCGCCAAAATTGCAAAAACGTGTTTTCCCGCCAAAACCAAAAAATGTGTTTTCCCGCCAAAACCAAAAAACGTGTTTTCTTGCCAAAACCGAAAATTTGTATTTTCCCACCAAAACCGAAAAATCTCGTTTTCCCGCGAAAACTGTAAAAATGTGTTCCCGCCAAAAACGTGTTTGCCCGCCAAAACCGCAAAAACGCATTTTCCCGTCAAAACCGCAAAAACACGTTTTCTCGCCAAAACCGCAAAAACGCGTTTTCCCGCCAAAACTGCAAAAACGCATTTTCCCGCCAAAGCCGCCAAAACCGCAAAAAACGCGGTTTCCCGCCAAAACCGCAAAAGCATGTTTTCCCGCCAAAATCGCAAAAATGTGTTTTCCTCCAAAAACACAAAAATACGTTTTCCCGCCAAAAATGTGTTTTCCCGACAAAACCGCAAAAACGCATTTTCCCGCCAAAATCGCAAAAATACGTTTTCCCGCCAAAATCGCAAAAATGTGTTTTCCCGCCAAAATCGCAAAAGCGTGGTTCCCGCCAAATTCGCAAAAGCGTGGTTCCCTCCAAAACCGCAAAAACGTGTTTTCTCGCCAAAAACGTGTTTTCCCGCCAAAACCGCAAAAACTTGTTTTCTCGCCAAAACCAAAAATTTGTATTTTCCCGCCAAAACCGAAAAATATCGTTTTCCCGCCAGAACCGAAAAATCTTGTTTTCCGCCAAAACATAAAAAATATGTTTTCTCGCTAAAACCGAAAAAAACTTATTTTCCCGCCTAAACCGCAAAAAGAAAACTCGTTAATTTTGAAATAATTCTAATGTAAATATATTAATCTAAATAATTAAGTGTACTATAGTTAAAATTAATATTAAACATATGATTAAATCAACACAAGGATATTTTGGTAATTTCTTTACTAAACTCATTTGAATGGAAATGAAAATAAAGAAACAAACTTAAGATCCATTAAGATGATTCATCTAGATGAGCTATGTGGATGGACAAACAAACAATCACAAAAATCTGAATGAATAATTTGAATAGATCATAAAAATGAATCATTTGGATGGAGATGGCAAATGGGGAAACAAACAGCCCCTTCATACTCATATACTCAGCTCATCTCAACACTCCCCCTCAAGCTTAGCTTTGTGAAAGTCTAAGCTTGGACAGCCATGAGACCTTCATCATTAAAAACCTTACCAAGGAAAACCCATTGGGATAAAACCTTGATAAGGGAAAAAGAGTAAAGATCTCATGACAAAGGGGCTAAGTTCTTCTTCTTCCTAAGATCTATGAGTCCCAATCTGATGTGAATGGACTCCATAGTCTTTTGTCTTGCAGCCTTGGTGAATATATCTGCTAACTGATCTTCACTCCTAGTATAGCATGGCAAGATCTCTCTAAGCACAATCATTTGTCTCAGTTTGTGGCAATCAACTTCAATGTTCTTTGTTCTCTCATGAAACACTGAGTTGGAGGCAATGTGGATCGCAGCCTGATTGTCACAATGCATGGTCATTGGTGTGGCTTGATCAATCTCTAAGTGCTTCAATATACCCTTGATCCATACTAGCTCGTTAGTAAGCTTCAGCATAGCTCTATACTCAGCTTCTACACTTGAACAAGATACCACCTTCTGCTTCTTGCTCTTCCAAGTCACCAAGTTGCCTCTAATGAATGTACAATAGCCAGTTGTTGATCTCCTGCCAGCTCTATCTCCTGCCCAATCAGCATCACAATAGCCCACCACTTCAGTGCTTCCATTACACCCCATCCATACTCCTTGATCTGGCGAGCCATTCAGATACATCAACAGCCTCTCCACCATGCGCCAATGATGTTCTTTAGGGAGTTGCATGTGTTGACTCACCTGATTCACAGCAAAGCATATATCAGGCCTTGTAATGGTGAGATAAATCAATTTTCCAACAAGTTTTCTATAGAGTTTAGGATCATGAAATGGCTTGCTGTCTTCAATCTCCCCCTCTCTTGGTACTTTGTAACCATCCTCCATAGGCATCCTTGCTGTCTTGCCTCCATAAGCACCTGCACCTTTCAAGAGATCAAGTGTATACTTCCTTTGGGACATGAACAATCCTTCCTTGGATCTACAAATCTCAATTCCAAGAAAGTATTTCATTTCTCCCAAGTCTTTAATTTCAAACATGGACTTAAGAAACTCCTTGGTTGCTTTGATACCTTCCTTATCACTTCTTGTGATAATGATATCATCCACATACACAAGGAGTGCGACCATACCTGAGGGAGTCGTGAGAGTGAAGAGGGTATGATCCAATTCAGACTTCTTGAAGCCTCGGCCATTCAGTGTTGTGCTCAACTTGTTGTACCAGGCTCTTGGTGACTGTTTCAACCCATAGATAACTTTCTTTAGTCTCAGCACATTCCCTTTCTTTACTAGATGTTCCAGACCTGGTGGAGGATGCATGTAGACTTCATCTCCAAGTTCTCCTTGTAAGAATGCATTCTTTACATCCATTTGCCTTAATCCCCATCCAAGGTTAACAGCTAAGCTCAAAACAATCCTAATGGTATGTAACTTGGCCACTGGTGCAAATGTCTCAATGTAATCCTCTCCATAGGTCTGAGTGAATCCTCTTGCTACAAGTCTAGTCTTCTTCCTCTCAATCTGCCCATCAGCCTTGTACTTGATTGTAAAAATCCATCTACTAGATACAGCCTTCTTCCCTCTTGGTAGTTCACTTTCATACCATGTATCATTTTTCATCATAGCTCCTGCCTCAGCTCCTACTGATTCTTTCCATTCCTTATCAAGTATTGCCTCTTCATAGCTTCTTGGTATGTAGTTCTCATCAAAGTTCATCATGAAAGCACAATGCTCTTCAGGATACTGAGCAAAGGAGCACACGGCTTGAGAAGGATGCTCCACAGCTTAGGCATTGTAGTACACTATCGTGTTTACCCAGCTAGAAGGATCCTTCCTTATCCTTGTACTCCTTCTCAATGGCTGCACAACCGGTTCTTCTTCTTGCAGCTGTGTTTGTTCTTCTACTACTTCAGTTTGAGAAGGTGTTTGTATCACACCATGATCATGATCATCAGAGCCTATGCTCTCTTCTCCTTCATTCTCTACTCCTCCTTCATCACTGTTAGCCTCTTGCATAGGCTCCTCTCCTCCCTCATGATCAAGGTGTGATTGTGAAACAGCTTCAGGAGGTGTAGTTGCGTGATGTCTTCCATCACTAGTTCTCGGATCCTAGGATGTACTGATTCCAAGACCTTCAAGTATGATTTGCAAGGTTGTAGCCTTGTCTGATGTTAAGTCCTTCAAGTCTTCTTGATTCTTTTCTTCATAATATCCTCTATCTTCTAAGAACTTCACATCTCTAGATACAAGCACTCTCCTAGCTATAGGATCATAGCATTTGTATCCTTTCTGTGTAGCTGAGTACCCTATGAACACAGCCTTAGTACTTCTTGCTTCTAGCTTGTTGTGCATCTCTCCTGGTTTGAGCACAAAGCATAGACAGCCAAAGACCTTCAAGTATTCCAGAGCTGGCTTGTACTTGTTTAACACTTCAAATGGAGCCTTCTCATCCAGAATCTTGGTTGGTGTTCTGTTTATCAAGTAGCAAGCAGTGGCCACAGCATCACTCCAGAATCTCTTTGGAACATTGGTTTGGAACATAAGTGATCTTGCCACTTCCATAAGGTGTCTGTTCTTCCTTTCAGCAACACCATTTTGCTGTGGAGTATAGGGACAGCTCGTCTGGTGCAAGATTCCATGTTGTGATAGGTGTTGCTTGAATGCATGGCTTGTGTACTCTCCTCCATTATCTGATCTCAAAATTTTAATCTTAGCATGATAATGGTTAGTTACATAAGCTTGAAAGTTTCTAAATGCATCAAGTACCCTATCTTTGGTTTGGATTAAGGTTAACCAGGTGTATTTTAATTTTTCATCAATGAATGTGACAAAGTACTTATAATTATCTCTAGGTAAACAAGGAGCAGTCAACACATCTGAATGAATTAAATCAAAGCAATTGTCATAAACAGTAGTAGACCTTTGAAACACAGTTCTACAATGTTTGCCTAAAATGCAACCTTCACAATCTTTGTTTTCAAACACAACACCTGGTACCATTAAGTTCAAAGCTTTAACATGAGGGTGTCCTACTCTAGAATGCCACAATGCATTTTTATTCAACAAAGAAGCAGTAGTAAATGAACAGTTAAAATCAGGAACATAAGTAAGCTCTTCAAGCAAATAGAGATCTCCTTTAGTCACTCCTTTCCCAATCAATCTGCTGCTCTCAATATCCTGAAACTTCACATCATTAGGACTAAAGATGACATTGCATTGTAAATCATTAGTGCATTTCTTAACAGATAATAGGTTTGATGTGAATTCAGGCTTATAAAAAGCTCTAAATTCTTTGTTAAACAGTTTAAGGTTTCCTATTCCTCTAATAGGTATCTTATCTCCATTTGCAATCATTACATGCCCATGAGTAGGTTCTATATCCTTAATTAGATTTTCATCACTTATCATATGATGTGATGCACCAGAATCAACAATCAATGGTTTAGACACTCTTTTAGCATTATGACATAGATTACTAAGTGATTGATGCATACTATCAGTTCTAGCAATATGCGCAATTCTATAATCATCCTTAGCATTCACTAGTTTCCTAGTCAACTTATCATCCTTATATGCAATCATAGATGCACCAAAAGAGTAACCATAGGTGTTACCATTCTCCTTAAGCATTTTGAAGAGAGCATCAAGGTCTGATCTCTTTATGTAGTCATGTGAGCTTGATGCACCGGTATAAGCAACAAGAGACTTCCCATCATTGCCTCCATGCCCATCCCCTTCACTTGACTTGCTAGTGCCAGCTCCGCTTGATCCTTCAGTCACATTTGCCCTTGCCTCTCGCTCCTTCATGAACTTGGCTGGCTTGAGGTGTGGGTGTAGTATCCAGCATTGGCTCTTCTTGTGGCCATGCTTCTTGCAATGATCACAGTTGCCGTTGAACTTCCTATCCTCATACTTCCCGTGAGATGCCTTGTTTGCTTGTGGAGCCTCAGTTGAATCGTCATGAGCTGCTTGATTTGCAAGAGATAGCTCCCCCTTGCCCCCAAACAATCCCATAGACCCCTGCTCCCTTTGGACTTGCGCACACACATCTTCAAGATCCAGGAGCTTGTCTGCCCTCAACATGTGCTTGATGAGATGATTGTAGGACGGATTCAGTGTAAGAAGAAGCCCAAAGACTTTATCTTGCTCACGCCTTTCATTTAACTGATCAGGATCTGTTGTGCTTGGCCTCAGCATCTCCAACACGGACCACAATGATCTGAACCTGCCCAAGTGCTTAGTGAACTCCATATCCTCTTGAACTAAGCTGTTGATAGCTTGCTTCACTTCAAATACACGGCTGAGGTTGGAAGTGTTCCCATACACTTTCTTCAGCGTGTCCCACAGCTCTTTAGCTGATTCACAGTAGCTGTAGGCATCCAAGATAGCTGGCTCCAAGGATTCATGAAGAACCGACATTACCAGCATGTCCTCTTGTTGCCACTTCTCTACAGCCACTTCATTGGAGACCTCTTCTTGATCTCCTCCCTGAGTAATGATCTTCGGAGCCTCTCCTGTCATGATATGCCCCCACAAGCCCTTACTTCCCACCGTAGTCTTCACCATCCGAGACCACACAAGATAGTTGCTTCCCTTGAAAGTAACCGCTACCTTCATCCTCATGTTCATCCCATGTTCCATCTTTGCTTAGCTTGACTTGAACAGCTTGAATCTGATGAAATCTTGAGTCTTGAATCACGTAAATACACAGATCGTAATACAGCTTCAACCAGAACGTATCACAGCTTCACCACCTTCAAAGCTACCCGCGTGTAGCTTCAACACCGTCAGCTTGTAATACTCTAAAGATCAACCCCAGATTCTAATGAACCTGGCTCTGATACCATATGATTTCTATAGATCCTTTAGAGTAATAAGAACTAGTAAGAGATTAAGTAAAGATTAGAGAGAGTTTGTGAAAGTTTATAAGAGTTTAAGTGAGGTTTAGTGTCTAAGAGAGAATCATTGTCTCAAGAGGTAAGAGAGACTCGGAAATTGCTTAATCTTATTACTGAGTGAGGTTACATATTTATAAGAGAGACATAAGGGTTTACAAGAGGTGAAAGGAGCACTATTGAAGCATGTGGAGTCAAGGGTTGCTTTTTGAATGAGCGGATGGGAAGCCTTACATGATTTGGCTCTTTACAGCCTGTCACAGCCTGTCATGCTCTTCCCTTATCCTCTCAACGGTCTGATCCCTTCTCCATGAGACTCCAAGTTAACTCCTCCTTAGTTACCGTGTTACTTGGGCAATGCAAGGTGAGTCTTGGTCTATGCTGAATGGTACGGCTTGTACGGTATGTACGGTCTTGTACGGATGGCCGTACCGTGCTCTCCCAAACTCCCCTAAGCTTCTACATCTCCTCTTCTCTCCAACTCCTTATCTCTTCATACTCATATACTCAGCTCATCTCAACAAAAATTATGGAGCTTGTCAAATAAGAGGTTTCTCGAAAGGAGCAAATATTTTGAAGGGTCCTTGGTTTATAATGGCAAAGAAAATGCAATATTTCAGGTTATCGGGTTTGCAATATGGGTATCTCATGACATCATTTTTCACAGGATTGTATAAAATTGTTCATCATATAAGAGCACCATTAACCCTAGCACCCCAGTTGGGGTGCTTAATTTTTTTTTTTTTTTTTTTTGGTTTTTTCTCTCTTTAAAAAAAAAATTAAAAACGAACCAATCGCGGACCGCCACGTGTCAGTGGGGTCCACGAAACAGCTCAAGCATCGACGCCAAATCTGGTGTTTTTAGCGCTCCATTTTCTTCTTTTATGGTGGGCTCCAAAAACAAGCACTCCATCAAGCACCTGCATTGATGGTGCTCTAAAGTTTCTTTACACCTGCTTCTCTAGCTTGGAAACGCTTTTTTTTTTTTAAATGAGAGTACTTAGTTGGAATTGTAGAGGGATGGAAAGCAATTGGACTATCAGTTATCTAAGGGAAATTTGGTATAAACATTAACCAGGTTTTTTATTTTTATCAGAAACCAAGCAAGATTTAGAGTGTCCAAAACTTTCAATCACATATTGGATTTGATAACCTAGTTACAGTGGACCCAGTTGGGAGGAGTGGTGGATTAGCTCTTTTTTACAATAATGAGTATCAAGTCAAGATTTTATAATCCAGCAACAGGATGATAGATGCGGAAACAGTGGCTCTTAGAAAAGTAGTTTATCTAACTTTTGTGTATGGTGACCCTGTTCAACAACGGAGGGAACAAATGTGGGAGAGGTTCACTAGGTATGGGCTCTCACGATCCGAACTGTGGTTCATTGTTGGTGATTTAAATGAGATCACTGGAAACCATGAAAAAGAGGGAGGATCTTTGAGAAGTTCGGATTCATTTATTCCTTTTAACAACATGATATGAAACAGTGGATTATTGGAGTTCCCGGCTCGGGGAAACAAAATGTCATGGCAAGGAAGAAGAGGAAAAGGAAAAGGAGCAATAATGATCAGATGTCGTCTAGATCGGGCTTTTGCAAACGAGGAGTGGCACACTCTATTTCCATGTTCTTACATAGAATATTTAGGGATGGTGGCATCTGATCATCGTCCAGTGGTGGCCAACTTAGAAGATAAAGTTTCGAGGAGGAAAGGTCAGTTTCGATTTGATAAGAGATGGATTGGACAAGAAGGACTTATGGATTCAATTACAATCGGTTGGTCAAATTATAGAGAAGGACAATCTGAAGGTATAGTGGAAAAAATTGGCAATTGTCGTCATGAAATTGCTAAATGGCGAAAAAAATAATCTCCCTTATGGAAAGGAAAAAATATATGATTTACAGAAAGCTCTCGAAGAGGTACAAACAGATAATAACAGGTCACAGGAGGATATTTTGGAAGTATCCAGGAAGTTACAAGATGCATATAAGGATGAAGAAGAATATTGGCATCAGAAAAGTAGGAATATGTGGTACTCATCTGGGGATCTCAACACAAAATTCTATCATGCTTTAACCAAGCAAAGGCGGGTACATAATAGGATTGTGAGGCTATATGATGCTGCTGGAAATTGGATTACAGAGGACAATGGGGTGGAAAAGGTGGCAGTAGACTACTTTGAAGATTTATTTAGTACCACTACCCCATCAGAGTTTGATAATTTTCTCACACAGGTAACACCCGGTATTACACCTATGATGAATCAACGCTTGCTAAGAATAGCAACCGAATCCGAGGTCAAAGAGGCTTTGTTTATGATGCATCCAGAGAAGACGCCAGAACCAGGTGGCATGACTGCTCTTTTTTTCCAACACTCTTGGCATGTTATTAAGGATTATTTGGTTGACATGGTGAATAATTTTCTGGTTTCTAGAGATTTGGATCCAAGGTTAAATATTACTAACATTTGTATGATTCCAAAAACGGAGAGGCCCACCAGAATGACGGAGCTGAGGCCAATTAGTCTATGTAATGTGGGGTATAAGATTTTTTCAAAGGTTTTTGTCAGCGATTGAAATTATGCCTCCCTTCACAAAAGGAGGCGAGGAAGTGATTATCAAATCAGTGGTTACAGCATTACCAAATCACGTGATGTCTTGCTATCGTTTACCTAAGGCAACCGTTAAAAAACTGACGAGTGCGGTAGCACAATTCTGGTGGAGCCCAGGTGGAAGTACAAGAGGTATGCACTGGAAATCTTGGGACAAAGTATGTGTCGATAAGGATGATGGAGGTTTGGGGTTTAAAGATATAACTGATTTCAACACAGCGATGCTAGCTAAGCAGTTGTGGCGGCTGATAGAGAAGCTAAACACCTTATTTTCTCGAGCTTTCAATGGTCGGTATTTCAGGAATTCCTCACCCCTGGAACCGATCCGTTCAAATTCTCTGTCATATGGCTGGCGGCGTATAGTATTTGCTAGATCTCTGGTAAACAAAAGACTAATCAAAAGGGTGGGATCAGGATCATCTATTTCAGTATGGAACGATCCATGGCTCTCAACCACTCACCTGAGACCAGCCAATAAAAACCAACACAATTTATACCCAGACCTCACAGTGGATTCTCTCATTAATTCCACTTCGCGAACTTGGAACTTGCAGGCGATTAGGGATTTGGTGGACCCATAAGATGCGAAAATTATAGACAGTATACTACTGAGCAGGACTCAGATGATAGACAAGGATGGATGACATTTCACAAAAAATGGGAAATATACAGTTAAATCTGGATATCAGGCAGAACGAGTTTATCCAGACAAGGAAAGACCGCTATTACTCTTTGGACCTACAGTCTGATGTATTAAAGGCGTTCTGTTGGAAAATAAGGTGTCCACCAAAGTTAAAACATTTTCTATGGAAATTGGTGACTGTATGTATAGCAGTCAAGAAAAATCTATATGCAAGAGGATTACAAGGGGACATATGTTGTGCAAGATGTGGAGCATCTGAAGAATCGATAAATCATGTGTTTTTCGAATGTCCTCCAGCACTTCAGGTTTGGGCTCTCTCGAAGATACCATCAAATCCAGATATTTTCCCAACATCTTATCTTTTCACAAACATGGATCATCTTTTTTGGAGAGTCTTACCTCAAATGGACGATCATCAGTTTGCATGGATATTATGGTATATTTGGAAAGGAAAGAATAATAAAGTCTTCAGCAACCTGGCTATTGATCCTAGGGAAACTCTTAAGTGGTCAGAAACAGAATCAACACTGTGGGCTGAGGCATAAATATTGAAAGAACAGAGGACTGCACAAAACGTGGAGGTTACGATACTACCGACAATTCCAGGAAGATGGTGTTTCACAGATGGTTTCTGGAAAGAGAATGATACTTTCTCCAGACAAGGATGGTTTAGTATACACTAGAAGGATTTGATGGACTGATGGGGGCGAGAAATGTTAGAGCTTGTCTCTCTCCTCTTCATGCAGAGATTGAAACGCTAATCTGGGCAATGAAATGTATGAGGAATTTACGGCAATTTCAGGTTACGTTTGCAACGGATTGTTCTCAACTGGTGAAGATGGTTTCGGAACCAGAAGAATGGCTAGCTTTTGCAAGTTATTTGGAAGATTTAAAAATCCTGAAAGCAAGTTTCCTCCGATCAGAGATCATCTATGTTTCAAGAACGCACAATACCAAGGCGGACAGCCTAGCACGCAGCGTATGGAAGCAACCGTCCTTCTTCGTTCACATGGATGCAGATCTCCCAACATGGTTCACAGAGTCAAATATGAATGTGTATAAGTTGATGACAAAAAAAAAAAAAAAAACCTAGAGCATAAATTCTAGAATTTTTATATCATGGTCAGATATTGTTATTTTACTTGAAAGTTAAAAAGTTTCGAGAGAATCATACGCATTAGGCAACCCAATGAGAGGTGTACAAGTAAAATTAACGTTTATGGAAAAAGAAAAATAGACTGAGGGTCTTCATAAATGAATATGCTCACGATCAAGAAGCATAAATAATATTGTAAAAGTAATAAATAAGCTTCACAAATTATATTTTAAGCAGGCATACACATCATATATAGTAAACAAGTGTTTAAAGAGAGAGCAATGGCTTAAATATCAAAAACTCAGACGATACAACAAAACCTAAAATCATTAATTCCATTTTTCTCTCAAGTCGTTTTTGGGTTTCTCATTTATAGGTAAAAGATTATATAATAAACCTTTTCTAAATCTCCAGATCCGATCGCTTCATAGATTCAAGAAGCTTTTTGCACCAGAAAAATTACAGGTTCTCTTCCATCTCCCTTCGTTTTTGTTTGAATCTCTCGACTTATAACATACATGCATGTGAGTGCTTTTGCTGTTGGTGACGATAAAATGATTTTCAAGTTAGATATTTTAATCTGGCGAGTCCCTAATTTTCTTGGGAAAATGAAATGGGGATTCGAGTTTTGTATATTTTTCCTACGTTTTCTTGGAACTGAAACACTTAAAATATTTTTTTTTTTGTGATACTCAAAATATTGATTAATTTTTCAAAAGAATTTGAGGCAGAGGGGGACCACTCAATACTCTCACTTTTCCACTCTTTCCCTCTTTGCTTTCTGCTAAGTAAAGTAATTATCTAGCTTTTCGAACAGATTAGACGTAACTTAAACATAATTAAAACCTCAATTTATGGGTAATGATTATATATAGACATGTAGTGTTAGTAAGACCCATGCCAGATATTCCAGGTGCATGTTCTTCTCTTCTCTATGCTTCATTTAAGCTTTTCTCTTTTCAGTTTCCTTATATATATAACAATAAAACATATTATGTAACTTTCTTTTTTAACAAACACGATGTAAACCTTCAGTAAAAGAATAATTACTTGTGATGAGCGTAGGACTAGAATAATTACTTACTTTTGTACTTTAATATTAATGGTAGTTTTTCAAATTAGGGTATTAATAGTTTACGGATTTAATTTTCTTGCAAATATGTTGTTTAGATGTGGTTTAATTTAAAACTAAACTAATAACTTTGGAATTTATCTTAAGTCTACTTCATCACCATATGCAATAGAAAATTGATACCTCCTATCTATTTCAAAGATGCATCTTTGTTTTATTTTCTTACATATAGTAAGGAATATAAAATATAGGAATATGTTTTAGTATTAATAATAACCTCCTCACTGTTATTTTTCAAAATTACATTTGATTAATTTGGGTAAATTGGGAAAATTTGAAATATGTATATATCATGAAAATAAAATAATTAAGATATGTAGCTTTAGTAAAAGGAGTATTATTATTTGTATTGATAATATATCATAAAATCATTATCGACTTACGGTTGGTCCTTTACTTTTTTGCCATGTTCGGAACTACACTAGGCGCTAGTCGGGCGGCAATTTCGGACCTAACGAGTTACTGAAAAATCAGGGATTAAGCGGTATATACGCGGAGCCTAGTTTTTATATTTTTAATTATAAATATGCGAATATATAGTAATACATGTAAAAATAAGACGTTTGGACGACATAGTCCGGTGGTTGGTGACACATTTGTTGCTGTTACTGGTACATGGTTCGATTCTCGGGCGTACAACCTTTTTATGTTTTTTAATTCACACGAATTAGAAAAAAGAAAATTAAAAATCCACAAACTAACACTAAGAAGGCTCTTAGAGTCTCCTGTAAATACATAAACAAAGTCTCATCTCATTTAAAATTATTGGGCTTGTTTTTATGGTCCAAACATTTTTAAATAAGCAATATTTTCGGTTTTGATCCGCCTAAAAGGCGATTAATCGGATTATTAAGTGATTATTATTCGGGTTTCCGACTAGCTTAACCGATTGGACCAAAATCACGGCGGTTATCCTCCGTCGAACGCTTAGTCGGACGTTTATTCGGCTAGGCGGCCGAGTTTTAGAACATGTTTTTTTTTGTTATAATATATATCCTAAAAATGCAATTAAATTGTTGGCGTGAAGTGGACCTGTGAAGCTATAAAAAAAATCAAGTTTTCTTTTTCTTCAAGCTAAAATTAAATAAAGGGAACGATTTCTGATTTTCTGGTAAAAAAGAAAACAAAAATAAAGGCAAAAAGCGTAGGTGATGTCGCTGATAGCATTTACAATTTGCTCACTTGCAAAAGATTCTTTAGCCCAATAATGCACGTACACGTTTCATTTGGAGTGCAAATTGTATACATTGATCCCCCAAAATCAAGGATTCTTCCATAACATGTTTCTCTTTTTATCTTCACTTTAAGCTTTAGTTATTGGGTTTTTACTTAAAAGGATTCTTCCTTTTTCAGAGATTTTGATTTTGATACTTTTATTTTGCTTAACATTTTGATAATTATTAGTTAATATTCCATTTTCATTAGTACGATCTATTTTAGTCATTTAAGAAAGTACTTAAGATTTCTATATTACTCGTTTGTTACTCATTAAAGGTAGAGGGTGCTTCGGAAGTTTTATCAGACTAGCTAGCACGAGAAAGAGAAGAGGAAATTCTTTGGATTTAATTAAGAGCTTTTATCTGTTTTACTCTGGTTTGTGATTCCTTACACTTAAAATGTTTCATATTAGTTACTGCTAAACATTGAATTTTGGGAATTCAATAGTATATATGTTTGATATATATATATATATATATATATATATATATTTTGACAAAGGGCTTTTGATATATATATTTTTTTCTCATTGAATCTAGCATGTGTGATAACTTTCATGTTTTTTAGGTTTTTTTATACGTGGATGTTTTTAGTCCAGCCTGATACTTGTTCAAAATATATAATTTACTGATAATCTCCCGAAGACCGCGAGTGAGATTGGCGATTGATTGTATTAAACAGCTTAGTTTCCAAATATTTTTGATATTCCAATGTCGTGAAGAAGAGAGTCTGCTAAGTTTAAATACCTATGGAGACCGGTGCAAGCAGTGAGAACAATGGCTATGAAGTAATCAAGAATGGTTCATGGTTTATCCAATTTCGTAATGGCTACAATCCATGGATGGCTAGATATGTGTATGGTCTAATGTTCCTCTTGGTGAATCTGCTGGCTTGGGTTGTCCGTGATTATGGCCGAGGTGCCTTGACAGAGATGAAAAGTATGGTTTCTTGATTCTTAGCATCACAAAATTTTCATAATAATGTTTTTCAGATTAATAATGATTGTGTTAACTCAATATTGCAGAATTTAAGAATTGTAAAGATGGGCTAAACTGTTTAGGGACTGAAGGAGTTTTACGGGTTAGCTTGGGATGTTTTGTATCCTTATTCGACCAGGCGTATAAACATTTTTCATGCTACATGTTTAAGATTTCTTCCGAAACATTTTTTTTGCCTTAACTGTTTCCCAAGCTATTTTATTTCATTATGTTTCTCTCAACCGTCGCTACGTCAAAGACGCATTCATCAAGAGATAAATGGCATTCAGGATGGTGGTTTGCTAAGCTTCTAATGTGGCCTGGATTAATCATATTCCCTTTCTTGCTGCCTTCTTCTATCATTGACCTTTACGGTATAAGGCTAATCGTCCTCAATTATCTTAGTTTAATCGTTTTCCGCTTTCTAATTTCAGTTACTATTGACGTGTAACATGACTTTTGTCTTTGTTCTGTTTTTCTTCTCAGGGGAGATTGCACATTTTGGTGCAGGGTACGGTTTCTAATCTTATCTTAGAATCTGTGTGATGTTTTTAACTCAAAAGCTTACCAGATCTCCTAAAACTTCTTCTCTTTCTTGTTGTTGTAGGGTCTTTCTCTTGATACAGCTTATTAGTATCATCAGTTTCATTACATGGCTCAATGAATTTTTCCTATCCCAAAAAGACGCAGAGAGATGGTGAGACAACATGAGATTGTTCTTTATATAGTTTGGGACACATATCAAAATGACTGTTAATTTTCTAATTTAACTTTTATGTTGCAGCCATGTCCATGTGATGCTACTAGCAACTATTGCGTATACCTTATGCATATTAGGTGTGATTTTGATGTACATATGGTATGTGCCTGATCCATCATGCCTTCTCAACATATTTTTCATCACATGGACTTTGTTCCTAATCCAACTCATGGCAAGTATCTCTCTACATCCCAAAGTGAGTCAATGAGGTTACCTCAATAGTATTATTTCGGTCATATATGTAGATTAGATTTTTGAAAACTTCTCCTTCTGCTTTGCATTTAACAGATAAATGCTGGATTCTTGACTCCCTCGCTTATGGGGCTTTATGTTGTTTTCATCTGCTGGTGCGCCATTAGAAGGCATGTTTCATTTGATCTATATATCTTTAATACCATGGAGCAATTAGCTAGAGCGTAGTCTCTCTTTACATGCATGATCAAGAAAGTAAGTGTTATGAGTCTTGTGACATTACTAATTTCTTTTTGCAGTGAGCCAGTAGGAGAAATTTGCAACAGAAATGCTGAATCTTCTAGCAGAACGGACTGGCTTACCATCATAGTAAACAATCTCAAAAGTTTTCAAGAATCTTTCTTTTCTTTTGTTTTCAGCACCTTTTCAAGAATCTTTTGTCACAATTTTAGATCATTTTGAAAAAAGGTACTAAGGATCTATATATATTATATATATATATATATTTGTTGTGCAGAGCTTTGTGGTTGCACTGCTTGCGATGGTAATCGCGACATTCTCCACGGGAGTAGATTCACAATGCTTTCAGGTTTATTGTCATCTATAACTGTCAATTTGCAGCAAATATACACAAAATTGATCATTAATAGCGAGTGGCCTTACAGTTTAGAAAAGATGAGAACCAAGAAGAAGACGCGATTCCTTACGGATACGGATTCTTCCATTTTGTGTTTGCTACGGGAGCAATGTACTTTGCAATGCTACTTATTGGTTGGAATATTCATCATTCCATGAAAAGGTAAGTTTTCTTGGGAACAAACATTATTCATATTCCTAAAATAAACTTCAAATTTGATAAACAAAGCTCGTTTCTTGTTAGGTGGACTATTGACGTTGGGTGGACAAGTACTTGGGTTAGGATAGTAAACGAATGGCTTGCGGTTTGCATTTACAGTAAGTAAAAAATTCCTTTTTACCGGTTTTCATATGAAACGAAGACGGTTTTTGATGTTTCTAATGTGGAACTAATGATTGTGGCAGTTTGGATGTTGGTGGCTCCAATGGTACTGAAGAACAGACAAATAACATAAGAGCTACTTGTCACCTCTCTGTATTATGAAAACCAGACAGATGTTTTCACCATCAGTTTGGATCTGACCAGAAAAATAGATAGAATATTATGATTGGGAATTGTGTTAAATCATATGTTTGTATTTGTGTAGGATACAAACTATTGATTAATATTAAGTTATTAACTGTGACCCTCATGGGGGTTTTCTATTATACATCTTTATTTATACACAAAGTTCAATGATATTCAAAATTTCACTTTTTTAGAGTTTTTCTTGTGTTGAGATGAACTTGTGGGTTCATGACGATTTATATTCCACTTTTGTTAAAAAGGTAAAAAATCAGAAATAGTATTATCTATCAAAAAATGATAGCCAATAAAAATTTGTCAAGTCATATTCTATTTATAAAAATAAGATAAAAAAAATAATCAGAACATAGTATTAATTGCTAGAAAAAAAGAAATAAAAACTAGGACGTTGTTAACGCCGTTCCCAAAACCCAAAATCTAAAACTTTAAACTCTACACATCGTCAGCAAAAACTCCAAACCCTAAACTGTAGGGTTGTTAACGCTTAGAGTTTAATGTTTAAGGCTTATGGCTTAGAGTTTAATGTTTAAGGCTTATGGCTTAGGGTTTAAGGGTTACCAACGTCAAAGTTTTTTTCGGGCAATTAATACTATTTTATCATTTTTTCTCATAAACAAAATATAACTTGGTTAATTTTTATTGGCTACTATTTTTCATTAGATACTATTATTTCTGATTTTTTATTTTTCTCCAAAAACATAATATAAGTTTCAAATTATTATTAGGTATGTGAACCCACATGCTCACCCTAGGGGGTTAACACGAGAAAAACTCACTCTTTTTATAAGGATTATAGATTTCACTTTTTATAAGAATTTGAAGTTTTTCACTTATTCTACCATCTCTATATAGGGGGGGAGGGGGGGGGTGGGTGTTCGAATTTGAAGTGATTTATATTAAAATGACAAATCTACTGTTATTCAAACGTGGATTTTAAAAAAAATGCTTTAAAGTCCAGTGTTATTGAACTTATCATTTCATAAAACACTCTGAAATCAACTGTTACTGAACAAAATTTAAGTTGGAGATTATAGAGTACTTTAAGGGGGGTGTGTTCAATTTAAAATTTGAGGTGATTTGATTTTCAATGAGGTTTTAGATGATTTTAAGGAATTGCAGAGAATAAAATGATTTTTGTTAAACCACTCTAGAATAATACCTAAAACTATGAGATTTGAGTTTTAATTTTTTAAACTGAGAAACTCCACCCAAACACTCTAAAATCACTTGAAAACTTTAAAACTCCACAACTTAAAATATTTTCAATAACAGTGGATTTCAGAGTATTTTATAAAATGTCAAGTTCAATAACACTGGATTTTAAATGAGTTTTTAAAATTCATGTTTCAATAACAGTGGATTTGTCATTTTGACACAAATAACCTAAAACTCTCAATTGAATACACCCTCCTAAGTGTTTCTAGAGTGTTTGAAAAGAGTTCCTTAGTTATAAAAATAAAAATCTAAATATCATTGTTTTAGATGAGATTCTAGAGTGTTTTAACAAAAATCACACCAAATTTTCCAATTTTCCTGCAATCATCTACAAACTCATTAAAATTCTAATCACTTCAAATTACATATTCAATACACTCTCCTAAGTATCTTTTTGTATCTAATCTATTAATTTATGGTCCTAATTTTTATCTATTGTTTAGAAATCACTATAGAACCATTTAATTAATTGTTTAACATGTCTTATTTTATCATTTACATTAACATTTTAATATATAACATTTAATTAGAATATCAGATAGAATCTGCTTTCCTAAAATAATAATCATTTATCTGTTATATATTAAATGTGTTTCAAAACAAACCTATATTTAAGGAATAACAGTTAATTGTGATATTTAGATAATTATTATCATAAGAAACCTTCCAAGATTGCCAAAAAAAACCCGAAACATTTAATAAATTTATCTTTTGATGCAATTCACTAAAATTTGTTTAAGTTAAAATTTACATAATTATTTAAACATTTTAATCATCATGTTGGTCATTGTATTCTAATATATTATTATTTCAAGTTTGAAAACCATAATAATAACATAGCAAATCCAATAATCAGAACATATTCAGTGATATTTTATTCAACAATAATTGTACACAATATATAACATTAAAACGTAAATCATATATTTAAAATATTTGTGATATTATCAAAGTTATATATTTATAATGAAAAGTTATCCGTACAGATGTATGGATCAAAGTCTAGTTTAATCATCAAAAGTGCCCTCAGAGCCGAATCTGAACATTTTGGACCCTTAAACATAAAAGTTTTGGCCCATAAACTATTATTTTTCGGGAAAAATATTCAAAATCCTTTACTTGAGTTTCAAACCTGAAACCCTAGAATACCAATGAGGACAATTTTGGGCCTTTAAAACTATTTATCTGATCTTTGACCGGACTGAAGAATGTGCTTGAGTAGCTTCTAGTCAGGTCCAACACTGCGTGCCCTTGGTCGAACAAGATTAAAAAGAAAAATCACAAAACTTACCCGTAATATGTTTCATTTTATAAATAATTATTGATTAAATATATTGCCTGAAAGTTTTAAAATTCATTGGTTATGCTCATTTTATATCAAACGATTTTTTCTCTTAAATAAAAAATCAATGCATACACCGTGTTTCTATGTACTGCTCCAGCAGTCTGGGTTTCTATGCCTCCGAGAGCGGTATATTTCTGTTTCAGCAGCTTGTTTAAGGTTTCTACATCATTACGCATTGATGGTTTGACCACAGAGCTGGTTAAGCGGGAGGCACTATCTCAAAATGTAAGTGCAAAATGCAAACACAATAGTACTGCATAAGATAAATCAAGGAGAAAAAACAACTACAAGTAATACTTAAGCTTTATTAGAAATTGCATTGTACACTCTATTACAAGATTTGCTTAATCTGCTTTACACATTCTGTTACATCCTAACAACTGCTACTGAAAGATTCCTAAGCTACCCACTTGTGTCTCTCTTCCGTCAAGTACTTCAGCCACTGCTTCAGCACGACCCAGAACACTTCCAAGAGCTTATCTCTCTCTATAAGATCAGCCTATGTGTCTCTGTCTCTATACAGACAACCCATAGCTATCTTATAGTTATTCTCCACGTTCCCGAAACCCTAGTCTCCAAGGAAACATGTATGGACATCTTCCATAACAATAAGTGCAACTTTCATTTTCTTGGAATGCACTTATTCCTCTTTCTTTAAGTCATAAACTTGCTTCTCAAGTTTATTCTTCTTTCTTTATCTCCAAGATACTCTCTTACTCTCTAAGTCTACACGACTCCAGCTCAGCACCTTGACTCCACAAGGTCTTCACCACTCAACACGACATCTGCTTCATCAACTACGTCAGCGACTACTTCAGGGCGGACATCTTACATCTTCACAAAATGTTCATGTATCCTTGTGGTCTTTACGGTGGTTGTGGGGTAGTTGGTTGGGGTATGAACCCGGTTAAGCACATTGGTCACAACTGGTCTCAAGTTTCGGGTCCATACTCGCTTGAGCTAAGTTGCAGAATCGAAGGGTACATGGCTAGTCGTGATCTTTGCGTTGGCCATGGGCTAGCTAGTTTGGGTTCAGAGCCAGAGAAGAACGGTGGTCTCTACCAGTATCTAGTTTCTCCTGTTTTCGGCCTCTCCAAAAATGTTTAGCATCTCATATTTAATTTACCTAGTTTTTAGTTTAGTCTTTATTTAGTTTCAAGAAATTAAATATATCTTGTTTTTACCATATTTATCTAGTTTTTAGCAATTGTAATCTTATCAATAAGTCGAATTTTCGACAATAAATAATAACTTTTCTGATATATGGGGGCACTAGAATCTTGCTGCGCGGGCTATTGGAGTTGAAGGGTTATCATTCGCGCTACCCGTTGAGTAGTGTTCTTGAGAGCTTCTGCTTCTTTATCCAGATTGAAAGGCTAGCCTTTAGCTACGGATTTTATCAAAAAGATTGTTGATCAATGTTTGTGCAGGATTCGGTTGATTAGAATGATGAACGTAGGAATGGGGTGGCTAAAGACGCTTTTATTAGAATCAAACAAGAGGTTACAAGATTGACAGGAAATAAGGAGACAAGATCAAAGGTTTAAGCAACATGATCAAAGAGATGATTAGGAAACCCTAGATCTAGCCGCCTCTGCGTGTGTTGTCCAAAAGTCCTCCTTTTCGTTGTCTCCTCATCCCCTCTTATAGTGTCCTCGTCCGTGATGCCCTAATCGTGTCGTCCTTTGGGCCCTGTCGTTAAAGGCCGAGTATGCGGGCCTTGGTACTGTTCTCTATAAGCCGAGCGTATTTAGTCGGCTTAGCTGATCGGCTAAAAGTACTCTGGGGTCGAGCCGACATCTTTAGCCGCTTAAGCCGACTAAACTGGTCAAGCTAGCTGGGCTAGGGCCTGTTATTCGATGGGCCTTGTGGAGGGATGTAATCCATCTCCTACAATAAGTCCCCCCCCCCCAGTTCACTTGTGAGCGGCATAGCGGTCTCAGTGAATTTGTGGGTCAGGTTCGTTCGTATATCAGGTCCTAGCGTGTTTAGTCGCACGCCGTTTTATTGACGTTTCTAGTCGCTTAGAGTAGTACTTCTTCATGATCTGCTTTGCTCGCCGAGGTTTTTGTCACGGAGGCACGTTTTACTCGGTAGGCGAATTACCCCGATATAAGAGCTCAAGCTTATCTCATCGGTTTACGTTAGAAAACCGGTTTAGACCAAAATCGGGGATTAATTTCGGTCTGGCATCTCGATTAGAGATCGGTTTGAACGAGAAACCGAACCCTCGCGAGTAAGCCTTTGGGTATTTAGGCGGCCTTTGAGACCCATTTAGGTTTCTGTAGACCTAATGATTTCGCTTCGGAGGATGTGCCCTTGTTTTTGCTATAAATAGGCTCCTCCCTTTCGCTTTCGTCATTCTTCTCTGCAAGTTCAGGTATTCCGCTTTCTCTCCCTTCTCTCTACTCTTACTTTCTCTCTCTAGGTACGTTTCTCCTCACACAGGCTTGTCGGTATCGTCTGGCGGTTGTAGTCGTCCCGTGAATCCAGGATCATGCCTCTGAGAGGTCGTTTGTCGCGAGAAGAAAAAGGGAAGGGCGTTGCAGATTCTCCGAGTCCGACTAGAGATGAACGGGTAGCTGACAGACCGCTGGATGATTTCGACTTGATTCATCGCGATGCTCTTCGGGATTTAGACAATATGACCCTATCTCAACGCCTTTTGGTCGCTGAAGCTCATAAGATGATCCGTGACGAACGCGCGGATTGCGTTGAAGTCGGGAGCAGTGACGTGAGCGGTAGCGGCTCTGAAGCGTCTAGCCAAGCCTCAAGATCTTTGAGACGAGCTAGTCGGGAGATTCCTTTCGACCAGATAGACTGCCGACCCACGATCTATCATCCTGGTGGGATCTTCGAAGAACTCGGCCCACTCCCGTCCAAATTGCTTCGTGACCCGCGGGCTCAGTCATGGGGGAATGTCTTCGATTCTTGCTCCTCCCACAAGACGGTGAGGGATTTATTGAGGCGAAGTGGAGGCGCCGGCGTTACATACATCATTCCTTCCAAGGGACAGCTCCCTTGGTCGCCTCCGATTGGCTATCAGTGTGTCTATGAGTCTTATTTTGGAGACCATACGAAGCTCTGGTTTCCAATTCCCCGACTGATCACGTCGTACGCATTCCGTCGGGACATCGCCATCTGTCAGTTGCTTAACGGGTCACTGCGCATCGCGGTTATGCTAATGGTGATGGCAGCGGAGATAGATGTTTCGATGAGTGTGAGAGTATTCAAAGAGTTAACTTTTACGAAGGCGGAGCCACATGGAATATTTTCAGTGAAGATGTGCTCGAGCTACAACGTCTTGTCAGGGCACCCGAACAAGACGAAGGACTGGCAGCGCTCATATTTTTACGTCAAATCTGACGAGCATGCCTTCTCGGAGCCACCTGGGGACGACTACCACGTTCTATGGAACAAAACGCTTGGTAGATAGTGTTTGTTGTCATCATGCCTTATTCGAGTATCCTAACGGCGTGTATCTTGTTGTTGCAGTTCATCACCCGAATACGATCGCATACCCGGAGAAATTCTTCGAGAGTGCTCAGGCGATCGCGGCTCACAGTCATCTTCGTTGGCCTGATCTTAGTCGAGAGTGGATAAGACGTCAAGAAGCTCGGATTGCTAGAGGTGAGTTCATCGGTCTTTCTCCAAGAAGTTCTATCAACAACTTAGTCTCTCTCTTTTTTTTTTTTACAGCTGATTGGGAATCGAGGCTTCCTGTTGTACTCGGGCCCCGTAAGTCGCGTCTGTCCCTTTTTACTCGGAAACAGCAGAAACTGCTGGACGAGGCTAGGAAGATGGACGGAGTGCCGGATTTTGAGTGCACTGTTGAAGGGGAAGCTGCAATTGCTTTCGAAGAAGTCGATTCCTGCCGATGTGCAAGGGTCGACCAGTTCTGACGCAGGCCGAGCTTCCAAGGAAGGAGCTCCTGGTTTAGTCGACAAAGACGTTGGGGCGGAGCCTCCTGCCTCAAGTCCCAAAAAGAAGAAGAAGAGCAAGAAACCCAGGAGGAAAGCAACCGAAGGGCTTCCTCTTGAAGAGATCGCTTCTCTCGACAAAAACTCCGAGGGTTTGGAAGCAAGGAAGGGAGAGAGAGGAAGGAAGAGACCTTACGAAGGGGCTACTTCCTCCATTGATTGCGGCGAGGCGCCGGCAGTAGGACGAGAAGGCGCTACAAGGGGTTCCGTCAAGTCTGACCGTTCCGAAGCGGCGCCTGAAGAACGTCCCAGAAAGAAGAAGAAGAAGAAGAAGTCCGTCGAGGCAGAGCCGCGTCGTTCTGATGCGGAGACGGGCCTCGTCGAAGTTGTCGCGGGAGGCGACGTTTCTCTTGAAACCCCTCCTGAGGAGAGAGAGGTCTCAGCGCGGGGCAGTGATCCTGTTACGGGTGAGAGATTTATTCCTGATCCGTCTGCGAGGAAAGAGTCTCGTTCAGAGGGTTCTACTGCGAGGAGGAAGAAGATCGAGTTCCCCGATCGCATCGAGTTTTCCTACAACGAGACGACCCCCCTAATCCTTAATCCTCTTAGGTGCGCGGAGCTGACGCGCCAAATTCGTGGTGGGATGAAGGAGATGCCACAGTTGGACGACCTTTACTTTAAGAACGAATACATAGACGCTGCTTCCTCGAGAGCTCGGGTAACTGCGCTACCCTTCATACTTTATCTCATTATTCGATTCGTCGGGTTTATTCGTCTCACGTGGTCTGTGTTTGTCGTTTTTGCAGAGTGACGGGAGTATGAACTTTCTCGTTGAGAAATACGATAGTGCTCTGAAACAGACGATGATCCAGTTGGGATCTTCGGAGAAGCTTGCCCAGACGAGGTTGAAGGTCATCGAGAGAGTAAGGGCGGAGCATAAGAAGGCCAACGAGAAGGCCGCAGAGGAGAAAGAGATTCTTCGAGTAAAGTTCGAAGAACTGGAGGGCAAGCTTAAGTCTTCCAGCGCGGCGAGGAAGGAGCTCGTCCGAGAGAAAAGTCATTTGAAGCAAACGGCTGCGAACCTGGAGAAGGAGAAGACCGAGCTAGTCGAAGAGAGAGATGCCGCGGTAGACAAACTAATCAGAGAGAGGCAACGCTTGAGGGACTCCCGGGGTTTGGAGGTTACTCGTGAGAGGGAAAGAGTCGAGGCTGCTATGGCTGAGAAGGCAAGTCGCCGTTTTGATCGCGTGCGCGACCATTTTACTCGTCTGGAGGCTTTTGAGAAGGCGAAGAACCTGTATGGTCAAGCTTCGGGAACGAAGAAGTGCCTCGAGGTTATAAAGGCGAGTGGGACGGAGATCCCCCAAGAAATGATCGATGTCTTCGCTGAGCAGGAGAAACTTTACGAGGCGGAGGTTATGAAACTCCGAGTAGAGCCGCTGTCCGATAGTGACCTTACACTTTCTCCGCTGGTCCTTCCTTCTCGTTTCGCCGAGGACCGGTTCAGAACGTCATTCGATCCCTATGGGTCGAACGTAAATTTGATCGGGCCAGAGATGGCTTCTCGGCTCGTTACCTCGCTCGAAGTTGTTGAGGAGCCATCAGAGGAGCCACTGGTTGATGTCACGTCTATCCCTACAGAGCCTGTCAAGTCCCCGGTGGGAAGCGGTTTTGACGAGCGCCCAGAGAATGAGAATCTGAAGGGGTTTCCTGGAAAGGACGGCCTCAAGATAGGCGACACTCTGGTTCGAGAGGGAGAGACCAAGAACGTGGGCGTCGAGGATCCTGTGCTTGTCTCAGATTCTTCCTCCGAAGGACGAGAGGATGGGGAGGAGGATAACGATGGAATCGAGGAGGCGTCGCTGCCACGTCCCGCTGAGGAGGAGACGATCTACGAAGCTTGGGATACAGATGTTCCTCCACTTCCCGTTGTAGACTCTCTTGCCTCTATTCCTACTCGGGCGGAGGACCCGACTGCTGCCGCTACCAAGGGTCCTGACGATCAAGATTCTGTTCCTTGACGTTTCACTTATGTTCTTATCTGTTTGTGGTCTTGATAGACCCTGTTGTTGTACGATTAGAGATGCTTTTATTTTATTGGCAAGTCGCTGTTTTAAGCGGACTTTAAATTTGTGGGTTGTGTTTCTCATCCGTATTTGCAAACTTTGTTAAAGTAAATGTCATTATCTTTAGTGTCTCGCGATGTGTTCGCTTAGGAACAATAGATTCCTGACCTTTGGCTTTTGCAAATAGATAAGGAAATGAACCGCTAGGGGATTTATTCAGCTCTTGTCACGTTTCGATTGAGACGACGTCTAGGCGCATCGTTCTACATCGAAAACAAGGGATTGGATCTAAGAGTGGAAGGTTCTTTCGTCCGTTTCCTCAATGACAATCGAGTAATTGGGTAGCTAGTCCATTACTCGTTTAGTCGAGGAAAGGTTAAAGATTCACTCCGTTTAGTCGGTCAATGCTCCTTGGGCATAGGTGACTAGCGACTGTTGGGTCCTCAGGCTAAGTGTCTGATCAGGACATAGCCAGGAAATGGAACGATAGTGTCCGCGTATCTCTTGCTGGAGACACGGGAGCCGTTGGGTTTGATAACAGGCATCCACTCAGTAGAAGTTGAGACAAAGAACAAGATTTTGTTACAGCTGGACCTGTTTAAGGCTGCCTACGTACCTCGGTTGAGGATCAAGCCATTCGTAGTTCGTTTTTCCTGAGTAAAAGTGGCCGTGAGTGGCGCATTTACTCGGTCGAGTAGAAGTGACCACGGGGTGCATCTACTCGGTTTTTTTTTTTTTTTTTTTTTTTTTTGGGATACACCTACGAGTAGAAACGTCTTAGGTGCATCGAGTTCCATGATCGGGGAACTTCTTCGCCACGTGAAGTTTGAAGTCGGTATACTCCGGGTTTGACGACTTTGATGATTTGATAAGGTCCCTCCCACCTGGCGCCGAGTTTACCGGCGTTTAGCTCCTTAGTGTTTTCAAACACCTTGCGCATGACGAGGTCACCGAGTTCCAGAGGTCGGGCACGGACCCTTTTGTTGTAGTAACTCTCGATCTGGTGTTGATAGTTCTGGATGCGCAGCAGAGCTTGATCTCGTCGTTCTTCTATCTCATCAAGGGCGTCGAGTAGCATTTCCTTGTTGAGTTCGACGTATTGAGGCATCTTGGAGCGTCGGAGGCTTGAAACGTTGACTTCAGCGGGAGCCATGGCTTCTACACCGTAGGCGAGGGAGAAAGGTGTCGATTTAGTCGATCCTCGCGGCGTTGTGCGATGGCTCCATAGGACCCCATCGAGCTCGTCGGCCCAGTGACCCTTTTTCAGATCCAGACGCTTTTTAATGCCATCGATGATGAGTTTATTGGAGGATTCTGCCTGGCCATTACCTTGCGGGTAACGAGGAGTGGAGGGGCTTAGTCGAATGTTCCATTTGCCACAGAACTCCTTGAAGTTGCCTGACATGAACTGCGATCCGTTATCGGTAACGATCTCATAAGGTAAACCGTGGCGGCAAATAATATTTTTCCAGACGAAACCGCGGACTTCTTTGTCCGTGACTTGAGCGTATGCTTCAGCTTCGATCCATTTGGTAAAGTAGTCGGTGAGGACGAGGATGAAGCGTCTTTGGCGGGAACAGGGAAGTGGTCCAATGATGTCCATTGCCCATCGCATGAACGGGTATGGAGCGGTGGTTGTTCGCAACATTTCGGTTGGACAATGGATACTAGGTGCGTGCCGTTGGCACTTGTCGCAGCTTCTCGCGTAAGACTCGCAATCTGCGTTCATTGTTGGCCAGAAGAAGCCTAAGCTCCTTACTTTGATTGCTAATGCACGTCCGCCCGAATGATTTCCGCCAGCGCCTTCGTGCGTCTCTGCCATAACCCTTGCTGTCTCGTCGCCATGAATGCATTTTAGGAGTACTTTACTCGCGGTCCAGCGGTGTAGTTCATCGTCAAGAACGACGTAATGGGCGCTGCGTGTTTTTAGTCGGCGAGCTTCCCATTTGTCGTTTGGGAGTTCTCCCTTCGAGAGGTAGTCGATAAACTCAGTTCTCCAATCAGGACCAAATCCGTCGTCATCTGGAGTAGCGGGTTCGATGACCGGGGCAACGAGGGTTTGGTCGGTAGGAATATCGATGCTTGGTTTCTCGATACGATGTATCGGGATGGTTCGTTTAACTTGATCACGAAGCTTGCTGCCAAGGGCCGCGAGGGCGTCGGCGCAGACGTTTTCGCCTCTGGGAACTTTGATGAGTTCGAAGAACTCGAACTCTGCTGTCAGGCTTTGCACTATTTTGAGATAGGCATCCATTCGGTCGTTGCGGGCATCGTAGTCGCCGCTGAACTGACTGGCGACTAATTGAGAGTCGCAATAGGCGCTTAGTCGTTTAGCTTTTACGGCTTTTGCTAAGCGGAGTCCGGCGATCAGAGATTCGTATTCTGCTTCGTTGTTTGACGCGGGAAAGCCAAAGCTAAAAGACTGCCTGATTAGCTCTCCGGTCGGGGACTGTAGTTGGACTCCGGCTCCTGCTCCCTTGTTGGTCGATGATCCATCGACGTGCAGCGTCCAGTTTGAGCTTGGGAGTATAAGATCTTGTTCCAATTCTGGGGCCAACTCGACCAGGAAGTCCGCGAGGACTTGGGACTTCGCCGCTGTGCGGTTCTTGTAGGTAATATCGAGCTCGCCGAGTTCGATGGCCCACTTCGTGAGTCTGCCAGATCTGTTGGTGTTTTGGAGTATCGTTCGGAGAGGTTGATCAGTCAGTACCTCCACTGAATGTGACTGGAAATACGGTCGAAGCTTTCTTGCTGCCTCGACAACTGCTAAAGCCATCTTTTCCAGAGTCGGGTATCGCGTCTCTGGTCCGGTCATGCGTCTGCTTGTGTAGAAAATGGGCTTTTGTTCGCCGCGGTCTTCCTTTATCAGAACGCTGCTGACAGCAGCTTGTGACACCGCGACATAGAGAGATAGAACATCACCGACGTCCGGCTTAGCGAGTACTGGAGGTGTTGTCAGGTATTGCTTGAGTTGAGTAAATGCATCCTCGCACTTCTCATCCCAAATGAACTTCTTATTTCCTCGCAAGAGATCGTAAAAGGGGAGGCACTTGTCGGTGGATCTGGAGATGAAACGATTTAGAGCAGCTATCCGGCCCGTGAGTCGTTGTACTTCTCTACTGTTCCTCGGACTTGGGAGGTTCAGGACCGCGGATATTTGCTTCGGGTTCGCCTTGATTCCTCGCTGCGTGACTATGTAGCCGAGGAACTCGCCTGAAGAGACTCCGAATGTGCACTTTGCTGGGTTCAGCTTCATGCCGTATTTGTTGAGAGTTTCGAAGCATTCTTGAAGATGACGGAGGTGATCAATGGAATGGAGCGACTTAACCAACATGTCGTCGATGTGCACTTCCATAGTGATGCCCAGCTTATCTGCGAACATCTTGTTTACAAGTCGTTGGTAGGTTGCTCCGGCTTTCTTCAAACCGGACGGCATGACCTTATAGCAGTAGGTTCCCTTATCTGTGATGAAGGCTGTCTTCTCGCGATCATCCGGGTGCATCATTATTTGATTGTATCCAGAGAAGGCGTCCATGAAGGTCAGCATCTCGTTTCCGGCCGTAGACTCGACTAAACGGTCAATGTTGGGAAGAGGGTAGCTATCCTTTGGGCAGGCTTTATTCAGATCGGTGAAGTCGACGCAGACGCGCCACTTGCCATTTTTCTTTTTGACGACTACCGGATTTGCCAACCATTCGGGGTAGCGGACCTCAGTGATCGAACCTGCGCCGAGTAGCTTGTCAACTTCTTCGTTTACGGCCTTCGACCTGCCAGGGCCGAGCTTACGTCACTTCTGGCGGATAGGTTTGAATGTCGGGTCGACGTTTAGCTCGTGAGTCGTTATAGTCGGGTCAATGCCTTTCATGTCTGCCATAGACCAAGCGAATGTAGACACGTTCTTCCTGAAGAAGTTCAGAATTGACTGCTGCATTTCCTCAGAAAGGTATGCACCAACCCTTACGGTATGACTTTGATCGGCGTCGTCAATCGGTAACTCGAGAATCTCGCTTTCCTGGGAATGGACCTTTGAGGTTGGGGGAGACACAGAATTAACGGCTAGAGATGACCGTTGGAGTTTGACTGTGGCGACTAGGAGATCCCTAGCGGCCTTTTGATTGCCTCGCAGCGTTTTTATCCTTCCGTCCGTGCCAGGGAACTTGATGCACTGGTGGTAGGTGGAAGGAACGGCTTGCATCGAGTGTAGCCAAGGGGTGCCGAGTATAGCGTGATAAGGAGCTTTTGTGCTTACAACGGCAAACTTAACCGTTCGAGTAACGCCACACGCACGTACCGGGAGGTGGATCGTTCCCAAGATAGTTTCGGAGGATCCATTGAATCCGGTCAATGTCCTGGAAGACGCTTTTATGTCGTCAAGATCAACTCCCATCTTCTGTAGAGTTCCTCGGAAGATGAGGTTGACGGAACTCCCGGTGTCAATGAGGATCTTGGTGACATCATACTCTCCAATTCCAAGGACGACGAGAAGAGGATCATTATGGGGAGCGTGAACTCCTTCAGCGTCGTCCGGTGAGAAGGTTATCGGAATATGACTTGTCTGTTTAGTCGGCCACTTCTGGGAAGTCGTGACTTGTCGACGATAGTCTTTTACAGAACGGACAGTGTCTCCGCTAGGAGGGGAGCCTCCCATGATGACATTCAACGACTGTCCCGTTTGTACTCGCTTAGAGTCTAGCAAGGTGCGGAGGTCTGTGGATATGTTAGTGTCATGCGCTGGAGGTTGAAAATGACCTTTAGCTTGCTCCAACTGTCGTCGTAAGTCTGTTGGTTTTGAACGGTTAAGCTGTATGCGAAGGTCGCAGGCGCCAGCGTTGAGTTTATCTCGGAGGTCTGTAATTGGCCCTTTGTTGTTGTTAGCGTCGCTTGTCGAGATACGACGAGACATCCGTGTGTCCAGCATCGTCCAGAGATCTTTGTGCTTGGGACTGCTATCATTTTTGGACTCGAACTTCCGCTTCAGGACGTCTCTCAGATCTCCGAGTACAGGCGCATCGTCGTTATCGTCGTCGGACGACAAAGATTGCCGAGAGAGTTTAACCTCGATGCGTCTGCGATTAGCAGGATGCTCTTTGTCGGCGGAGGAGTCTCCCTCACCGTTATCCTTCGGAGTTTCCTCTTCATCGTCTCGTCGTTGAGCGTCGTTTTGTCGACCTTTGCCGGTGGCTTTGCGCTGGGCTCTTCTTTCCTTGTTCTTGCTCCAGCTCTTGCAATTCTTTGGTTTAGCTTTCAGGGATTCGAACTTAAATTCACCGCTCGCGAGTGACGAGAGATAATGAGCGTAGAGTGATTTGCATTTTGTGGTATCATGTCCCTTGACGTCGTGATATCTGCAATGCTTGGTGAGATCAACGGTCCTCGAAGGCCCCGCTGCTGACCCGGCTCCGGCTGTAGGTTGGGTGGTGCAAACAGTATCGACTGGTTTGTCGGGCGAATCGAGCTCCCTTACCCACTTGTTCCATCCCTCGCCGCGGACTACGAGAGTTGAAACCGGCACGTTGTTCTCGTTGACGACATACATGTATCCGTCTTTGCGGCCGTTTTTGTCGGTTGGAGCATGCTGGCGCGGTTCTTGTCGCGTGTTGGCGTTTTAAGCCGCTGGCGCTTTGGGTGCGTTCATCTTGCTGAGAATGGCGTTAGTATCTTCTTCCATTCGGATGAAGTTGTCAGATCGCGCGATAGCGTCCTGGAGCGACGTAGTTGGGTTTTGGTATAAATCCTCTCGGAATTTAGAAAGAACCCACAACGTGTTCCGCAAGGCGTCAATGGGCGATACCATCTGGAATGTCAATCCTTGAGACTACGGTTTTAAACTTCTCCATGTAGTCGCGAAGACTCTGGTCTTTGGTTTGGTTGAGGTTCCACAAGCTAGAGGCAGTAGCGCTGCGCTTGGTGAACATAATGTAAGTCTTGAGAAAAGCTGCCGACAAGTCGCGGAAACTTCCGATGGAGTTTTCTTCTAACTGGGAAAACCAGGTTAGGGCTTGCTCGTGGAGAGTTTCGACGAACAGTTGGCAGTAGCCTGCGTCCCTTTCTTTTTCTGGGAGTCGAGCCTGTGCCATCGCAATGTTGAAAGCTGTCATGTGTTCCACCGGGTCTCCGTCGGGTTTGTACTCGGGTAGGCGCAGTTTTTCTATTTTTCTGAGTTGGACGCTGGTCAGAGCACTAGTAAACGGAGTGCGTGAGGTTGCGGCGAGGACGCTCTCGATTTGCGGGGCCGCGCTGGTTACTTGATGGATCTTCTCGCTCATTTGTTGGAAACTGAGTTTGAGCTCGGCGAGCTCGCGTATGGTTGCCAGATCAGAACCTACCGGGGGGTGGTCGGCGAGAAGGGTTTCGTTAGGCTCGGAGTCGTCTGAGAGATGTTCGCCTCCGGTCGCCGTCGGGTTGGTGTTAAAGAGGCGACGGCGTATCTGCTGGGGACGGCTTGTTTGGCCGTCGGGAGCTGTGAGGGCCGCGACCAGAGCAGCTAACTGGTCGTTGGTCGTCTTTTGGACTTCGTCTTGATGAGCAAGTCGAGCCATGATAGAGTTCATGAAATCTGTTGTGATGGGCGGCGCGGCTTCGGGCGTTGGGGTTGGTTCGCCGCCTGGAGCGCCGAGGGTGGCGTCGTTTTGAACCATGTAGATCTAGAACGTTACTTTAGTCGGCCCCACGGTGGGCGCCAATTGTTTGTGCAGGATTCGGTTGATTAGAATGATGAACGTAGGAAAGGGGTGGCTAAAGACGCTTTTATTAGAATCAAACAAGAGGTTACAAGATTGACGGGAAATAAGGAGACAAGATCAAAGGTTTAAGCAAAAGGATCAAAGAGATGATTAGGAAACCCTAGATCTAGCCGCTTCTGTGTGTGTTGTCCAAAAGTCCTCCTTTTTGTTGTCTCCTCATCCCCTCTTATAGTGTCCTCGTCCGTGATGCCCTAATCGTGTCGTCCTTTGGGACCTGTCGTTAAAGACCGAGTATGCGGGTCTTGGTACTGTTCTCTATAAGCCGAACGTATTTAGTCGGCTTAGCTGATCGGCTAAAAGTACTCTGGGGTCGAGCCGACATCTTTAGCCGGTTAAGCCGACTAAACTGGTCAAGCTTGCCGGGCTAGGGCCTGTTATTCGATGGGCCTTGTGGAGGGATGTAATCAATCTCCTACAATCAATATGCTTTTTAGTAATTTGAGACTCAGACATTAGTTCGAATTTTCAGATTTGCGTGATTAACAGTATTCATGTCGCATCGATTTGATACACAAATACGTACATTATGTCTTTTACTTAACCATGTAACTTTACAGTTCTCTAGAAAATAAAAAAATATTAAACCACATTAGAAAACATAAACATATCATATATTTAAAAAAAAAAAAGATTGTGAGAGAAGAGTTTGGATGAAATCTGCTTTCATTAGCTACAAACAAAAAGAAATAAGAATGTTGCTAATTTCGTCATTAGAAAACATTAAGTTGCAAAATTCATTTAGCATTTGACAAAAACACATGAATGAATAAGAAAATATTAAATTTTTATTTTATTTTAAATTTGAATTTGAAGAAAATCAACTTTACTAAAATTAACTGATAAACTTCACACTAAATTACCATTTTTAGGTTATTTTTAAAATTTATTGGGTTACTTTTGTAATAAGAAAAGTTTTTTAGTTTACCAGAGTAGACTTCAGGTGGAGTTTGATATGATAACTATGCTAGTTTTGCAATTGACCAAAATCTTGTAGGAATTTGATCTTTTCGAAACCATTTTCATGCTGTCTACAAAGTGTCACAAAAGGTCTGTTCTGGTTAATTTTGTAATTGAACATGTTTGATTTTATGCGAGTAGATTTCATATAAAGTATTCTCTCAAACGAGAGGTTTGACTAAAATCTCAGAAAAAAAATTAAGAGGAGACTTCTGGTAAGTATGCTTGATTTTCAGAAAAAGAAGACTTCGCCTAAAATGCTAATTAAAATTTGTTTTGTTAAATGTTTTTTAACTTTTATGTCAATTGCAAAACTTATTTGAACTGATTTTTTTGTGACACTTCGGAGATTTCATGTGATATGTAGGAACATATAGGGAGACTTTAGGTGAAGTCTCATCACAACAGATTTTGCATGAAGTCTGGTATCAAAAATTCAAATTCCTACAAAATTTTGGTCAATGCAAAATTAACTTCACTTTTATTTTTGTTTTACAAAAACCAGATAGTACAAAAACTCACAAAATGATTAATTGCTAAATTAAGTTATACACTGACCAATATAGTTCTTCTGTAGTATGCTCGGTGGAGCAGACTTCACCTGAAATCTCCTTCAAGAAACAAATCTGAAAAAAACAGAAATCAAGTGAATAATTATTTGGATCTGGTGAGTGTTCGTGTTTACCTTGTCCAAGCAGCCAGAACTTCTAACTTAAGCTTAATGAAATATATATGCTCATCAATCACCAATAATAAACAAACTTGAGAAACTCAATGAAGATATGACGTTGAAATAAAAAATTTGAGAGTTTTGGGATGAAATAAGAGAAAATGCAAGATAATGAGTTTGTGGGTTAGAAATTAGAAAAGTTGTAAGAAAAAAATTCAAATTAAAAAATATTTAGAGTTTGATATTTGATTGTTCAGTGTGTTTGAAATTAATGAAAAAGGTGAGGATGTTTGAAGCATATTCATCTATTTCTAAATATATAATGGTATTTTTTTTATAATTGATATGTTAAGGGGAAAATGTCAAAATATTCAAGGAAAAAATTAATCTTTTGTTTAACCAAATATTTTAGGTTCATTTTTGAAAGAATTCTAAAAAGTTAAGTGTACAAAAATAAACATGTTGTTCAAATATTAATTTTTTTTCTTCTAACAAATTTACAGATCAAAAATAATTCTATTGTGGAAGCCCCTTGGTCCAGTGGTTTGACTAAAGGTTCATTAATGCTTCTACATCCGGAGGTCTGGGTTTCAAACCCCAGAAAACGCAAATTATGCATATTATAGAGAAAAAAAGATTACAGGAGGTCTTCAACATGATGTATGGCGTATCATCGAACATGGATCTTATAGGGGGGCTCGGAGTGACGCAGTCAGGCGTGTATTCTCATCTGGTGGTAGAATTATCGGCTGTAGAATCGTCTATGTAATCTTTCTCAACGTTGTTATAGCATAATCAATCAGACGTTTAAAAATAATAATAATAATTCTATCAGTTTCTAAATAAATTTATTAATTATAAATAAATCTAAGGTAATTAGTGTGATAGAGAATATCGTGAGACTAGATCTCAAAGCACCATTGACCCTTGTTGTTTAAGGGGTGCTTAGCAATTTTTTAATTAAAAAAAAGGAAAGAGAATAAGAAGAAGAAAAAGCACCGCTTAATTAGACGTCACAAGCTGCTGTTGCTTGCACTGTTTGCGGGCTCCACTGATACATGGCGGTCCGCGATTTGTTATTTTTTTTAAAGTTATTTAACCATCCAAGTTAGGCAACTTTAGGGTCGATGATGCTCTCACACACCCCTGTTTTTCTCTCTAGAGACTTTCTGCGTCTTCCTGCTCTGGAGGTCTTTTTCGGTCTTTGGCATCTCTCGTCGCTCCGTGAGAAGACCTTCTCTCTTTTCTTTTTAGTTTTTTTTTGCTTCGGATCTTAATGAGGAACAGTTACAAATCTCTGGTTTTTGGAGGCACCTCTTTTCTTTTCCGTGTCACGTGCTCTAACGTGGTGGTTCTCTTCGTGAACTCCATGTACTCAGAAACTCTTCGACGGGCTTCAGTAGTGGTTCTTGTAGATGGTAAATTCGACCATCCCTCAAGGCCCGAAGAACAGACGGCCCAGCCCACATGAAGCGGAGCATCAGCTCGACGCGGCGGCTTGAAGGGTCGATCTCTCGGCGTAATATGAGAGAGCTTTCGATGGGCTTCTCAACTAAATACTCCGAGGAAACGATTTCACAAGATCACGTGGGCTTCTCGGCCCACAGAGACGACGCAAACTAGGTCACGGAAGAGCGTGAGGTCAGCTATAAAAGGGGAAGGAAAGACAACGTAGAGGGGATCCGAAATCACTGATACTCACTGGGCGGCTAGATTAGGGTTTTACCTTTGTTATCTCGCCTTGTTGTATCTCTCCGGCAAAGCCTTCGAGGCTCCGGCACCTTTCTGTTCACATACTTCCTTTCCTTGTAACCGACGAAACACTCTTCCGATCTATAATAAGACGTCTTTGCTTAAACCCACATCTAAAACCGAACGTTCTCTCGTTCCGTACCGTTTCCCGATCAAAAATTTGGTGCCCACCGTGGGGCTTCTAGCAAAGAAACGTCGACAAGATGGCGACGAGTAACGACGGCTCTTCCTCTGGAGAAGAACGTGATGTCATCGAAGTAACGCCGGCGTCCTTCCCTGTGACTCCGACACCACTTCAACCCGCTTCAATAGAAACTATCATGGCGCGCCTTGCACAGCAAGACGCAGCCCAGAATGCGGCGACCGACCAAATCGCAGCGCTTGCAAAGATCTTAGTCCCCCTCGCTGCGAACGTAGAAGCTTCGACGGCACAGTACCGAAGACATCTGTTTAACACAGAAAGGGCGACTGGTGCAGCACCAATGCAGACCGCAAACCAAGATGTCGCCGACGGTGACGCGGCCCAAACCCCGGTCAGCCTTGATGCGCAGACGATAAACGAACTCGCCGCGCTGAAACCGTCTGTGCTGGATATAAGCTCCAAGATTAATCATGTCACTACGTCCGCCCCTCAGATCGAGCGAGTCCTAGCAGAATCTCTCCGGACACTATTCACCAAAAAGATAACGACGGTCCGCCTCCGAAAGATGGAAAAGCTCCGTCTTCCAACCTTCGACGGTGTCTCCGACCCTTCTGCTCACGTCACATCCTTCAATATCGCGATGCGACGCGCGAACCTCTCTGATGAGGAAAATGACGCAGGCTTTTGTCAACTCTTCGTCGAAACCCTAGAAGGTATCGCTCTCAACTGGTTCACCGGTCTTCAGGAGAACTCCGTTGATAGTTTCCACGACCTCTCGACGGCTTTCCTCAAAAACAACATCATGTTCACTCGACAAGAAGCCACCGCCACGGATCTTTGGAATCTCAACCACGCGAACAGACAGAGCTTGAGAGATTTTATGGAGAAGTTCAAATCCATTGTCTCGAAAGTAGACGTGCCAGATCATATAGCCGTGGAGTCGTTAATGAACACCCTCCACATTAAGTCACCATTTCGGGTGGACCTTTACCGACACCCGACGAGATCCGTACCAGATGCCATCACACGATCCAATAACTTCATCCGAATGGAGGAAGATACTAGGGCCAAGGCGGCCAAAGAAGCTGCAGGGAAACAAACCCCCGCCCGGACGAACGACACTCGTCAAGAACCGCGCCAACATTCCACGAGTGGCAAGCCTAACCAGAGGAAGGGCTACATGAATGCTATAGACGACGCCGAACCATCGGGCTCCGCCGCGATGGCGCGAGAGAAGGGGTGGAATCATTGGGATCGAGATACCAGCCAGCCAAGGTCTAGCTCCCCTGAACCAGCAAACTCGAACGCCGTCGAGCCGAGTAAGTGGTGTTCCTATCATGAGGTCAAGTCACATGATACGAAGGATTGCAAAGTCTTATACGGACACTTCCTCAAATCCATCGAAAGCGGGAAAATCGAGATTGAATCTCCGCAGAAGCCGAAAAACAACAAGAGTTGGAGCAAAAACAAAGAGATGAAGGTTCTGAAGTCTCAAGCAAAAGCCCCTCAGAGAGAAGAGTAACTAATCCAGAGAAAGCTATGGTAAACAATCTCAACCTCGAAGGCAAATCAACTGATGAAGAACCACCTAAGAACCGGCGACGGGTGGAAGTGATACTCCCCCGACAGGCCGATTCCACGGACGACGAAATTCCGCCGGTACCAACGGACTTGCGCGAAAAATTAGGCAGAAAAACGGAGTCAAAGGATTTACCCACATTTCTGAAGCGGAAGGCCGAAATGGTACATAAGAACGAGGCAGGCCTCAGGACGTCCCTCGACGAGTCTAAAGCAAGAAAGACTACCCACGCCGGAGTTGCTCTACACCTTCAACCTCAGCCCGCAGATTTACGTGAGCAGATCAATTCAAAAGCCGAAGACTTGCGCGCCAAGCTTGGTCAGTCCAAGCAATGTGATTTGCGACCGTGCCTCGAAGCGAAACGACAAGCGCAACGGGAATTGATGAAGGTTACGAACACCCTGCACCTCAACGTCATAATGGGTGGTTCACCCCCTTGCGGAGACTCGGTAAGAGCAGTTAAAGATTACAGGCGACAAGCCATAACCGCCCAAAAGTGGCCTTCGCAAGTCGAAGCAGACAATCAAATCTCTTTCTCGGCAGCCGACACTCACGGCATCAGCATGCCGCATAACGACCCACTCCTAATCGATAACGGAATTGGCGAATGCCAGGTCACGAAGGTTCTCGTCGACACAGGCAGCTCAGTCGACCTCATCTTTCGGGACACGCTCGACAAGATGGGAGTCGACCTGCGAGACATGAAGCCCTCCTCACGAACTCTCACGGGGTTCAATGGTTCCTCGGAACAGATGATTGGGACAATTCGTCTCCCAGTTTACGCAGGTGATGTGACTCGCACTGTTAAGTTCTCTGTTATCCGGGCTAAGGCGCCCTACAACGCAATCCTCGGAACTCCATGGTTACAGTCCATGAAAGCCATTCCCTCCACCTATCACCAATGCGTTAAGTTCCCTGGGAAAGATGGAACGACGCAGATGATTCACGGGGACCAACGGGCCGTGAGAGAGCTCCTTATCGCCGCAGTCAAGCTGCAGCAATCACCTTCTCTCGTCAATGCGGTCACCAAACCAATACATAAGATCTACCCCCAGAAGGAATAAATCCGCGAGGTCCCCATCGATGGAGCCGACTCATCGAAGGTCTTGCGCATTGGCGCCTATCTCTCCGACGACCTGGAGTCGTTAATAATTACTTTCCTCAAAGAGAATGCCTCGACCTTTGCATTGGTAACTTCTGATATGAAGGGTATAGACCCTGCAATAACGTCTCACGAGTTAAACGTCGATCCGACGTTCAAGCCTATTCGACAGAAGAGACGAAAGCTCGGACCCGAATGGTCCAAAGCAGTGAATGAGGAAGTAGACAGGTTGCTTGACGCAGGCTTCATTGCCGAAGTACGGTACCCGAAATGGCTGGCAAACCCCGTCGTTGTTAAAAAGAAAAACGGGAAGTGGCGCATTTGTGTTGACTTCACGGATTTGTACAAAGCATGTCCAAAAGACAGTTACCCACTCCCGCATATCGACCGTCTGGTGGAGTCGACTGCCGGCAACGAGCTCCAAACATTTATGGACGCTTTTTCCGGATACAATCAAATCATGATGCACACGGACGATCGCGAGAAAACGGCGTTCATAACAGACAGGGGGACGTATTGCTACAAGGTCATGCCTTTCGGCCTAAAGAACGCAAGAGCGACTTACCAGCGTCTGGTCAATAGAATGTTTGCCGACAAACTCGGCAACACTATGGAATTTTACATTGATGATATGCTGGTCAAGTCACTTCGCGCCAAGGACCATCTCAACCATCTACAAGACTGCTTCAAAACGCTGAACGAGTACGGGATGAAGCTCAACCCGGCGAAATGCACCTTCGGCGTCACGTCTGGAGAGTTCCTAGGTTACATTGTCACCCAGCGAGGCATCGAGGCAAACCCAAAACAAATAACGGCAATCCTCGATCTCCCTAGCCCGAAGAACACCCGCGAGGTTCAGCGTTTAACCGGAAGGATCGCGGCACTAAACTGATTCATCTCAAGATCCACAGACAAGTGCCTCCCATTCTGTGAACTCCTGCGAGGAAATAAGAGATTCATCTGAGACGAAAAATGCGAAGAAGCTTTCAATCAGCTCAAGCATTACCTAACGACACCTCCGGTTCTGTCGAAGCCCGAAGTCGGGGATACTCTATCCTTATACATCGCCGTCACCTCCTCGGCCGTTAGCAGCGTCCTGATACGAGAAGACCGTGGCGAACAAAAACCTATTTTCTACACCAGCAAGCGGATGACGGAACCGGAAACGAGATACCCAACCTTGGAAAAGATGGCCCTCGCTATCATCACTTCGGCAAGAAAACTCAGACCTTATTTCCAATCGCACACTATCGAGGTACTCTCCAACCAGCCCCTCAGGACGGTAATGCAAAATACCAACCAATCAGGAAGGCTAACAAAGTGGGCAGTCGAGCTTAGCGAGCACGACATCGTGTACAAAGACCGCACAGCAGCTAAGTCGCAAGTCCTTGCTGATTTCCTGATCGAGCTAACGCCGGAGCTAGAACAAGATCTTGTGCTGCCAAGTCTGAACTGGATACTGCACGTAGATGGTTCATCTACGAACAAAGGTTCAGGGGCAGGCGTACAACTCCAGTCACCGACAGGCGAACTAATCCGACAGTCGTTCAGTTTTTATTTTCCGGCATCCAACAACGAAGCCGAATACGAGTCTGTCATCGCAGGCCTTCGTCTCGCCAAAGCAGTAAAAGATAAACGGATCAACGCATACTGTGATTCCCAACTCTTGGTAAGTCAATTCCTCGGAGACTACGACATCAGGAACGACATAATGGATGCTTACTTAAACCTCGTCAAAGATCTCACACAAGATTTCGAATTCTTTGAGCTAACGAAAGTCCCTCGCGGAGAGAACGTATGTGCAGACGCACTCGCAGCCCTTGGGAGTAAGCTACATGACCAGGTGAAAAGGACAATCCCAATACATAGGATTGAAAAGCCAAGCATCAGCCCACCGACGGAACAACTTGCCATTGCAGCATCTGTCACCGACGCCATGGAAATCGACGAAGGGGAACCTCGCACAACGGAAGGGCAACTCAAAGATTGGCGAACATAATTCATCGCTTACCTATCCGACGGAATACTAGCTACAGAGAAATGGGAAGCAAGGCGGCTCAAAAGACGCAATGCGCATTACGTCGTCATGGATGGAACACTCCATCGATGGACTGCAACCAAAGTACTCCTTAGGTGTATCTTTGGAGACGAAACAAGGCTGGTCATGGCCGAAACACATGAAGGAGCAGCAGGAAATCATTCAGGAGGACGAGCTCTCGCACTAAAAGTGAAAAGCCTCGGCTTCTATTGGCCAACAATGAACGCAGATTGCAAATCCTATGTCAAGAAATGCGATAGGTGCCAGCGACACGCTTCAACCATAGACAGCCCGACAGAATTGCTCCACACCTTGACGGCGCAATACCCCTTCATGCGATGGAGAATGGATATAATCGGGCCAATGCCGAGTTCTCAACAGAAGAGATTCATCCTAGTCTTGACAGATTACTTTACCAAATGGGTGGAAGCAGAAGCCTACGCCAGCATTACCGACAAGGAGGTGCAGAAGTTCGTCTGAAAAAACATCATCTGCAGGCACGGGCTCCCGTACGGGATAGTCACAGACAACGGATCCCAATTTATCTCCCACAACTTCAAAGAGTTCTGCGACAGATGGAGAATTCGGCTCAACATGTCCACACCGAGAAACCCGCAGAGTAACGGTCAAGCCGAGTCCACTAACAAGATAATCATCGACGGACTCAAGAAACGACTCGACTTAAAGAAGAGTTGCTGGGCCGATGAACTAGACGGGGTCCTCTGGTCCCATAGAATAACACCTCGCGGAGCAACGAAAGCCACCCCCTTCTCGAAGGCCTATGGGGTCGAAGCAATGGCGCCAGCTGAAGTAAACGTGATGAGTTTACGACGCTCCAAAATGCCGCAGAACATCGAACTTAACCAAGGTATGCTCCTCCACGCACTGGATGATATCGAAGAAAAATGCGACCAAGCATTGCTTCGAATCCAAAACTACCAGCACCAGATCGAAAGCTATTACAACAAGAAGGTTAAGTCCCGCCCCCTCGAATTGGGAAATCTGGTCCTCCGGAAGGTGTTCGAAAACACTAAGGAATGGAAAGCCGAAAAACTCGGAGCCAACTGGGAAGGACCCTACAAGATCATCGAGGTCGTGAAACCTGGAGTCTACCACCTCGAAACCTCAACCGGCGAAACGGTACCACGAGCCTGGAACTCAAAGCACCTTCGCCTCTTCCACAACTAAAAGCAGCAAAGACAGGTGAACGACCAACGGTCACGTTCACTTTAATAAAAAAAAAAACAAAAACAAAAAAAAAACCGAGTAAATGCGCTCCCAGCCACTTTTACTCGGAAAACAAAGAACTACGAATGGCTTGATCTTCCACAAAGGAAGTACGTAGGCAGCCTTAACGGGTCCAGCTATAATAAAAAAAATATATACTTCCCGAGAAGTCGCGCTTCCCCGAGAAGTCATACAACCCATGCGATGCCTACGTGAGTTCGCTCCGGCGTCTCGAAACAAAGGTACCAGCACTCGCACCCCACGGCCGAGTATGTCCTGATCAGACACATACTCGCGGGACTCTGGTCATAATCATAGTACTAACTAATATGTCCGAGACGATGACTCCTAACTGTCTCATGGTTTGCTAAGCAAGGTTTGGCCGACCGAACGCTTGGAAATTACTTAGAGATCGAGTTAGGAACCGTTGTCGTCTAAAAGATGTTTTTACGGTCTAAAATAACCCTATATTGACTCGTATCTAATCGACGTACGTCAAACAAACAAGGGGAACCTGACAAAACGACCAAACAAAACTCGAACAAGAGTCATGGGAATTCACAGCCCGTACTGTATCACTATCTCAATACGGCGCAAAGTCACACACTCTATGATCATTTTCCTATTTTCACACAACTCCCCGATCTTCTCTCACGACGAGATCAGTACCGAACACTCAAAAGAAAAGCAAGACGAGTGATGCAGGATTCATAAAGAAAAGAAATAAGTATAGTCTTAACAAAAGGGGGAAGGAAATACAACAAGAGCAAGAGTGCCGAGAAAAGACAGAAGAAACTAAGTGACAGAGTTACTTCTCGGGGTCTTCAGCCCGCTCCTGCGCAGCGGTTCCACTATCAAGGGATGGCTCTGAAGGATCAGCATGCACCGACCGCTCCGCATCGACGCCCTCGACACGAATCGTCGCTTCGCCTTCACGAATCTCCGGCTGACTTTCGGAAGGATGAGCTTCGGAACCAGTCGTCTCCTTATCAACCGCTTCACCGCCGTCATCTTTATCCGACCCTTAACCCCAAGTACCCTCTGGGTTTGAAACAGAAGAGTCGGAGATCTCAAAGACATCTTTCCCGACAGATTTCATTCCCTCATCAAGAGCTTCAGAAGCGAGGGCCGGCGCATCGGCTTTCGACGATCCTTCCCCTGAGGAACGAGATGGAGCAGTCGAGGCTCCGGGAAGATCAGCGGGGCTTCAGAGAACTACGGCAGTCCTCGGATCAACCAGCTCCGCATTGGATCCTTATGGGTCAAGGCCCACAAAGGTTCGCATATCGACGAACTGAGAATCGAGGTGAAGTGGAGAAAGAGTCAAGTCAACCTCTGGGATCTCGCCGGGATCAAGTTTCGAGGCTTCTTCCTCGAACTGCTTCTCGCGGGCCGCAAACGTATCGATGACATCTTGAGGGATGTCACGACCACCAGCCTTTAAAGCCTCAAGACATTTCCTGGTTCCAAACGCCTGGCTCAGAAGCAACCGTGCTGTGTCGAAAGGGGCGCGGCGAGTCCACCATTCGCGCAAATTTCCGAAGTGCCTGTTGGATTTCGTGATCATCTCGGTCTCAACTCTCACCCTCTCCTTCGTAACCTCATAAACTTGCGAGTCCCTAAGCCGACCCAACTCTTTCTTATGTTCTTCGGCTTTGACCCCCATCTCTTCCATCAGACTGGCCTTCCGAGACTCCAAAGTCGCAATGGTCACGTTAGCGACAGAGAGTTCGGCCTCGGCCGCGACAGCTCGCTTCCGCTGAATCTTCTTCCGAGCAATCGCTCTTTCCCTCTTCTCAGCCATTCTCACGAACTCATCCCTCCATTCCACTTTCTTCCGGCGGAGAAGCATACCCTTGGCCGCCACTGCCTTCTCCGACTTTCTCAAGGCTTCGCGAGTCTCCTTCAAGGCTGTGTCGTATTTCTCAACGACGAAATTCATGCTTTCGTCACCCTAACGTGAAAGCAGAGTAGTTAAGTTCCCTTTTTTTACACAAAAGGAACACAGTCGAAGGACATACTTACCAGTACTTTAGTGCGAGCAGCGTCGACGTACTCGTCCTTAAAAATCAAATCAGACACGGATGGAAGAGGCTTCGGCCCGCATTTGATCTGGCTGACCAACTCAGCACATTTATAAGGAGCATAGATAAGCGGGGTGGGACCGTCGTACTCAAACGACACGTGATCGGGAAACTCAACCCTCGGAGTCCTCTTCCGAGACGAAGCACCGACAGCCGATGTTCCATGGGTCGACGAAGCTGGAGCACTAGCGACCAACTCTTGACCACCCGTCTTTTTGGACTTCTTCTTCTTCCGCAGCGTAACTTCGGGAGAGGCGCCTTCAAGGTCATCCAACGAGGCTAAGTTGAGAGCCGGCTCACCAGCTGATTCACTCCGATACACGGGATTGGCAACATCAGTCTCTCGCGGCCCCACGATCCCTGCAGCTTGAGGCCGCTGATTGCCTTCCTTCCTCTTCTTTGATGATGGTTCAACCGTCTCCTCTTGATTAGGAATCTCAGCTTCAACAGGAGCCGCTTCAGAACCTACGCTAGCAGGAAAGTCGTCACGGGGTCTCTTCTCCCCTTTTTTCTTCTTAGGAGCTCAAGTAGCGGTACCGGCCGAGGAATCTTCATGATGAGGTCTCGCGTCGGTGGTGCCGGCAATCGCCATCTCGTTGGAAGGCGCAGGTAGTTCGGCACTCGGCAGATTAACTCAACCGTCATCATCGCACTCAGATCTGGAAGCCCTCTCATTTTCCTTGCCTCGTTGATTTTCTTCTGCACCTCCTTAGTGAATAGCGAGATCCGCCGCTTAGTCTTGTTGGCAGAGAGAGGGTAACTCGAATTCCAATCTTCTGCGAAGAACACAAGTCCAGAAGCCCGACCATTAGGCAAAGTCAGAGAGTCGTATTGAAATAAAAGAAAATTATGGACTTACTCCTGGAAATACGATCGATCGAACGGTGAACCCTCTCCCAAGAAATATTCCCCCAATTCTCCTGAACAAGTCCCGCAACGGCGCGAGCGCTTGAAAGAAAATCTTCCGGATAGTCACGAGAAGTCGGATGGTCGGCTGCATAACAAAAAATAAAACAAAGGCAGAAAGCAGTCAGTATACGAAGGAACGGTACGAGTTAACGAAGATATTCTACCAAGCAAAGTGTTCCATAAGACACGGCAGTCATCATCTGGCGGGTCTTCGAAAGCAGAGTCATCACACTTAACGAAGAAATAAGATCTCTGCCAATCCGGCGTCTTGTTACGATGCCTTCCTATCACATTGTAGCTGGGGCGCATCTTTATCAACAGAAGCCCGTCGTCTAACGAGCTGACGGACGCCAACTCCTCGAAGACACGAACGCTCAATGAGACATCAATTTCAGCAGCCATAACCATCAGGGCCACCGCGATACGCCACGAACCATTCAAGAACTGACTTATCGCTGCATCACGGCGCCTCGCATACGATGTGATTAGTCGAGGAATTGGGAACCAGAGCTTCGTATCGTCCCGAAAGTAGGATTTGTAAACACACTGATACCCAACCGGTGGCGACCAATGCCTCTGGTGTTCCGAGGGAATCAAGAAAGTTACCCCTAGTCCATGGCGTTCCCTCAGAAGTCTCTTCACGCTGTTGGGGGTTGACTGAGTCTTAGTAACATTCTCCCAGGCTTGACCGCTCAAATCGGGAGAACGCAGGAACTCGGGAGCTAACGCCGGGAGCTCCTCGAAGATCCCTCCAGGATAATAGCACGTAGGCACGTAATCGACAGCGAGAGCTTCGTCCCTCGCACCGCCAGAACCGTCTCTCGCACAAGCCTGTGGCTCATCTGGATTTGCTCTCATTTCTTGTCGATACGAACGCGCAGACTCGGAGATTAGGATCCTTTGAGACAGATCTAAATCCCTGTATCCATCATCGCGTCGTGATGAATCCGTTCAAATTCTTCAGGCAGTGCCTCGGTCGCATCTCTCGAAGAACTAGAGGAGGCTGCGATCTCTTTTCCTCTCCGTTTATGAGATAACCTCCCGCTAGACGACATATCGCTATCTATGTCGCAACGACAACCTAGAGAGAGAAATAAGAAGGGGAAGAGAGAGAGAATACCTGAGGAGTGCGGAGAAGAGTGGAGAGAATGAGAAGGAAGTGAATATTTATAGGAAAAGAAGGGGTGCCTCCCCGAGGCGTCATCATTCGGCCTACATGGGCCTATGTGGGCCTAGGAACAGTTACCTAGCCGCCAAAGAAATCGGGTCGTCGCTTCGACTTCCCAATTTAACCGGCCTCAACCCCGATCAGAACCAGCGGTTAAGGAAAAACCTAACCAAACCAAAGCCGGTTCGGGAGAGATTTTACCAAACCACCCGACGAAGGGGAAACGCCTAACGATACCTCGCGACATCCGGTCAGGAGACATCATTCGAAACATTCCGTCTGTCTTCCCAAACCTTTAACTTCCTAAATTCATCGAATCCGATAGGACCCTCATCTCGATGAACTGGGGGGACTTACTGTAGATGGTAAATTCGACCATCCCTCAAGACCCGAAGAACAGACGGCCCGGCCCACATGAAGTGAAGCATCAGCTCGACGCGGCGGCTTGAAGGGTCGATCTCTCGGCGTAATACGAGAGAGCTTTCGATGGGCTTCTCAACTAAATACTCCGAGGAAACGATTTCACAAGATCACGTGGGCTTCTCGGCCCAGCGAGTTAAAGCCCACAGAGACGACGCAAACTAGGTCACGAAAGAGCGTGAGGTCAGCTATATAAGGGGAAGGAAAGACAACGTAGAGGGGATCCGAAATCACTGATACTCACTGGGCGGCTAGATTAGGGTTTTACCTTTGTTATCTCGCCTTGTTGTATCTCTCCGGCAAAGCCTTCGAGGCTCCGGCACCTTTCTGTTCACATATTTCCTTTTCTTGTAACCGACGAAACACTCTTCCGATCTATAATAAGACGTCTTTGCTTAAACCCACATCTAAAACCGAACGTTTTCTCGTTCCGTACCGTTTCCCGATCAAACAGTTCTCTCTGCCGGAGGACAGCACAGAGGCTGCTTAGGGTTTCATAAAAATGTCAAAGAAGCTTAGAGAAGGGTATTGTGGCGTCAGTCGGTTAGTTTGTTCTGGATGATGTGGGAAACTTCCAGGATGGCAATTGTATCTTGTGAGATGGTGGTTCCTCTTGGTTATCAACTTGTCGGAGGCAGAATTTGATCTTATCCGTATCAATTTTGAGGGTTGTGTGCAGTGTTTGACATCTATGTGTCGGCACCGCTTCAACAGCTTTTGTGGTGGCAGTGACAGGGTCGGTTACTCTCTTGAGGTAGCCGGTGTTAGTGTCCCCGAGACTCCTCCTAGAGTTGTTTCTTTTTTGAAGCTTCATCGTCCACGGATCTCTAGGATGGTTATGGAAAAACCGGTCATCTGAAAAGTCTTCGAATGCTCGTGTCTATCGGAATTGGAAGCTACGCTTCACTAGTCTTCTTCCCACTCTTTTTTAATATGTATATCTGCTTATTTGATTGTTCATTTGTCTAATTTATTTTTCACTTCGAACTTTTCTCCGGAATCTCGATGTACCAACTGTTTGATCCTCGTTTGGGTTTTTAATAATAATAATTATTTAAAAAAGTTATGTGATTGACTTATTTGTTTCATGTACATATTTGTTAAGGTAAATGAGCTTCCAACCTAAAACCAATTGGTGATAAGTGGAGTGGTCCATCTATCTTATATATTACTAAAGATCATTTCCAACTACCGATGTGGGACCTTTGTCCTTAATACGCTCTCTCGAGATGATGGCTCTTTAAGCATCAATCTCGTAATGTTTGGGCAAGGATCGAGGGCCAACTTTGGGCCAGATCGATGTGGATCGGGTTGGACTTCGTGGATCGGGCTCTGATACCATGTTAAGCTAGATGAGCTTCCAACCTAAAACCAATTGGTGATAAGTGGAGTGGCCCATCTATCTTATATATTACTAAAAATCCCTTCCAACTACCGATGTGGGACCTTTGTCCCTAATAATATTTTCCCAATTTCTACAAACATAAAAAATGAGATCTTCAAAATATGTTTTGCCAACAAAAAAGGTATAGAAGTTACAAAAGGTTGATTTAGTAATTTTGAAATATCATCCTTCTACTACTACATCTTTTACAACCAAGATTATGTTAGCAAAATCTCCCTTAATATTAAGCAAATTGCGAGCTAAAAGCAATTTTCAAAACTCAAGAAGGATAATGAGTTAAAGGAAAACCCAAAAGTAAGGATGCTGAGTTAAGTCCTTAAACTTCAATATTCAGTTTTGACAAGGCTTTTATGATCAATGTGAAAACTCATGTACAAAATCATACAACACAAAGGATCTTCAAGAAATTTCTAAAAGGAACCCACCCACAAGGCTCAGGCTTATTATAAAACATCATTACAAGGGGAATGCAATTTATCGAAAACCAAATAATAATAATAATAATAATAATAATAATAAGCTTACCAAACAAAAGGTATAAAAGTTACAAAAAGTTGATTTAGTAATTTTGAAATATCTATCGTTCTAGTGCATCTTGTACAACCAAGATTATGTTAGCAAATCTCTCTTAATATTATGCAAATTGTCAGCTAAAAGCAAATTTCAAAACTAAAGAAGGATGATGAGTTAAGAGAAAACCCAAAAGAAAGGAAGATGAGTTAAGTCCTTAAACTTCAATATTCAGTGTTGACAAGGGTTTTATGATGGACAAATCTCCAAAATATCACCTTTCTAAGTTTATATCACAAAAATAGCACTCAAAAACTAAAATGACAAAAATAGCACTCAAAAACTAAGTTTATCCTTTGAAAATTTTAATTTTTTTTATTTTTCAAAATTTGAAATCTTATCCCCAAAACCTCATTTCTCAACTCTAAACCCTAAACCCTAAACTCTAAATCCTAAACCCTAAACCATAAACCCTAAACCCTAAACTCTAAACCCTAAACCCTAAACCCTAAACTCTAAACCCTAAACTCTAAACTCTAAACCCTAAAATCTAAACCCTAAACCCTAAAATCTAAACCCTAAACCTTAAACTCTAAACCCTAAACCCTAAACCTTAAATCCTAAACCCCACCCTTTAACTCTAAACCCTAAGTTTGTGACTTTTGATAAAACATTAAGTGCTATTTTTGTGACTTTTGACCTTGAGTGCTAGTTTGGGAACATAAACTTGATTTAGTGCTATTTTTGTCTTTTTCTCTTTTATGATAAATGTGAAAACTCTTAACAAAATCATACAACACAGGATCCTCAAGAAATTTCTAAAAGGATCCCACCCTCGAGGTTCAGGCATATAATAAAACATCATCATCAAAAGGGAAATGAAATTATATAGAAAACCAAAGAATAATAATAATAGTCGAGCCTATTTCAAAATATGGTTATAAGAATTAATTTAAGGGCAAATCTCCAAAATAGCACTTTTCTAAGTTTATATCACAAAAATAGCACTCAAAAACTAAAATGACCAAAATAGCACCTTCCTAAGTTTATCCTTTGAAAATTTTAATTTTTTTATTTTTCAAAATTTAAAATCTTATCCCCAAAACTTCATTTCTAAACTCTAAACTCTAAACCCTAAAACCTAAACTCTAAACCATAAACCCTAAACCCTAAACCCTAAACCCTAAACCCTAAACCCTAAACCCTAAACCCTAAACCCTAAACTCTAAACCCTAAACCCTAAACCCTAAATCCTAAACCCCATCCTTTAACTATAAACCCTAAGTTTGTGACTTTTGATAAAACATTAAGTGCTATTTTTGTGACTTTTGACCTTAAGTGCTAGTTTGGGAACATAAACTTGATTTAGTGCTATGGTCTTTTTCTATTAATTTAACACCTCCACACAAACCCAAATTTCTTCTCCACGTTCATGCCTCACACTTTTCGTCCACTCTTATTAACGAATGGTTGGACACAGTTTAGAACTCAAACTTACAAGAACGCAATCAATCCCTCCAAAGCATTACAGGTTTTGAGCTAATAATCTCGCTCTTCTTACCCAAACGGGTTTCCTCCAGAAGAGAAAGAAGGTGGTGAATTCGAAGAAACTGCAGAGGCAAATGGGCTTCCGAAATTCTGATATGCTTGTTGTGTCTCATATGGAGCGCCCATGTTCCCAATTGGGCTTAGATGGCTGCAAGAAACGGACGGTTATGCCTTTAGAAATGATTCTGGAAAGATACCAACAATAAGCGGTGAGTGAATAACGGAGTAATTGAATAAAAAGGTCATACCGTGGTGGCATGTTTCCTGGCGTTTGAGGAGATATAAAGCCTGAAGAGTTTGGGAACAAAAATAGTTCATCAAACATTTTTTAAGAGTCAATGCATCATTCAATAGCAGAGATAACCAAGTAAAACTAAAAAGAAAATGTGTATATATATATATATATATATACATGCACTACTTACTTGGTGGCATTGCAGATGGATGGCCTGAGACTTGAGAGTGTATACTGAAATGACTGTGTGCTCCTTGAGAAGGCATCATGGCTGAAGGAGGCAATGCACTTTGTAGAGACGCCATGGAAGGGAACATGGTTTCCTGTACCATTTTCACATCATACAACACGCAACTCATCACCAGTTGATTATTCTATAAATATTTGGTAATATAGGGAAAGGGTTCAAGCTAAGCATTTGACTAAGAGGTTAAGATCAACGTTTGATCAAATGCCAATAAGCAAACTTCTCTGCGCTTGGAGTTGGAGCTAATTTCAATAACTCTATTCTGTATGAGTCAAAAGAGGTATGGAGGAGGACATACTGGTTGTGTCTGTGTTGGCGGCTCAGAGCTCAAGTCAAAAGGGTTCACTGACTTCCCTTGTTGTGGTACATTCTGGAAAGGCTGCTGCAAAATATAAAAGTAAGAAGCTCCGATTTCATTGATGCTTGATATTCATTACGGATTCCGGAAAAAAGATTCAGAAGAAAACTGTTACCACTGTGTTATTATACTGCTGCATGCCATAGTGCATACCATGTGGTGGACCAGCATGCCACCCCGGCGCTGCTGCGTGGTATGACGGGTAGGTTGCAGTGAATAAATCCTGCAAACAGGTTAGGTAGGGCGTTATTGACAGTCCTGCAGATGGTAAGATATAGGTATAGGAAAGAGGAAATGGCTATATCGATACCGCAGGTAATTCTGTTCTTCCGGAAGGCTTAACTTCAGAAGACTGCAGGCCACCAGGAGGAACTCCTTGAAGAGGTTGAAATGACGGTGCACTCACTACCTGTTCTCTTGAATGCCCATTTAGAGGTTGTGCAAAGATTTGTGATGAGGAATGACCAAGATGCACAGGTCCCCTAGACATTTGAACTGGCACGGCCGAAGCTGCTGTCAACTGAGAGAGAAGTGAATCCACTGTGTTTCCACTGGGTGGTGACTGAGATGCATTTGAAGACATGGCACTGGGTGCAGCACCGAAAGATGCCCAATTATCATTATTTGCACTTGCTGGCTGTACAGCAGGATGTGTTGTGGCCGATATTGGTGCTTGTATTGCAACAGATGGAGCTGGGGGTTCAGGATCAGCATCAAAATCTATCAAGCTTATAGCAGTCTCCAACTTCACTTCTGGTGGATTCTCATTTGTGGAGCTTAAACTACTCGATGATGCAGCAGGCTGAAATTAAACAAACAGAAAAACATCCTCATCTACCTTCCCCCCCCCCAAAGAAATATATTGTATTTTTCTTCTTAACAACGATAAAGCCAAACCTTTGCAATTGCTGAAGTATCGCTATTTTGGTTGACTTGGGGTTTTGGAGGCTCTATCACGCGAAGAGGAATAAAACTGTCACCCAAAATTTCCCTAACGGGTCGAGATACAGGAGGGCTAGCTGAACTCGAATCTTTTACTTGCTCAGGTGAATGGGACTCCTCTTCTGTTTTTCTCTTACCACCAAATCTATCCTCTCTGCGCCAATCATTTATGATCTCAGGACGAGAAGGACTTTTTCTGTTAGCTTGATCGAACCCTGGACTTTTTCCACCAGGACTTGATCTGCCGCTGTAACGACGGTCGTACACATCATCGTACGGTGGACTTCGAGACCCACTAGAACTTCGTATCTCACTATCTCCCTGCAGAATATGAGCAAATCCTCTTTGTACCAGTCGGGTATAACTAAAGGAAAATTGATTAAAAAAGACATTGTTCTTCTCACCATCGGTGCTCTTGGAGGCTTGTCGTCATTCTTCACATTGGTATACCTTTTATTTACATACACCTGTCTGATGAAGTCTCTTAATCGCTCGGCATTGCTGGACAGATAAAAACAACAATCAGTGAATGTAAGACTGAATAATATATCTCTACGTCACGAAGAAGATACCTCCCGTCAGATGCTGACAGCATGTGTTGATCCAGTCCTTTAAAATAAATATCCTTAGCATGCTGACATTACAAAAATGTGACGAGAAAACTAAAGATACTAAATCACAAATGGCAAACAGATGAGACGAAGAGAGGAGAATGATAAGCGTACCTGATTGCCACCTTCTTTAAGAGCAGAGACTTCTTGGGAAGTAAATTTAGCCATTGATATGGACTTAACACGATGAGTAAACTCACGGCTGAGAGAGAGAGAGAGAGAGAGAAACATATATCAAATCAAACAACAACACAAGAATAGAAGATGAAAGTAAAAGCAGCTTACTGTATTCCACTGCAGTTGGTACAAACAAAAGTCCAGAAAGAAGTGCAAACATATTGTGGTCCCTAACAAAACCGAGAGGAAGAGTCACAATCTTGTTTGGGTTGATGAAGAAGAAGAGAGTAGAAAAGAGACTTACAAGGCTGTTACAGTTGATACACCTCTTGTTATGAGCAAGTTTGAGAAGACTCCTAATAATCTTCTCGTTCTTCTCCTCTTCTTTCACTCCACCGCCCATCTGAATCAATACAAATCATTTGAAGTAAACAGTCAAAGACCGACTGAGAATTTGCATATTTTGCTAAAGGAACTCAGGATCAATCAGTCCACGCTACTTTTGAATCTCCATCGAACTCCGAATCAATAGGAATTTACCAATTTCAACTTCCGTTGACCATTATAACACCTAAACAAATAGATATAATCAACCACGCCTAACAAGTACAGATCTACAAAATGTAGAGAAAGACGAACCTGGGAGACGAATCTGGCCAGGGATTATACTTTTTTCAGTATTCACGACGGTGCTGAATCAACGACGACGATCTACGAGTTTTCTTATTTTTCTGTCTCTCCTTGTTGAATGAATCAAATAGATGACTTCTTTCTTTCTAGAGAGAGAAAGTCTCTCGTACACCTAAGGAAAGGATGGTCTGCCGTCTGCGTTGCACAGAGCGCGTGAATTAGAGAGAGAGAGAGTACAACTGAGATTTGAGACCGGAAATGAACGGAGAAATTGACGGCGTTAGTTGTGAAATCATGTTGACTGCGGCGGTCACCTTGTCTTATTACTTAACTCGACTAAAAATTGAAATTAGTTAATTTAGCTTAGAGTTGATTACTTTAGGACACATTTTGAGTTTTTCTTATACTCATAGACATATTCCACTTGTGACACACTTTTTTGTGGGGTCCATTGGATATTTGGACAACTATATCTTCAAGAAAAGGAGAAATTTAGTTTTTTTATTATTTTTCGTATTGTACTTCATGATTTCATTTGATTTTATCTCAAAATCTAAAATATATTAAATAAAAATAATTGTCATAATAAACTATATTTAAAATTCTCTATTTTTTAAGTTCCATTTTCATATATGTATGGTAACTTGTAAACAAAATTAATTGTGGACGTGGATTCCAAAGCGTGGATAGTAGAGTTATAGACTAGTTGTGGACATGAACACTTTAACTCAGAGGTCATTGCTTATACCTTTAAGAGCTTGTTCTTCGCTATAGTCTCCGGTAAGAAGAAACCCAAATAACCATGTTTCCACCGTTACTCCCACCGTCACCGGCACCGCCGATACCATCACCACGATCGAGATTTGGTTCTAACTCGTTAAAGGTCTCATCTTTCGATCCAATGTACATCGATCTGCTAGAGACTTCCTCGTGACCACATCCAATTCAACGCAACTAGCTCTCGATCTTCGATAAGACAGCTCGATCAGAGATGTCTTATCCATTGGAGCTCGATCGGAGCTGTCTTATCAGAGATCGAGAACTAACTAGTTGTGTTGGATTGGATGTGGTCACATAGTAAATCTTCAGCATCCAAAAATGAGATTTTTAAACCACTAGATGGTGGTGGTGGCCTCGGCGGTGCCGGTGACGGTGGGAGTAACGGTGGAAATGTGGTTATGTGGGTTTTTCCTTGCCAGAGACTATAGCGAAGAATAAGCTCTTAAAGGTATCAGCCAACAACTTTCGTGGTAAGATGTCCATGTCCACAACTAGTATATAACTCTACTATCCACGCTTTGGTATCCACGTCTACACTTAATTTTGTTTACACGTTAATATATATATATGAAAATGGATCTTAAAAGATAGAGAATTTTATGTATAATTTATTATGACAATTATTTTTATTTAATACATTTTAGAACCCGAGATAAAAGTAAATGAAAACATAAAATGAAATAAGAAGAGAAGAGATATTCATGTGATGAGAAGAAAACAACTTTTATATTAAAAGCAAAAAGGCAATGAGAAAAAGAATAAAGTCTAGGGTCATAAGAGTCTTTTTGACATGATAAAGTGTGTCTCAAGCACTAGGTGTCCTATAGTGTAATTGGAAAGTGAGAAAGTGTCTCTAGGTGTAAAAAACTCTTTAGCTTATGCAATAGTTGCATAGCATTCTGTCACCGCCCAATCATCCAACGTGCCCGGTTTAACTATGCACTCACGAACCATAGGACATTGCTCCTTACATCTTTTTTTTTTATTAAGTAAAATGTTAATATTATACCATTTTCAATTTTTCACAATGTTGATAACAACATATTACACGGAAAGGAAACAACAACACAACTCAAAACACCAGAACCATCAAAAAAGAACAACTCAAGGAGGACGATAGGAGGTAAAACAAAAAAAGCAGAAGCGATGGGCTGTCTAAAGAAGTAGCTGGGAATGATAACAGTCGGTCACAGAGAAGCTTGTCCGGCGCCAAGTGGGTTCCTCTTGAACTTGTTGACATAGAAGTGAAGATTCGAACATTCCTCTCCTTCCAAATTAGGTAAATGATCGACTGGAAGATGAGCTTAAGGAGAGTTACTTTGTTGCGGCTAATGCGATTGGTAGAAGAGACTACCCAAGCAGCTGCAGCGTGCAGATCCAAAGGTGGGTTCGGCATGATCTGAGAGACGAACCCCAACCAGAAAGAAGAGGAGTAAATGCACTCAAAGAACAAATGGTGGTGTGTTTCCAAGGCAGAGGAACACAACACACACTCACCTGCCACAATCATACCCCATCTGCGAAGTCTGTCCTTTGTGGGAAGACAACGGAGTAGAGCAATCCAAGCCATGAAGGTATTTCTACGAATATTTTTGTGACACCTGTCACTTTTAAAATAATATAATAAATAATAAATTATATATATAAATATTTGAAAGTCAACGTCCACGCTGGAAATCCAGCAAATAAAATAAACGTCTGAAATATAAAAAACAACATAAAGCCGAAAGTCTGAAATGTATAAATAAGCGTAAACGTCTGAAGCCCAATGGTCCAAAAGCCCAACAACACCCAAAGCACCAAACCGATGTAATCACTCCTTGTCGTCAGTCTCACCTAAAATGGGGGAAGGAAGGAGGGGTGAGTAACATGGGAGTTGCCCAGCAAGGTATGGGATGCTAAACCGCAAACCACTAACTCATTTCATAGCGCTACAACTATGTAGGCCTAGCTCTAGTATGAAACAAACACGGTGCCTATTACACCACACAGAACAATCAATATATGTCTAGGACACTAGCCGCTACAACCCATGGGCTTATAGTACATAGCTACTCTATGCACCACATATCTCCTCATAAGGATATACATACCCGATGTGTCACTAGTACAGTCTGTCTCCGTACCCCCGCACAAACACCATCTGCGTTGCTAGTACAAACGTCTTTGTACCCCTGCACAAACACCCGCTGCTATCGCTGGTACCTCACTGTACCCCCGCACTAACACCATCTACATCGCTAGCTCAGACGTCTATGGGCCCCCGCACAACACCAAACATCTGCGTCGTTAGCTCAGACATCTCTAAACCCCCGCGTTCATCACATAGTCTCTACTATATAACTATATATATACATATATATAATAGTTCTTAACATCAATCATTTCAATCAACCATGGAATCCTCTATTATCCTATTTACGGTTAACAATCAATAATAATAACAAACAAACAAGACTCTAAAACATATTCAATTCACAAAGACGGATCATGTTTTGAAACTAAGCTTTCCATAACAGTAGTACTAAACTAGCTCGGGATTTAACGAAGTAGCCCTCACCTTAGCTATGGAGAGAAATGGTATCTATGAACTCCAACTGCTCAAATAGATTCCAAATCTGAAACCAGGGAAAAAATTCGAGTCGGAACACCTTTCGAACGGTTTAAAACGGGTCAACGGGAATCTGGTCAATAAGTCAATCCGTCTGGTCAAAGGTCAACACAGTCAACCATTGACCAGAAATCAATTTGACCTAACAAATCCTAACCAAATTGAAATTAATTTAAACCGGGTCAATGAGTTGACTCATCCAGTCACCGGAGAGTCACGGCGGTCCAGTAGCGATAAGGCGGAGAGGCGACGGTCCGGCGGCGGTCCCGCGGTGGTCTGGCGGCGTCCCGACGGCGGTCCCGCGGTGGTCCGGCGGCGGCCCGGCGGCAGTCCCGTGGTGGTCCGGTGGCGGCGCATGGCCGACACGCGCGCTCGGAGGCAAAACTTCCAGAGGCTCTAGTGGCTTCGTCAAGGTCCGATTGCGGCGTGGTCGGTGTCTACGGCTTCTTCTCGATGAGAGGAACACGATGGTGGCCTTTCATGCACGAGATTCTCAATGGTTAGGGAGATATGTCGCATTTACTGAACAGACGAAAAAAAAGCTCAAAGCATGGCAGTTTCCGGCGATTCTCAGCTGCGGTGAACGGTGGTGATGAGCTCGGCAAAGTCTCGGCGTCTCTCTCTCTCTCTCTCTCTCTCTCTCTCTCTCTCTCTCTCTCTCTCTCTCTCTTTCATTCTCTTTCTATTTTTGTTTCTTCACAGGTGGAGAAAACAAAGTTGGATGGGTATTTATAACAACACTGGAAATGGTTTTGGGCCTCGATTGGCTGAATCCGTTGGGCCAGAATTTGGGTCATTACAATTTTCCTTGAACCATATTACCTTGTGCCAAAACACGGTAGGAGAAAGGATACGCAGGAATTGCCAAGTGACCTTGGAGGAGAAAGATGGACCAAATGAGTCTGCAGACTTGCTCCATAAGTACCGATCAAGACCATTTACAGTGATCGGGGAATCAACTGCTGTAATGGCCTTTAAATAGTTTGCATCACCTGAGACCTAGCAGCAAGTAAAATCCATGATCCGTTATTTGGTGCATCCACCACAAACGCACTCTTCCCGATCCGCAAATTTCAAGGACCATTATAACCTGCCACACAAAACAATGGTCCAAAGTTCGTCCAATAGTCGAACCAAAAGCTTGCAACTTCCCCATTTCCAATAATACATCTCATTAAATAAGATAACATTGGCCTGAGCTGCAGCATATTTTTAATAGTAGCGGAAAGGCGAGCCGATTCTGACATCTGCCGAAACCATTACGGTGGAAGATGTGTTCTCTTAACCATCTTGTTCAGAGAGATCCCGGTTCTGAGAAATATGCCCAGACCTGCTTGAGACGGAACTCAAACTCTTCCAAATGCCTAAGTCCAAGGCCTCCCTCAGATTTTGGCGTACAGCTGTTGGGGTCAAAATTGGTCACGACGAAACCAACGTCAGAAACCTCCGAAGAAATGTACTCTTCGAAAAGAAGAAGTAAAATTCAAAAGAAAAGAGAAGTGTGAAAACCTAAAATTGAAGTTCATAACAATTCCGAAAAGGATTCACACGATAAGTCTTCGAGAAAGGTTACACAAGGCCTCGGACAACGGATTCCGGACAGCGAAACACCCATTGTTCAACTCGCCGAAGGGGCTAGTTGGACCGACCACGCCGTCCAACTCGCCGAACGGGCGAGTTGGACCGAACATGCAGTCCAATTCGCCGTTCGGCGAGTTGGATCGATCAGCCTGCCTTTGTCCCGTCCTCGTAGCTCTTCCCTTCGGTATTATATCAAACCTGCTCTTGTTTCATCTCGATCGGAGTCATCGTAGGAACTTTACGATTTAAAAACCGTAAGAACTCGTTTTCTTGAATAACATTCGGATTGATCGTATAAACCGGCAAAAGTTAGCTGAAACCTAGAATTGCCTACGCTATACGAGGAACTTCAAATTTTCTTCGGAATCGACGTCGTTTCGAAAGCGCTCTTTTTATAAAATCGTAAAAACGCCTACCGAAAAACAGCCCAAAAGGGCCCAGAACGCAGAAAGAGCACATATACGATTTTATGCAAAATCAAGCCCAGTCGTTACGACGGTTTATCTTTTGTTACCCATGAGAAGACAAATGTCAAGTTCGGAGGATAAATGTGAAGTTTCCGTAGATAAACATAAAGATCGAAGAAAAATGGAATATTTCCGCGAAGCGATAAACTCGACCGAGGGCAGAAAAAGAAAAAGCAAACCGCCTCTAGAGAAGTATATAAAGATGACGAGGTCGAAGATGCAGAGGGACGCAATTTTTCTACTCGGAGAAAAAGCTTAGCACTTAGGGCATTTAGGCAATTTTCTGTTTTTTGTTATCGAGCTACGACTCAACTAGGTTTCCGCAGTCTTAGGTTGCTAAAAATAGGAATCTCGATGACAGCTCTTGTGGCCGAGGCTCTTACCTTGTTGTAACGCTAACCACTTTCGTTTATACTTTCGTGTTATGATTGCTTGGCGTGTGGTTTAGCAGATACCCGAGACCTCTGGGAAATTAGGGTTTTCCTAACTTTCCTAATTTAAACGGAAATCGACAGTGCGAATTTTGGTTCTCACAGTTTGGCGCTAGAAGGAGGTGGGGGGACGGATTAATCTAACTCTCAGCCATTAACGTTCGATCAGACATGTTAGCCGACGATCTCAATAACCAACAAACTCATGACGACAACACTGCCGATGACAATGTTGAAAACACTCCAGCAGCGAATGTTATTGCGGTTAACGTTAACACCGCAGCGTTCGAGGAGGTCAAGAAGATGTTCTCGACTTTCGAAAAGAAGTCGGAAGAACGGGACAAGGTCATGAGTTCTCTCACTAAACAGGTCAAAAACCTAACAGCAAGAACTAGTGCCGTTCTTCCTCGCGGAACAACCCGAGTCCGCGGAAGAAGACTCGATTTCGCAACTCCTTCGGACCGGTCCGGCAACGCGCAGGGAAAACGTCCGGGCAAAACTCCAACGAAATCACTCCTGCGTAAACACAGAAAAACCTGGGAGATCTTCCCCCTATCGTGGAAGACAAGGAGGAAGGAGAAATCGGGCGCGTCGATGTGGATTCTAACAGTCAATCCGAACCTATAGATGAAGATGCAGACGTGCATCTGCGTCGTACGAGGTGCCGTGCGGCTCAAGACAACTCCCAGTTTGATAACCCTATGACTGAAGAAGAGGAAGCTATCTTCTGGGACGAACATGAAGAACTGGCCGAGGAGCAGACTTGGAACACTCGCGGCAAACGCCGACAAGGTCGAAAATCTGATAGCAAGAAATCTGAGATTCGCGATCTTCGCGATCATCTCATGAAAATAGTTACAGAAGTTAGAGCGGTGAAATCTCATATCCATCACGCTACTAGCACCGCACGGGAGATCGATCTGCTGCTCGAGGAATCTTGAAAAACGCCCTTCACAACTCGCGTCACCGGAACTAGGGTTTCAGATCCGGGAAAGATCAAGGTAACACCTTACGATGGTACAACCGATCCAAGGGCACACCTACATGATTTTCAGATCGTGATGGGAAGAGCCAAATTCAGAGAAAGCGAAAAAGATGCCGGCAAATGCCGCCTATTCGTCGAGAACCTCTGAGGAGCAGCACTCGAATGGTTCTCACGCCTGAGGCGAAATTCCATCTGAAGTTTTCGCCAACTCGCCTCGGAGTTTCTCAAGCAGTACTCTATGTTCATAGACCGAGAAACCTCCGATGTCGATCTCTGGAGCATAACCCAGGGAGAGGACGAATCTCTCTGCAACTTCATAAAACAGTTTAAGACCGTCATGGCTAGAGTCAGCGGAATAAGCGACAAAGTAACAGTATACGCGCTCCGAAAGACGCTCTGGTACAAGTCAAAGTTCAAGAAGTGGATAACCTTGGATAAGCCGCGTACGATCCAAGACACGGTCCATAAGGCCACGTATTACATAATCATCGAAGAAGAGATTAAAGTCTTGTCGCAAAAGCAGAAGCTGACGAAGACATCGTCGAAGGATCCCGGGTCGGATCAGAAGTCTAAAAGGAAAACCCCTCATAACGAGAAAAACGTCTATCACAGGGAAGAAGAGACCCAGAGAGCGCATAACTACGCCATCAACTCCGAGCAAGGCCGGACGACGGGTAATACATGGACCCGAAATCCGAATTACGACGAGAACGCCTTCTGCGACTTTCACCAGGCCCGCGGCCACTCGACTGTAAACTGCAAAGTTCTCGGCGATAGGCTGGCCACAAAGCTGCTCGCAGGAGAACTCGCCGAAGTGTATAGCGTGAAAGATCTCGTCAGTGATTCAGACTGCCCTCCGAGAAACGATAAGGCCCCTCAAACGGAGAACCCTCTCCAAGGGAACCAATTGGGTGAAAATCATGGGAGAAGGCAGGACGAGAAAGGTGTTGTGGTCATGAAATCCGTGGTTCAGCAGAAGTCTCACCAAACCTCCCAAACCGGCCACTTAGGAGACACCAGCCACAGACGTTTAGTCCAAGGAGTATATCCCGACAACCAGAATGTGTTTGTCTATGAAACCAATTTCCAAGAAGGCTAACTCATCAAGGCGTAATTGAGGCTTGGCATTTCAAGAAAAGCTTCACGTACCAGAAAGTTATGGATTTTACAAACTGGAGGTTCTACAACCCGTCCAGTTGCGAGTATCAGCCCTTAGAAGTGGATTTCAGCCTAACTATGAAGCGGCCTTCTCCAGAACCAACCATGGGCTTCAAGACATATGTCTTATCTTTCCAGAAAGCCCAAAATCAGAAGAATTGGTCAAGGGAAAACCAAGATTCAATCAATTTCCCAAAACCGGCCAAACCGACATCAATTCGGGAAAGTCTCCAACCAATTCAATTTGGGTCGACCCAGAGTTATATATGGAGGCCAGGAGATAATCTAAACCATCCAGAAGACATCCGAGACATTCTTAGCTGCACCAGCACTCAGAGGATCAGGCGGATTCTCATTTACCTCAACTTACCATATTTGGAGTCTCAAGCATTAAAACTCCAACAGCTCTTTTTCCTTCGGTCTATGCACGACATAAGTACCTTCCAGACCATAAAGAAGATTCCCAGGAAGCTCACTTACCCCCTCAAACCGTCCAGATACAAGGAGAACACCATCTCCATTCATTTGGCCCAGATTCTCATCATAAAGCCTATAACGGCTAGTTTTCATGGAGCCATCAATTCCTTTGCTTCCAAGACTTTTATTTCAATTTATTTTGTTTCATTAAGTCATTTCTTGACTGTTAGAAAGTCCCAAGGTCGAGCCTATGTAAGCTCAATTAGTTTGTCTTTGTAAATCACCCTTGATCATTTTGAAAGTAATAAGAAATTGTTTTGCTTACAAAGTTGAGAATTCTTTGTTAGTTCTTTAGATCTAGGTGTGGGATTCACTTGGTGCTACTGAAGCCACGTCCAGAGAGTCTTGTGTGATTCAAGTCAACCAGTTCGTCCATTGATTGAGAGAATCAATCCCTATCCATCGATCCATTCCATCCACTGGCTTAGTTTGAGAGTGTCATACGACCAGCAAGCTTAGCTCCATTGCATCCACCATTTCGACCATCCTTTCTATCTTTCCATCATATTCTTATTCTCTGTTTTGTTCTTAGTTTAATTCAATTTAATCCATTTGCATTCGTTTCAGGTACATCTTGCTTGATCAGCCTTCAATCGGCTCATATAGATCACTAGATCATATCTACGATCGACAAGCCAGCGAACCACCTATCAATTCGTGGGTTACCCCCCCCCCCCCCTGTTCCCACAACATTTTGGTATCAAAGCTCAAGTTCCTGACTAAGGTGATATCTATCCTTGCATCATATTTCATTTGCCTGCATTTGTTTTCATCATAAACCGAAAATCCATAAAAAAACTGTTTCTTTGTTTCAGGTTTTGGTCATGCATTTTTTTTTGTGTTCTTTCTGTTCATCCTTTTAAAAGCCACGAAAAAGAAAAGAAAAACTCTTGTTTGATTCATTAAAAATCGAAAATCCCAAAATAAAAGTGTTTGTTTCCTTTTTTGTTTTGTTTCCATAATCAAAAATCCCATAAAAATTGCTGTTTTGAATTTGTTTCCTTTTCATTTGCATCCATAAACTTAAAAGCCAAAATAAATCATTCTCAGTATTTTCATACCATTTCTAGTTGTCCATTTCGTGCTTGCATCAAGAAAACCAAATAAAAATATTGCATCTTAGACTCTTAGTTTAAATCATTCTTGCATATTGTTGGATTAATTGTTTGCATATTAAGAAAACTCAAAAAAAAAAAAATCATTGCTAGTTTTTTTCCATCTTTATGTATCATCATTTCATATTGTCTTTATTTCGTTTTTGAATTGAGAAAAAAAAAGGACTTTTTGCAAGATTGACTCAAATCTCAAAGTCAAACCTAAAACTAACTCATGCTTTTCTTGGATTTTTCTTTTGTCCTATTCACCCCACAAGTTCATGATATTCACGAAAATGCCATCAAATTTTTTTTATTTTTTTATTCCGAAAATGACATTTTTACTCTCTCACCCTCATCATCTTCAAGTAATTACAAGATTGCCATTGTCATCAATACCCCAACCACCATGAACAACCAATTTCAAGCTCTTAATGCACCTAAAATCGATTTACACTCTCTCTTTCTCACTTGTTATGAACTAAAAACAACATCTCTTTCACTTTGCCTCCCTATTCATTCAAAAAACTCAAGCTTTTGATTCAAATTTTTTTTATGGTTTATAGAGCCATTCAAGCATACTATTCTTGGTGGGTTACTTTCGTTTGAGATTCTGGGTGGTTGGAGAAGACTCTGTGTGCTAAGGAAGTCATCTCACTAGTTTAAGGTATGAAATTGAAATTTTTTCCAGATCTGTTTGTGTAGAAGACTTACTCGTAAGTAGTCTGGCTGTAGAAGACTTACCCGTAAGTCTTCTGGTCGAACGGACGACTTACTTTTAAGTCGTCATCTTTGTTTGTTAAAAAAAAAAATCAAGAGAATACCCTAGACGACTTACTGATAAGTCGTCTAGGATAAATGAGTTAGTTTTGCATTTGACCGAATTGTATCAGATATTTGACTTTTCCTGGACGACTTATCAGTAAGTCGTCTCAGGGAAAACAAAAATTTCAATATTTTATTAAAGCTAGACGACTTATTTGTAAGTCTTCTCAGGTTAGTTTGCAATTCGAAAAAGAAACTTATATATTTAACTTTACCCAGACGACTTACTTGAAAGTCCTCCAGGCAGACGACGTACAAGAAAGTCGTCCCAGATATAGGTTTGACCATAATCTAGGAAATAAATCTGGACGACTTTGCTTATCCTGGACGACTTTCAGGTAAGTCGTCTTACTTGACGACTTCCGAGTAAGTCGTCTGGGAAAAGTTAAATATTTAAGTTTTATTTTCCAATTGCAAAAGTAACCTGAGACGACTTAAAGATAAGTCGTCCAGATTTAATAAAATATTGAAATTTTTGTTTTCCCGGAGACGACTTACTCGTAAGTCGTCCAGGAAAAGTCAAATATCTGATACAATTCGGTCAAATGCAAAACTAACCCATTTATCCTAGACAACTTACCAGTAAGTCGTCTAGGTTTTTTTTTTAACAAACAAAACTCGTCCTATTTAAAATTCAATTGCTAAAATGACCTGTTTGGACGACTTATTGGTAAGTCTTCCAGACGACTTACTGGTATGTCGTCTGCGTCAATGTTTAGTAAACTTTCATTTTCTCTATGTTTACTAATGTGTTTTATTTTGAATTTTTGTAGATGATGCGTCAGTTACATGCAGTGTATGGAGAATGGTTGTTGAATGATTGCCGTTGGGATTTTGTGGTTGATAATGTCAAAGGAGCGAGAATCATTTTTTTGGGGGAAGGTTCGACACATGCTGAACTTCTTGCAATGACTCAAGAAGATTATAACCTGGACATGAGCACAGAATCTGTGGAGATAACCTACTCATTACTAGCAGAAATGATGCAGGCTCCAGACACCCCTCCTATTCATGTTACAAGTGATAGACAAGTTCGAAACTTGCTCGAGAGTTCAGGGAAGATGATGAAGCTGATGAAGCTGATGAATGTTTTGAAGATGATGATTTGGTTGAAGATGAAAATCATGATGGGGAGGAGGATGATGGGGAGGAGGATGCTGGTATCTCTATTGTTGCTGAAGCGGACGAGAATGGTGAGGATTACAGTGTTTATGGAAAGGTTGAAGATGAGGATGAGGAAGATGATGATATGTGTTTTGAAGATATTGAAAAGATTGAAGGAGGAAGATAGAATGGTAACAGTATCTATGTCAACCAGAGTTTTGTTAGCAAGGATGCAGTGCTTTCAGAGCTGCGGTTGACAGCAGTGAGGTTTAAGTTCTCCTTCAGAATATACAAGTCAACGAAAACTCTCCTTGTGACAACATGTCCGGTTAGTGGTTGTCAATGGAAGGTCAGAGCGAGTGTGAAACATGGGACAAACACGTTTTGGGTAACAAAGTATGTGGAAAAACATACATGCTCAGCGGGAGACCGACTCGCTCAGCGGAGACACTGTAGTCCGAAGTATGTTGGTAGGCTTTTCATTGATCGTGTTGGAATCATTGATGGGTTGAATCCGCAGCATATCACTGATGCAATGAAGAACATGTTTGGCATGACGCTTGATTACATCACTTCATACATAGCACTTTTATATGCACAAACATTGGTGAGAGGATCAGCAGAAGATGGGTATTCGCGTCTGCCATCATATCTCGAGCAAATCTCCTTAGCAAATCCTGATTCTATCACGGCTATAGAATTTGATTCTATCAATAGATTTAAGTATCTATTTTTCTCTTTTGGAGCTTCTATCAAAGGTTTTAAGTATCAGAGAAGGGTCATTGTGGTGGATGGGACTCACCTAAGTGGGAAATATGGAGGTGTTATGTTAGTTGCAGCCGCACAAGATGGGAATTTTCAGATATTTCCATTGGCTTTTGGGATCGTAGATGCTGAAGATGAACCTTCTTGGGAATGGTTTTTCACAAAATTGGCTAGTTGTGTATCTGATGAGCAGCCTCTGGTGATAGTCTCTGATCGGCAAGCGGCCATTAAAAGTACGTGTGATATGGTGTTTCCTTGGGCAACCCGAGGAATATGTTATTATCACCTTCAAGAAAACATTGTCAAAAAGTTTAAAGGGAAACATCTCTTGTACTTGGTGAAAGGTGCTGCTTATGCTCATACGGTTTCAGATTTTGACCGGTACATGGCTGAGATACGGAGTGCAAACCCGGACCTTGCAACGTATTTGGAGAATGCCGACGTCAGCCTATGGTCAAGGGTTTATTGTCAGGGGGACAGGTACAACATAAAGACAAGCAACATCGCTGAATCTATTAATTCCGCTCTGAAGCGAGCTAGAGGATTTCCGGTTCAGTTCCTGTTGGAGTTCATAAGGGAGAAGCTAGGAAAGTGGTTTTGGAAAAGGAGAGAAGATGCTTTGAGTCTCCCAACTCAACATAGTCGAGGTGTTGAATACTTGCTTGCTGTTCGATCAGAGATAGCGGATACGATGACGGTACAACCAATTGATGGATGGCGATTCTTTGTGAAAGGTGGGAAAATGGACAGTGTGGTTGATTTGGAACATGGAAAGTGTGATTGTGGTGTCTATGCTGTGGAGAAAATACCTTGCTCTCATGCTATAGCTGCTGGAACATATGTTGATTTGCATATCTCCACACTTGTATGTCCAGTGTACTCAAAGGATTTTCTGTTTGCAGGATACTCAGAGAATATATATCCTTGTGTTGGACAACAAATTGAGGAACGCACATGCTTTCCTCCGGAAGTAAAATGTGGTCCGGGAAGACAGAAGAAATCAAGATGGCAATCTTGGTTGGAGCTATCCAGGATGAGAGGACGCAAACCCCAGAAGCAACACAGGGTTTATAGATGCTCAAAATGCAAGGAAACCGGTCATACGAAACCACAATGTAAGTCGTCCAGTTAGTCGTCCATAAGGTCGTCCAGTTAGTCGTCCAGGGTTTTTTCTTCCAGAAGACCTTCAAGTTAGTCGTCCAGTGATTAGTCTTCCAGAAGACCTTCAATTAAGTCGTCCAGAAGGTCGTCCAGTTAGTCGTCCAGGGTTTTTTCTTCCAGAAGACCTTCAAGTTAGTCGTCCAGTGTTCAGTCTATGTATTAAAAATTTGTGTTATGAACTTATCTGTGTCAACTTCTTTGTCAAATTGCACTACCAAACAAATTTGAGATGGTCTTGCCCTTTATATTATCTGAAATATAGTTTCAAAAGGTCACTGCTCAGAAGACTTTCCAGACTACTTATAGTTAAGTCGTCCAACATTCCAGACGACTTAACTGTAAGTCTTCTGCGCAGAATATAGTTACAAAATAGGGATCAAGTTCAAATACAAAATAGGGATCATGTTCAAATACACACATCAGCCTAATATATCATACAAAATAATCTAAAGTGGCCTGTTTATCACACGTCATACGTACCCAGGATGTCATCCATGTCCTTGTTTTCGAACTCATGCACGTTAGGAAGCTCTTGAAATATATCCACCGCCATCTTATCCCTCATACTCTTCCCGTTGGTCTTAGCAAAGTCTTTTTTACTAAACTCTATCCCAAGAGCATGACATTCAATGTACTTTAGAGTGTACACGCCACAATCACCAGCTTTGGCCGGAGGTATATTGGTCGGTCTCTCATATGTGAATGGCTCCAGGCTGTATTGGGCACGTTGTCCGTCTGAGGAAGCGCACTCAACAAGCAGATAAGGGACCATGTAGAGAAAAGGCTCCAATACCACATCGAGTTCTTCTGGGGAGATACTGGAACAAATGCTGTCAAAGACGACTATGTGCCTCTTAGGAATCGATATCCACATAGCAATCCAATGACTGCCGGCGAAGTTTACTGGCGCATAGATATCATCAACATCCGTCCCCCAAACCTTGTTCGATTGGCAAAATGTGGGTATAGTGCCTGCATAATAATTCCACGCCCCACCAGGGAGTCTTCTTCCTAAACCGTTGTGATCGGGCTTCGAGTCCTTAAAATCCTTGAAGTTGAATAATCATTGCTGAGCAAAGAGATGATCAAGGAAGCAAATTCTCTCGCTCCTGAAATGTTGTGGGTTACCGTCGTACCTCTTCCACAGTACATTAATCCAAGCATCAATATGCTGCATATAAAATAGAGTACAAGTCAGAAGATATCAAACGACTTAGTGGTAAGTCGTCTACGTAGAAGACTTACCAGACGACTTACAAGTAAGTCATAGACGAATTAAGTCGTCTGATAAGTCGTCTACGTAGAAGACTTACCAGACGACTTACAAGTAAGTCGTCTACGTCATAGCAGAAGACTTACACAGTCCTCCAACCACTCTAGGGAGGTTCGGAGGATTTGATACCACCAAGTTCTACTTTTACGTGGTTTTTTATCGAGAGCTGTTCTATAATGACTGCAAACACAAAATGTTGAAAAACAATCAGGTTTTATGGGAAAAGCATGCTATTATGTGAAAAGCAAGCTATTATGGGAAAAGCAAACACTTACGGACAAGATTTCAACCAATCAGCGAGCTCCCTTAACTTCGTCTTGTCAATTGATGCAAAAGGATTATAGCCTGGATAAAGCTTTCTTTTTGAAATGATCACTCTGGCCGTTCTGTTTGCCGTATAAGGAGATTTCTGTGAGGCAGCAAGTTTCCTTGTTCGATCACTCTTTGCACGGCAAAGTGCCAAAGCAGCATCCCTCTTTTCTAGATATCTAGCATCCTCCTTCTGTAAATCTGAAACAGTGGATTGATTTTTGTCCAATAGAACAAGGCTCGGTTCTGGAGCTTTATCTTCCGAGGAACTAGCATCTGCGGGCACAGCTGCGGGCACATCTGCGGGCACATCAGCAAGTTTCCTTGTTCGATCACTCTTTGCACGGCAAAGTGCCAAAGCAGCATCCCTCTTTTCTAGATATCTAGCATCCTCCTTCTGTAAATCTGAAACAGTGGATTGATTTTTGTCCAATAGAACAAGGCTCGGTTCTGGAGCTTTATCTTCCGAGGAACTAGCATCTGCGGGCACAGCTGCGGGCACATCTGCGGGCACAGTTGCGGGCACATCAGCGGGCACATCTGTGGGCACATCTGTGGGCACATCTGGACCTTTATCCTCCGCCAAGCTCTTCCTTCCCGCGTTCGTCCCATTGACACTTTCACTCTGCAATATACAAGATGGGTTTATACAATAATAACCAAAGATCCATTTCAAACAATAATAACCAATGAGTGTCTTCAAACATGAAACAAAATACATATATAAAATCCATACACTATAAACAAAACACACATGTTCTGACATACAAGAAACAAAGCAAATGCAACTTTTCAATTCTTATTCTTAAGACTTTGTCTAGTCAATCTCTTGTTGTGAGAGGATTCGTTACTAACCTCGGGTTCGAGCGTCGGTTTAGGTGGAGAGGTAGTGTTTTGAGATGATGTCCTTTTCCGTTTTGTGGTGATACCAACCTTCTTCTCCACAGCTTCCACCCTTTCCGACAGATACTTGATCTCCTTAAGGCACGTCCCAAACCCTTCCCTCATGGCATCAGCTATGTCCTTGAACATGGTTTTAATATCCTCTTTGGTCAACCCACCAACAGTCGTAGTCATCTCTTCACTAGCCTCTGCAGCTGCCTCTTCACTAGCCTCTGCAGCTGCCTCTCCACTAGTTTCAGCAGGTGCCTCTTTACGAGCTTTCTTCCGAGATCTTGGACTGTCTTCCTTCACTACCTTTTTCTTCACCGGACTCACAACCGCCGGTTTTGTATTGACCCAAGTACTGGTGACTTCCCAGCAATCCATGGTCCACTTCCATGGTTTCTTCACAAACATGAGTTTAATTATGTTCTCCGCGAGCGTGTCCTCAACATCAAACTCCCATTTTGGAAACATTTCAGCAGTGTCCTTTTCAACAAAGTTGATCGCCCTAGTCTGCAGTAAATAGAAGATATGAACTTAGATATTTGACGGATTAAGAAAGATGGAAAGAAAAGACTTCACAGACGACTTATAATTAAGTCGTCTGGAAAGTCTTCCAGCTGGACGACTTAGTAGACGACTTATAATTAAGTCGTCTGTAAAGTCTTCCAGCTGGATAACTTAGTAGAAGACTTATAATTAAGTAGTCTGGATAGTCTTCCCAGATGACTTAATTATAAGGCTTCTACTAAGTCATCCAGCTGGAAGACTTTCCAGACGACTTAATTATAAGTCTTCTACTAAGTCGTCAAATTGGAAGACTTATCAGACGACTTAATTATAAGTTTTCTGCGAAGTCGTCCAGATTGAAGTAAATACCTGACTGAGGATAGCCTCTTTAAACTGTCTGCGTCCTTTGCGACCCTTGTAAGCCAGTATCGGTGGAGACGGATTGTTTGGGAGAGGATTACCAAAAGTAGCACCCAATTCCGGAAGAGCTGTGTACACCCAGACCTGGAGAGCTTGCGCAAACCCATTAATAGTGTAACAACCCGAAATATCTCTGCCCTTCACAGAGTCCATCAGCACCTTAAACGCGACTCTCCCCCATGGATAATTCTCAAACCGTTCTAGCTCCATCACTAGCCTTGCCAGACTAACCCGTGTAGGGGTTGAATACTTTCTCCCTTCAATGTATCCAGTGAAGATGGCAAGGTACGCGAGCCGCTTGCAATCATCCCGAGACCACCCTTCGCATCTCTCAAGTGCTGCTATTATCTCCTGAGTAGATGGCCCAGCTTCGACATGAACTCCCAATATTTCCCAAAAAGAAGTCAACTCCTTTGTAACAGCAGAGTGAGGTCTCTCAAGGTCCTCGATGTACTCGCAGTTTAGACCAGTGAGGTTTTCAAACTCTAACAGTTAAAACCTCACAGGTTCTGGACCAACGAGACTCCACAGCTCATACTTCTTCTTTATGTCCAGCTGGAAACCGAGCATGTAGTGAACCAGCCTTGAAGCCCAATCAAATCCCAGCTCTTGGAACTTGATGAAAACTCCCAACTCCGACTCCTTCAGCTCTTCATATTCGTCATCATGAAGAGCTTTCTTTAAAGCAGCATGCAACATCCAACAAGTATGATACGAAATGCTATGCACTGCGGGGGGCTCTTCCCCTAATGTATATATCCTACGAGGGAGTTCTGGCATCTCCATTTTTTTTGCCTGCAAAAAAATCAAAGACAACCATCTCAAACAATCAAAGACAACCATCTCAAACAATCAAAGACTTATAATTAAGTCGTCTGGCAAGTTTTCCAGCTGGAAGACTTATAATTAAGTCGTCCGAAGATGACTTAAGCATAAGTCTTCCAAGACTTCCAGTTTTATGTTCATCTTTTCCTCAATCAATGACTCGACAGTAAGAGATATAACTTACCGGCGGCGGAGTTCAACGAGACGCCTCTGAGATAATGCGCGCTAGGGTTTCCTCTCGGATCTTAAATAGAGGAAGCAGCTGTGAGAACGGTGGTGAGAACGATGGTAATAACGCCGGAGAGATAACCGGCGGTGAGAACGATGAGAACGATGGATTAGAGAGAATCGACGGAAATCGCCTTCGAAATCGCCTTTGAGAGAAACGACTCTAGGGTTTTCTGATTTTCGATAAACAGTGAAAAAAAAACACCTTATATATGGCCGGTAAATAATCCGGTTAGGTTTAAAAGTACATTGTAAAATTAAAGGTTTGGTCCGGTTTGGACGACTTACTAGTAAGTCGTCTGTTGAATATTGTACATCAGACGACTTACTAGTAAGTCATCCCAGACCCTAAATTTAACCCCTAAACTAAATTGACTAAATTAACTAACTAACCACGTTATAAACCCGTAGTTATACTTAAATAGTGTTTACTATACACATAAATAAAAACACTTAGGTAAATTTTAAAGTTTTCAAAAAAAACATTTATGCATTCCAAAATCTAACCCTAAGAACACATACAATACTACAACATATGTTGGCAAAACTTAAACGAAAGAATATCATGACTCACTACTTTCACTCATCTATGTTGAAAACAATTAACTTTTGTTATATCTTAATTTATATCTCTTAAAACATATGTTAATTACATGATTTCAATTTTTCACTTATCAAAATATTTTTTACAAAATTTTAAATTATTTCTAAGTAAAACTAGTCCAGACGACTTACGGGGGTTAGAAACGTAAAAAAATTTCGGTTTTTTTGTTTGTTCACAAGGGGTTGGTTGTAATTTCAATAGCCTTTTAGGTTACTTTTGCATTTGATTCAAGTTTGGGTTAACTTTTGTGTTTGAAATCAAGTTGTGAGTCATATTTGGCAATTTTCCCAAAAAAAAAAACCAAAAGAAAAATCATTTTGCATACTTTATTTCATTTCGATTCAATACTTGCGTATTTCTCATTTTAGTTACATTAATTCATTGTTATCTTGCTAGACCAGAACTTCCCCATATTTCACTTGATCTTTGAAAGTGTTTTCAGGAAGCAATGGCAGGAGCAGCACATGGCCAAGCTCTAATAGCTTCTAAAAACCAGCTATTGGTTGCTATGAGAGAGTTAAATGATCAGGTTGCTCGGTTGGAGAAAAGACACAAGGCACAAGGCCAGCGACCACAGCAAGGAAAAAGGAGATTTGGATATGCACCAGAGGCTGTCTATGTTGAGCCCAAGCCACCAGATCCTTCATGGATCAATCAACATCCAACTTCTCAAACCCATACTCATCATGTTGCAAATTCTCGGTTTGATCGTAAATCTTTTGCTGATAAAATTGAACTCTTTACATTTTCAGGAGGAATAAGCTACCTAACATGGGAGAGGAACCTTGATGAATGGTTTCACTACAACAACATTCTGAAGGAAGAGAGGCTATCTTATGCCATTGATCAACTAAGAGGCAATGCCTTTAAATGGTGGGTACAAGAAGAAGATGATAGATGGTTTTACAAGGAGCCAGCTATCAAAACGTGGAGAGATCTTAAGGAAGTCATTAGGGATGAATTTTCACCAGAACTCACAAGTTCTAAGATCCAAAAGATATACCCAAGGAGGTATCTAAATCATGGTTCCAGAGAAAAATCAGTACCTGTTATTGTCCAAGTAAAGGCTAAGGTAAGTCCTATACTTGATAAATTTGTTTATAAATCATCTCCCACTGGTATGAGTCACTTTTCTTTGTCCAGGAATGTTAAGACATGTCCCGAGGTCCAGAAAGACATGATCTCCCCATCCTTGTTGAGATCAAAAGTTGTCCATGATTTAAGTCCAAGAGACAAGGAGATTTTAAACCCAAATAAAGAAGAGCCATCAAGCCAAGGTAGGTCTTCTAACTCAGAGGATTTGAAATATCAGACATGTTATAGATGTCATAAGAAAAGACACTATGCTGTAGTTTGTCCTACTAAGCAAGCATTGATAGAAACATCACTAGAAGAGAAAACAGATTTATCTATGAAAAGTGATAGTTTTATTCAATCTGATTTATTGGTTCCAAGTTCTTGTGTAATGCACTTGTCTTTGTCAAAAGGTGTTGTAACATTACTTAAGGAGCAAGAATTCAAAAGAAAGGAATCACCAGGCGTCACCCTTGTGATAGACCAGAAGATGGTTCAAGACACAAAGCTGCCCATGTTGCTTAAAGAAGCAAAACCGGTCATAAAAGTATCCCACCAAGGTAAGTGTCTAACACCACCTTTGGATACTAGTACTGACGTGTGTGTTCTTGGTACAGGGACAACAAATGAAAGCTATAAACTTATGGAAGTTCCAAAGAGAGAACCAGACCATAAGCTCAGCCATGAAACTACTCCCAAGTGGAAACCAAAATCTGAACAATCCATTGTTCAAGTTTCAAAACCTATGGTAAGATTCATTTTAGATCAGCATGTTCTTAATATTTCAATGATAGATATAACTAACTTGCTTTTTGTCCAGAATGTTGATAATTTTTCAGGTTGCAAAGAAGAAAGCTTCAAAGAGATCCCACCAGATTATCTTATGTTATTAGGAGGATCAACTCCAAAAATGATCAGAAACGTGGCCAACAAAAATTTGAAGGACCATCCACTCCAGAAGATAAGAAACGACCATTTCCCGAGAAGAGGCGTGATCCATTCCTATTTTCTCAAAGGAGAACCACCTGATACACAATCCATTCCCAAACCGAAACAATTCCAAGGTAAGGTTTTAGAATCTCAAAAGAGAATGAAAGCTGTCTTGCTCTATCTTTGTGCAGCTTATATAGTTTTGAGGTTGAAACCTTGTTAAGAAGGAGGAGATGTTGTGGTCAAGAAATCCGTGGTTCAGAAGAAGTCTCACCAAACCTCCCAAACCGGCCACTTAGGAGACACCAGCGACAGAAGTTCAGTCCAAGGAGTATATCCCGACAACCAGAATAAGTTTGTATATGAAACCAATTTTACAAGAAGGCTGACTCATCAAGGAGTCATTGAGGTTTTGAATTTCAAGAAAAGCTTCACGGACCAGAAAGTTATGAATTTTACAAACTAGAGGTTTTCCAGCCCGTCCAGTTGCGAGTATCAGCCCTTAGAAGTGGAGTTCAGCCCAAATATGAAGCGGCTTTCTCCAGAACCAACCATGGGCTTCAGTAAATATGTCCTATATTTCCAGAAAGCCCAAAATCAGAAGAATTGGTCAAGGGAAAACCAAGATTCAATCAATTTCCCAAAACCGGCCAAACCGACATCAATTCGGGAAAGTCTCCAACCAATTCAATTTGGGTCGACCCAGAGTTATCTATGGAGGCCAGTAGATCATCTCAACAATACAGAAGACATCCAAGACATTCTTAGCTGCACTAGCACTCAGAGGATCAGGCGAATTCTCATTTACCTCAACTTACCTTATTTGGAGTCTCAAGCATTAAAACTCCAACAGCTCTTTTTCCTCCAGTCTATGCACGACATCAGTACCTTCCAGACCATAAAGAAGATTCCCAGGAAGCTCATTTACCCCCTCAAACCGTCCAGATACAAGGAGAACACCATCTACATTCATTTGGCCAAGATTCTCATCATAAAGCCTCTAACGGCTAGTTTTCATGGAGCCATCAATTCCTTTGCTTCCAAGACTTTTATTTCTATTTATTTTGTTTCCTTAAGTCATTTCTTGACTGTTAGAAAGTCCCAAGGTCGAGCCTATATAAGCTCAATTAGTTTGTCTTTGTAAATCACCCTTGATCATTTTGAAAGTAATAAGAAATTGTTTTGTTTACAAAGTTGAGAATTCTTTGTTAGTTTCTTAGCTCTAGGTGTGTGATTCACTTGGTGCTACTGAAGCCACGTCCAGAGAGTCTTGTGTGATTCAAGTCAACCTGTTCGTCCATTGATTGAGATAATCAATCCCTATCCATCGATCCATTCCATCCACCGGCTTAGTTTGAGAGTGTCATACGACCAGCAAGCTTAGCTCCATTGCATCCACCATTTCGACTATCCTTTCTATCTTTCCATCATATTCTTATTCTCTGTTTTGTTCTTAGTTTAATTCATTTTAATCCATTTGCATTCGTTTCAGGTACATCTTGCTTGATCAGCCTTCAATCGGCTCATATAGATCACTAGATCATATCTACGATCGACAAGCCAGCGAACCACCTATCAATTCGTGGGTTACCCCCCCTGTGCCCACAACAAAGGGCAACGACAATTGTCGCCACAGAGTCAATATGATCATCGGAGGATCGTAATACTGCAGTGATACCATCTCTGCCATCAAAGCTTACCAGTGCAAGGCCGAGACGAGCGCGAATTCGCTAACCTGGTCTGCGCATAATGACTTCCCAAAAGGAGCAATCACTTTCGATGAAGAAGAGGCCGGTGGGATCGACCACCCCCACTGCGATCCGCTCGTAATCAATCTCGTGATAAGAGATCTCGAGGTCGCAAGGGTTTTCATCGACACAGGTAGCACGGTCAATGTCATCTTCCGTGATACTCTCAAGAGGATGAACGTCAAGCTAGGAGAAGTCGTACCAACGCCAAGCCACTAACCAGTTTCGAGGGCACGACGTCAATGACTCTTAGTTCAATCAAACTGCCCGTTGCTGCGAAAGAGGCCACGAAGATTGTAGACTTTGCGGCCGTCGACCACCCGACCATTTAAAACGACATCATGGGCACGCCTTGGCTAAACGCCATGAAGGCGGTCCCATCGAGTTTTTACTTAGGCATCAAATTCCCGACCAATAACAGAATTGCCGCGATCTGGGGATGCCAGACACAGTCAAGACGTTGCTTCCTGGCTGAACACAAGCTAAGGCAAATCACTACCACCGCAATGTTAAAGCCCAAACGGGCGAAGCTTACGCAGGCACTAACTGAAAACGCCTCGGAAAAAGACGGTCCAAAATCCTCAACTCAAACAACGGCAAGGAAACAATCTGTTTCGGAGCCCAGCGTTTCAACCCAACCGGAGGAGAAAAACCTGGTAGTAGACGTCGGTCCTGCAACTAAGGCGATCGACGCAAATGCGACAGCCGAGTGAACACACTCGCACAAACAGCAGAACTACGAGATGGCTTGATCCCCGAAAGGGGTACGTAGGCAGCTCTTCAAAGGACGAGTTCAGCTATCCCCCCTCTTCAAAAGAGGAGGGGGGAGAGGGTACATATACGAATACTCGTATATTCCCGCATTCTAAAATATTTGCCTTGTACTCAATATTTTTGAAACTTTTTCGGCAATAAAAGACTTTGTTCGAATTCCTCTCATCTTGCGAAACGTCTTCAGAAAACATCCGTATACTAGCAAAACGATTATCGTACGAACCTGAAAAAATGGAAACTCGCGAAAAATCGTCCTACCTCAAAACGGATCAACTCCACACTAGCTTATCCAACAAAGAAACTTCGTCTCATCGACTAAGGCATCGCCGGAATCAACAGATTCCACCGACCACAACTCTCTCACAAAAATGTCTCGGTCGTACCATCGATTCCGACTCCCGAGCAGAACACGAGACCCCAGTCTCGGATCCGACCATAACTCTCTCACAAAAATGTCTCGGTCGTACTGTCGATTCCGACTCCCGTCCAGAACACGAGACCCCGGTCTCGGATACTCAAAATATCACTACTAGTATGTTTTCAAAAAAAATAAGCGAGACTTCGTCTAGTTGGACCGGATGCACCGACCAACTCGCACGTTCGGCGAGTTGGATCTGGCAAGCCGTCCAATTCGCCGAACGGGCGAGTTGGATCGACCAAGCCGTCCAACTCGCCGAACAGGCGATTTGAACCGAACATGCAGTCCAATTCGCCCATTCGGCGAGGTGGATCGATCAGCCTGCCTTCGTCCCATCCTCGTAGCTCTCCCCTTCGGGATTAGATCGAACCTGCTCTTGTTTCATCTCGATCGGAGTCATCGTTGGAACTTTACGATTTAAAAACCGCAAGAACTTGTTTTCTCGAATAACATTCGGATTGATCGTATAAGACGGCAACGGTTAGCTGAATACCTAGAATTGCTTATGCTATACGAGGAATTCAAATGTTCTTCGGAATCGACGTCGTTTCGAAAGCGCTCTTTTTATAGAATCGTAAAAACGCCTAAGTCGGAAAACAGCCCGAAAGGGCCCAGAACGCGGCATAGAGCCCACTTACAATTTTATGCGAAATAAAGCCCAATCGTTACCACAGATTATCTTTTGTTACCCAGGAGAAGATAAATGTCAAGTTCGGAGGATAAATGTGAAGTTTTGGAAGATAAACATAAAGATCGAAGAAAAATGAAATATTTCTGCGAAGCGATAAACTCGACCGAGGGCAGAAAAGAAAAAACTAAAACGCCTCTAGAGAATGTTGTGGTCATGAAATCCGTGGTTCAACAGAAGTCTCACCAAACCTCCCAAACCGGCCACCTAGGAGACACCAGCAACAGACCTTCAGTCCAAGGAGTATATCTATACAACCAGAAGGAGTTTGTCTATGAAAACAATTTTAAAACAAGGCTAACTTAGCAAGGAGTGATTGAGGCTTGTAATTTCAAGAAAAGCTTCATGGACTAGAAAGTTATGGATTTTACAAACTGGAGGTTCCTCATCCCATCCAGTTGCGAGTATCAGCCCTTAGAAGTGGATTTCAGCCCAACCATGAAGCGGCGTTCTCCAGAACAAACCATGGGCTTCAAACAGATGTATTAGCTTTCCAGAAATCCCGAAATCAGAAGAATTGGTTAAGAGAAAACCAAGATGCAATCAATTTTCAGAAACCAGCCAAACCGACATCAATTATGGAAAGTTGCCAACCTTTTTAATTTGGCTCGAACCAAACCTTTCTATGAAAGACAGGAGACACTCTAAGCCAGACAGAAGACAAGGAAGACGTCCATAGATGTACAAGCACCCAGAGGATCAGGCGGTTTCTCCTTACCATCTACTTTCCATATCCGGCCACACCATATGCATTCAAGGAAAGTCTTCACCACTTAATGAGCAAGGAGCAACGGCTCTATTCCCTTGAACCAGAAGAAACCAAGATCCTTAGGAGTTTAATCAAAAGCCATAGACTCCTATTTCGTGGATATTTCTCCAAGATATCAAGATACAAGATCAGTCTTCTCTAAAGGCAACAAATCACCCTAACGGCTAGTTTTCATGGAGCCATCAATTCCTTTGCTTCCAAGATTATTATTTCGAATTTATTAGTTTCCTTATGTCATTTTATGACTGTTAGAGAGTCCCAGTAGTTGAGCTTATAAAGCTCAATTAGTTTGTTTTTGTAAATCACCCTTGAACTTTATGAATGAAAATCAGTTTTTCTAGTTTTGTCAAAACTATTGTCTTAAGTCTTTTAAGTATGTGAGAAACAACTCTGAAGCAACTTAACTTATCAAGGATCCCTTTCATAGATCTTTGTGGCGTCCATCATCCCATCTCCAATTAATCTATCTTGAGAGTGATACACATCCAGCAAGACCGATTCCATCTTCATTCATCTTCCATCCATCGATCCTTGTTGAGAGTGATACACATCCAGCAACAAAAATCTCATCTCCATCAATCTATCCCTTTCCTATCTGTTTCTATTCATATTATCATTCTCATTCATATTCATATTTGCTTCTGTTTGCATAATAAAACTTATAAAAACTCATAAAAATCTATTCTCTTTGTTTTCAGGTTGTAGCTTGGATCCAACCTATATCAATTCGCGGGTTACCCCCTCCCCCCCCCTGTGCCCACAACATTTTGGTATCCGAGCTCAAGCTCCTGAATCAGGTCCATTATATCCTTGCATCATTCATATTTGCTTGCATTTGTGTTTTCATTCATAAACCGAAAATCCATTAAAAAAAAACAGTTTCTTTTGTTTCAAGTTTTGTTCCTGCATTTGTTTTATTTGTGTTCTTTCTGTTCATCCTTTTAAAGGCCACAAAAAAGAAAAGAAAAAGTCTTGTTTGATTCATCAAAAATCGAAAATCCCAAAAGAAAAGTGTTTGTTTCCTTTTTTTTGTTTCCATAATCAGAAATCCCATAAAAATTGTTGTTTTGAATTTGTTCCCTTTTCATTTGCATCCATAAACTTAAAAGCCAAAATAAATCATTCTCAGTATTTTCATACCATTTCTAGTTGTCTATTTCGTGCTTGCATCAAAAAAACCAAATAAAAATATTGCCTCTTAGACTCTTAGTTTAAATCATTCTTGCATATTGTTGGATTAATTGTTTGCATATTAAGAAAAAAAAATATATATCATTGCTAGTTTTTTTTTCTTTTTCTTTTTCCTTCCATATTTATTTTTATTTGTGTTTATTATCACATAGTTCCATTTCGAAATTGCATTCAGAAAACCAAAGAAAAAAATAAATTTGCATCTTAGTTTATATCATTTTCGGTCCATATTTGCATATTTCTTGGTTTAGTCTAAGTTTGCATTAATTCATTTGTTTTCTCTGTTCGACCAGCACTTCCCTATTTTTTCACTTAATGTTTGAGGTTGTTTTCAGGAAGCCATGGCAGGAGAAACCCAGAGCCAACTTCTCAAGGAAAACCAAACTCTATTGGCATCTTTAAAGAAAGTAAAAGATCAGATTTCTCAGTTGGAGAAAAGAAACAAGGCACAAGGCCAACGACCACAGCAAGGAGAAAGAAGATTTGGAGATGCACCTGAAGCTGAGAGTGTTGATACAAAACCACCAGACCCTTCATGGAGAGACCCATATACACCAATCGGCCAAAAGAGGGAAGTGATCACAAGCTGTGCTTATACATCTGACACCTTAGTGTTTTCAGGTTTAAGCAGGAACCCAGAGGTGTATCTAAGATGGGAAATGAACATGGCTAAGTGGTTGCGGTCCCATAAAATTCCCAATGAAAAGAGGCTGACACAAGCTGTCCAAGCCTTTAGTAGGAATGCCTACCAATGGTGGCTGAAGGAGAGCTCTCAACAAGTGTTAGGTTGGAGAGACCTCAAAGTCCGAATGCACAAGGAATTTGTAGAGAAGTTCCAACACAACAGAGGTCAGAAGAATGGCGTTCCAGTGACAGTGAAGGAGACTAAACACCTCGGCCAGAACATGTTGTACAAGCCAACTCCAAAACTGGAACATGAAAGTGTTCAAGTAAAGGCTAAGGTAAGTCCTATACTTGATAATTTGGTTTTTGACTTATCTCCCACTGGTATGAGTCACTTGTCTTTGTCCAAGAATGTTAAGATAGGTCTTGAAGTCCAACAGAAACCTGCCTCCACATCCATGTTGGAATCACAAGTTGTCTATGATTTATGTCCAATGAATAAGGAGATTCCAAACCAAAAGAAAGAAGAGGCATCAAGCTAAGATAAGTCTTCTAATTCTAAAGATTTAAAATATCAGACATGTTATAGATGTCATAAAAGAGGACACTTTGCTGTAGTTTGTCCAACTAAACAAGCATTGATAGAAACATTACTAGAAAATAAAACTGAATTGTTTAAAATGAGTGATAGATTTATTCAATCTGATTTGTTGGTTCCAAATTCTTGTATAATGCACTTGTCTTTGTCAAAGGCTGTTGTAACAGGAATTAAGGAGCCTGAATTAAAAGGAGGGGAGCCACCAGGCGTCATCCTTGTGATGGACCAGAAGATGGTTCAACACACAATGCAGTCCATGTTGCTTAAAGATGCAAAACCAGTAAATAAAGTATCATACCAAGGTAAGTTTCTAACCCTTCAATCATCTAAGAATTTATAAAAGTTATTCAGTTTTTATCAAAGAGTGTTCTTTGCATAAAATATCGGTCTTTAGAATTCAAAGAGTGATTATTTGTTGTTCTATTGATTTCGTGAGTCTAGTTTGTTTGTGCAAATCAAACAAGCTCAGTACACAGATTGAGAGAGTCAATCACATCGTTTTCATCATCCATCAGATTGAGAGATTCAATCAAACCTTCATCCGCAAATCCACTTCAATCCATTATTTGATCAAGCTGAGAGTGATACACATCCAGCAGCTTGATTCCACCTTATCTATCCTTTTTCTTTCATTTCATTGTTCTTATTATTGTTATTATCATCATCATCTCATTCGTTTTGCATTTGTTTCAGGTTTACAACTTGATTTCAATCATATCGCCCACCCGATCATCTATTTGGTCGATCTATCCAAACCTCAGGCCATCCATCCGACCAGCCTGAATATGTGCCCACAACAGAGAAGTATATAAGGATGTCGAGGTCGAAGATGCAGAGGGACGCAATTTTTCTACTCAGAGCAAAATCTTAGCACTTAGGGCATTTAGGCAATTTTCCATTTTTTGCTATCGAGCTGCGACTCAACTAGGTTTCCGCAGTCTTAGGTTGCTAGAACTAGGAATCTCGCCGACAGCTCTTATGACCGAGGCTCTTACCTTGTTATAACGCTCAACACAGATTCGGAATAAAAACCCTACTTGCTCTCTTTTCGATTCATATACTTACTTTCGTATATACTTTCGTGTTCTGATTGTTTGGCATGTGGTTTAGTAGGTATCCGGACCTCTGGGAAATTAGGATTTTCCTAACTTTCCTAATTTAAACGAAAATCGACAGTGCAAATTACGGTTCCCACAACAGATGTCTGACCACACAACTCGAGATCCTCTTGCTGATATCATATCATTCTTCCATAGGAAAGCTGCACATAATGAATCAACCTTGGCATAGAACGCTTCTGGCAAGACAAAAACATCGCTCTAGAAGTTCACCATTCCGTAGATTACTGAAGCCACAAGCCTAATTTTGCCAGCAAAAAAGAGATATTTCACTGTCCATGAATGCATCTTACCAGTGATTTTGTCTATGAGCGGCTTCAAAGTACCGAGATTAAGCCTATCAGGCTTCAGAGGCAGTCTAAGGTAACGCGTTGGAAAGATGCCTTGCTTGAACCCATCAACATTACTCAAGGCAGCGGCTTCAGTGTCATTGTACCCACCAAAGAAAATTTATGACTTTGCAGGGTTCATCTCCAAACCTGAGTGTTAAACTCCGCCATAACTACTGGATTTGACCATGGTCACTACAGTGTGATACCAAAGGTACAAACAAATAACAAAGGTACAAACAAATCAATACTTATTTTCCACTGTTTTGTGCGGGTAGTAAATGGAATTACATTCTGATCCTTATTTATATTTTCTCTCTTACCATTTTAGAAAATAGTTCTTGCCATCCTAGAAAGGAATCGGTTGTTCCCTGATGTGGGGTTTTCATATATAGCAGCTCATAGCACTGGAGGAGGAACTGCTGGTATGTTCCTACACAAATCGTTACACAAACGGCTAAGGTTATACTTGAGTGGTATATTGCTCAATGCAACTATTCCCTGCCATAAATATCCGCAGGTGAGTATCTTGGTTTAACTGGAAAAAGAATCTCGACGTCATCAGATGCACTATTTGTTGTTCTTGGTACGAATTACGTACCATCTGATAAGCTAAAAAAAACCATTTGGTCCGCTCATTTCTTGTCTTTTTGTCAAAGCATTCTTGGGGGAATTTAATGTACCACTTTCATAGTACTATTATTCATTTTTACTACCACTAAAAGAACATTATCAAAAATACATTTTTCATTAAGTGGCAAACGACTCTTATACTTTTGTTCTCTATATATATAATAAATAATTATTTAAATAAATAAAAAATATAAAGATAAAATTTCAAATTATACTTTTTCAAATTCAAACTTTTTTTTATAAATTTTTTTTTCTGAATTTATTTTCATTTTCTATTTTTTCAATTTTTGTTTTGAAAATTATGTTTGAAACTATTTTTTAATTATTTATTTATATATTTATTAGAATCTTAAATTTTACATTCCAAAAACTTTACTTTACCCCTCAACCATAAACCCTAAATCTAGATTAGTTAACCCTAGGGGTATAAATGTTTTTTTACCTTTCATTAAAAGTGAAAGTAAAAGTAGTTAATGTAAACATGAAAAGTGGTACATATGAATGTGGTTTTTGTGGTAATTTTCCAACATTCTTTCATTTTGCAAAACTAATAGGGAAATTTACTCAAACATTATACATTTTAGGATATATTACAAGAACCATACAAAACTTTTTTTTATTACTGCATTTATTTTAATACCCAGCGTGCCCTTTTATTACATTGTGAGAAAAAACGTATCTACAAGAATGTCATTACTTTTTAATGCCACGTAAGCAAAAAACCGGCAACACGTAGGAATGCGCTTACATGTATTAATGAACTCAGCCGTAAAGCGCTACAAACTTCGTTACCGCTGAGTTATGGTTACTTTGCGGCTGAGTTAAACAACGCGGCTGATTTATGAGAAATTGCCTGACTTACGAACAAAAGTCAGCTGTTAGTGATGGCTGATTTACAGATTTCAGGCTGATTTATGGGATAACGGCTGACTTACGAGCACAAGTTACGGCTGACTTATATATTGGCGGGCTGATTTCTCAAAAATTCGGCTGAGTTGTAGTTAAAACATGGCTGAGTTATGTTTCGCCGGCTGATTTAATGATCATCGACTAGCTGAGTTACTAAATTTACGGCTGACTTATGGGAGGTTGTTACGGCTGAGTTATATTTAATCAGCAGTAACTGGCTGGATTAACAGTAAACTCAGTTTTAATTACGGCTGACTTATTAGCAAAAACTTAATTACTAGAATATCATTCATTTGACGGCTAATTTATTTGACCATACAACTGACTTATGATTTTTCATCCTAATTACGGCTGATTTTTTAGAAAAAGATTAATCACTGAAATAGTATTCATGTTTCAGCTGACTTACGTTGTATTGATGGCTGAGTTATGTGTTCGTTTGGTGGCTAGCTTACCGATTTTCCATGTCATCATCCATGTCATCAGCTCTTATTGGCCATGTCATTACTAATGTTACAACAATAAAATAAGGGTCTATGATATTCTTCATTCTTCATCTTCTTTATCTATCTTATTCATCTTATTCTTCATCGTTTTCGATGATGAATTTGAAAGCTAATTTTATATGTTTGATGACTCAGATGATGCGTCATCTAAATATGATAACTTTAGTTCATACGGTGAGTCTCCAACACATACATTATGACTGAATTATGCATACGTTACGGCTGAGTTATGCATACGTGATAGACCATGGATTTGACCCATTTTTGTCCATGGTTTATAGGTGTTTTTACTATCTACCTATTATTATATTATAGAGTCTATTTATTATATTTATAAGATAAGGAGTGATTTGGAGATAAGTGATGATTTTGGAGCATTTTGGAGATATTTGGAGTAAGCACCCGAGATGACCATCGAGCTCGACCATCGGTCGATATTGGAGGAGGAACATCGATCGATGTTCACACTTGAACATCGATCGACAGCGAAGCGCGCAGAAAGCCCGTTTGGTCACAGCCAACTTGAAGCCCAAGTCTTCACCAGTTTACAAGATTACCCTTGACGAATTTTAACTTAATTATATATAAGCTTTGCCACCATGTTAGAGGCAAAGGGGTGCTTTTCTGTGTTTTTAGTTTAATTACTTTCAGCAAAAGGTTTTAGGATTGTGATAGATTGGAGAGAAGATTCAAAGTTATAATTTGTGATTGAAACTCCATTAATATCTATTTTACTATTCTATGAAGTTTTCTAACCTAATTGCTTTCATGAATTGCTTGGCCATGTCTGAGTAGTTCCACTGTTAGATTTAGGGTTTAAATAGGTTATGAGGGATTAGCCCCAACTATAGATTGCTGAGTTGTGTGTAATTGTCATTAGGATTGTTCATTAATGCTTGTTTCTAGATTAGCTACCTAGAACTTGCCCAAGGATTGATAGATAAAAGCGAGAGCTTCATTCTCATCCTGAAAACTTTCTAACTGAGCTAAGTTTCTTGCTAAGAGTAAGGCGAGAGCTGATCTAGTGAGCTTAGTAAGCTTTATTCAACCCACGCATAAAGCTTAACTAGAAGCGCGTCGATCGATATTCATATTGGACAATTGATCGACGGAGTGAAAGGTGTATCGATCGATATCCCCATAGGATTATCGATCGACACTGCTATTGATCGAACACATTTGTTTGGGTCATTAGATCTAGTTAATAGACGAGTTCAAACATGTGATAGCTGATGGACTTGTTGAATTGACAGTTGAGCTTTACATTATCATGCATGCAAATCATTAGGCGTCTGTAAGATTATAATTCCAAGTTTCTTGGATGGAAACCCTAAGTCTAGCTATTTCCTTTTAAGCACCAAAACCTCAACCAATCAATCGAGCAATTACTTGCTCAACCAAAACTGCAAATTTACATTTTAAATCTTAAAAACTTCCTACTTAACAAATCATATTAGATCCATTAGGTTCCCTAGCTCCCTATGAATTTGATCCCTAAGTACTACAACTCGACCTCTTATTTGAGAGAGTATAAATCACTCCTTAGGGTAATTTGAGTGATATCAAATTTGGCGCCGTTGCCGGGGAACTTTGATCGCCTAGTGATTTAATCTTTGTTAAGTTTCTGACATAAATTTTTTCTTGGATTTTCAGGTACATGCCCAGCAGTACTAGAAGCAACAAGGAAACTAAACTACTGTTCTCACCAGATCCTGCAAGCTTGGAGCGTTCAATCTGCAAAGAATCACGCTCCTCATCGATCGATAACACCACCTGTTCATCGATCGATTTCTGTCAACCACCGTCAACCCAGACACTAGTCCTGCCGACCGATACTCGCTCACCACTATCGACCAAAGACACTCATCTTCCGTCGACCGACATTTTCCATTCGACATCGATCGATACTTCAATCCGAACATCGATCGATACTGAGCCGCGAGACATGGTTGCTACTTTGATACTTGTACGAGATGACAGAGGAAGCCTGCATGACCAGGAGGTTCATCTGCGTAATGCAGCATGTCAGAGGATAGATGCTCAGGGGGCTGCAATCCATGAGTCTGATACTGACGCTACAGGAGCCACTCTACCTGTAGATGAGGCTGCTCGAACCAGAACGTTGGCTGACTACAACCGTCCAGATCAGTTCTACACCAAACGATCAGCCATTCGTCCTCCCACTATTCAGAGGGATTTTGAGTTGAAGCCACAGTACTACACACTCGTGGGAGCGACACCCTACTATGGGTTATCTCACGAGCATCCTATGGACCATCTGGAGAGGTTCGAGGATCTTATATCTGCTATTAAAGTCGAGGGAGACTCTGAAGGCTACCTCCTATGCAAGCTCTTTGAGTACTCGCTTGCTGGAGATGCTTGCTGGAGATGCTTCGCATTGGCTTAAGCAGTTACCACCAGGATCTCTTACATCCTGAGGCGCCATCAAGAATGCATTCTTATGCAACTTCTTCGATGAAGCGCGTGCTGAAGACTTGAGGAGCAAGATTGTGACATTCACTCAGGAGCCTGCAGAGTCATTCAAAAGCTCTTGTATTAGATTCAAGTCTTATCAGAGGTACTGTCCACACCATGGATTCAATGAAGTACAGCTGCTCAATACTTTCTACAGAGGCATCGCGGTGCAGTACCAAATGGCTCTTGATGCTTCCAACAATGGGAACTTCAACACCAGGAATCCAGAGGAGGCAGTGAAGGTTATTGAGAACCTAGCATCTTGCAGCAGCACCAAGAACCCTGACTTTGAGAGGAAGAAATCTGCCACCATCCTTTGGAATGATCAGATGGATGAGGTGAAGGCAAAGCTAGACAGTGTTCACAGGTTTCTCAGGAAGCAGGTCTGCTTGGTTGAAGAAGCAGAGGCTGTACGCATAGAGGGTAGAGCAGAGGAAGCAGATGTGAACTTCATCAGTGGAACTGGATTCCAAGGTTCGGGGAACCAGGGAGGAAACAGAAACTCCTATGGAAATAGGGGTAACTTCAACCAGAGTTCGCAGCACCAGAAACCCTACAACAACAACTACAGCAACAACAGGGGTTATGGAAGCTCCTACTACCAGAAGCCACCACCGCAAACTCAAGAGAGTAAGATTGAGGAGATGCTTGATAGAGTCCTAGAGGGACAGCAGTGCACGAAGGTGGACTTCAATGGAAAGATTGATTCTGTCTACACAAACACGAACACAAAGTTTGAAACTTTGAGCACTCATGTGAAGAAGCCAGAGATGCAGGTTGTTCAGATAGGAGAAGCTGTTAAGAGGCAGGGAGCCTTAACAAAAGGGGTAGAAGATGATGTGATGAGACACCACGTGAATGCCATCATTGGGGATGATTTCTTTCAAGTGGTGAAGGAAGAGAAACTGCAAGAAGGGGATTTCGAAGTAGAAAGTCTGATGAGTTTTGGTGGATCACATTGGTGTCAATTGACGCCAAGCCACGAACATCGATCGACAGAGGTCATCCAAAATCGATCGACGTCCTCTCCCGTACATCGCTCGACAACACCTACGGAATCAACCGCATCTTGCAAAGTCGTGAGGATCATGACTCACGAGGATTTCGCAGCAAAACACCCACATCCGCCCAGCCCTGTCTACATAAACATCGATCGACATTCTGACCCCAGATGGCTACGCAAGAGCAATAGACAGACATACACTGCACGTATCTCGAGAGGACATCGCAGACATCCTTCAGACAGCTAATGGAGCAGACAACCTGTTCATACATCAACGCAACATTCCAGAACACCAGCAGAAGGCTACAAAAGAGTTCTATGACACAGCTGGTGGCATAGACAAAAGATTCAAACAAAGGACTCGCCATCCAACTCAACCATCGATCGACGTTGACGCCCCAACATCGGTCGACAGAAGGCCAAAATTCGACAGAAGAGCTTTTGATCTTTTGGGTACCAGGAGATTCTACTGGGAAGAGAAGGATGAGTATGGAATCTACATAAATGATCAGGGATACGCCAGAGATCTAGATGGACACACCATTCGTGTTCACAACAGAGATATCAGAAGACTTCTGGAATGAGCTTCAAGAGATGAGTCAAGCTACATATGCCTTCCTGAACATGCTAGCTGATTCACACAGACCAAGCTGGTACCAGAGATCTACACAAAGGATGAGATCAATGAGATGTTCTATGGAGTCTGTGGGGAACACGAGAAGAACAAAGAAGCCTTCCAGATGAAACTTGATGGTGTCTACTATCCACTGAATGATAGTATCAGCTGGCTGACACATTGCATGGAGGAGATGAAGCAAGACATAGCCAGAATTCATAACGCGACCGACGTTGCTCGACCTACATCGATTGACAACCACTTCCACACATCGATCGACAACCACTTACGCACATCGATCGAAAACCGCATACCAGCATCGGTCGACGCCAACCCACCACACCCACATTCGATAAAGTCTCAACCAGATTTTCACACCAGGGCAGAGATAGATCAGATAGTAGAAGGGATCTACAAAGTTCTGGAATCTATAGAAGAGAGGCTTGATGGGAGATGTGATGACATCTATTTCTCAATGGATCTTAGCATTAGTGCTTTGACCTCAAAGATAGAAGCTATTCAAGGGGAATTGGTGGAAATTCAGAGTTACATTGCCCGTCGACCTGAAGCATCACCATCGATTGACAGACACAATAACAAATCGACCAATATTAATCAACAGATATCGGTCGACAAAGCTTCAAACCGAGGGAAGTTAGTTCAAAATATAACCTCCTACATGCCTGATACACACAACCATGGAGAGGAGATCTCAGCTGACACATACGCCAGACTTATGAGACATCAGTTCAATCTGGAAAGTCATGGAGATAGATTGCAGAAGATAGAAGATGCAACTACAATAATGAAGGACAAATGGCGCAGAGGAGATGAAGCAATGAGAGACTTCACTGGTACATGGTTCAACAAGCGCAAAGAAGAAATGGAGACTTGTTTGCCAACAAGTGCCAACTTTCAACATCACTAAACTAATCACCTCCAAAGTCAAGCTAAATGACTATAAGAAAGCGTTGAGTGGGAGACAACCCACTGTTAGGTAATATTTATTTAGTTTTTTTTAAAATATATTATGTATGTTGGCTTTTATTTATTGCAGGTCATAAAAAAAATAAAAAAATAAAAGAGAAAAACAGATCCGAGTAGACGATTGCCCTTAGTATTGACCAATGAGACACTATCGACATCGATCGACAGGACATCATCTGCATCGACCGATATCAACATCCTTACATCGGTCGACATCCATTCCGGTCTGGTATATCATTCTAACTTGTTACATTGAGTACTTATGATTTATTATCACCATAACTCTGACTGAATTTACACTGGGGACAGTGTAGTTTAAGTCTGGGGAGGTTTACTGATATTAGTTTATTTATGAATTATAAAAATATATATTCAAACATAAAGTTTTTATTGAGTCAAGAAGGGGATAATGAACTTATTAGATTTTTTCTTGTTATCTAACCACTCTTTAGCACCGTTCTAGATTTACTGATTGCAGATAGTACTAAAGATACTAAAGTGGATCAACCTGTCAACTATGTTACACTTGCTGAGATTGTTTGAAGGAACCAAAGCTGACCTCCAACACTAAACTTGACACAACTGCTTGTCTTGGGGCTTGGTATGCATGGGATCGGATTCTTCAAACAAGTCTGAAAGGTAAAGCCTTGTGTAGATAGATTTATCACCCTCTCTCTCTATTTTCGAAATATAGAAAAAAAATATATATATATATATATATATATATATATATATTTATTTACTTATATTTCTATATTAGAGATTTATTTAGTAAGGAATTCGAACATGAATTGGTGGCTACAACCATTAAGGCTTGCTTCATATGAATTCTATAGGTAAAAGATTAGAACAAGACTTGGTGGCTACAACCATTAACGCTTGCTTCACAAATAATCCTAGGATATAGGTCCAAAAGAAGTGAACATGACTTGGTGGCAACCACCATTAAGGCTTGATTCATGGAAGCCTGTTCAATCTTGGTCAATGATCTTGCAAATATAAGTAGACTTTGACCAGGAGAAAAATCAATAGAGAGAGGATATGAACTGATGTTTACCTGCAGGTGCAGATACTTGTATGAAATTCCTTGCATCCTGTAATCTATACTCCCTGTAAGACCCGATCATGGATTCCTCAATCCAACCAGACCGCAGTCTCACCAAACAATCCTAACCAGTTTGATTCCATTAACTCCGATTCAAATACAATATTTTCTAAGTATTTATCAGTGATTTGCGGTTCATTGTTACACACTTAAATCCAACCAGAATCAATAAGGCAAATAGATACTTCATAGATAGATAAACAGAATCAAACATCATTCATTCGTTCAGCATAAACAAGTTGCACATTAGGCTAGCATAAGTTCACAGGTTTCACAATAGACTACTAAGATAACACCACTGCTAGGTATGACCCATTCACCACACATCTTCCCATGGCCTGAGTCCTCACGGTGCTTTTCCTTTACCACGGTCAAAGTCTGTACCTGAGACCAACACAGCATAGACACAAACACCTGATCAGATTACTAAACAAGAATCTATCACACATCATGGCTGGAATCACATCTATCATCAAAATTACTCATCAGGTCAAAACATGACCAATTTTCAAAAGTACTCCAAAAATTAATTAAAATTCAGACAATTCATGATAGTTCCCAACTAAGAGAATTCAATAATCTGAATTTGCAGAACCGGTCTTGATCCAATAGATCTCGGCCAAAATCAGTCAAACCGGCCCAAAGTGAACATCATCAAATCAATTCCTAAAAATTGATTAAAATTCATGAAAACTCATGATATTTCATAGCTAAAAGATTCCCATAATAAGAATCCAAAGATTCGACCCAGAACATATGGATCCTAATCATGGTCAGTCCGGCCAAAGCCATGGACTTTCACCAGTTCTTTGATCTGGCCAAGGCCTAAGATCTGTGCTTCGATGTCTGAAACATCAATATCCAATACCACAACAAGAAATAGATGAAAGACAGAGTATAAGATCAGAGTTAGGTGTAACCAAACGAACCAGACCGATCCATAGGCATAGATGGTTCATCTGCCGGCTATGTCCGGTGGTTCTTGGCCACACCTCTCAGCTTAGGGTTACGATCTCCAGGGGCTGTCTCCTTCTCCTTGTCTTTCTGCCTAGTATCCATACTCTTGATCTCACAGACAAACTCCACCGGAAACAACCAGGTACCACCACAGATCGGATCGCCCAACTGTCGGTTTGTCTCTCTTTTCTCTCTGGAAGTTTTGTCTGAGTTTCCTGTCTTTTCTCCTCTGATATTTTCGACAGAGACCAGGGAAAAATGAAGAAGAAATCGATCATAACCTCCCCCATAACTGCCTGGACGAGCAGTTACCTAAAAGGTACCAAAAGGGCAGTTTTTCCCATAACCGCCGTCCAGTAACTGCCCATGGCGGTTATTCTTCTTTTTCCTTCCTTTTCAAACGAAACCTGAGCCTTCTCACTCCCTGGTTCGATCCCCAATACTCCTGATCCATCCATCACACATGGACCACCGGCTCGGTCCGTAACCGCTCGGACCCGAACACACTGGTTCGGACCGGAACACTCTTCCCAGCTGAGATGAGCTGACCACCAATTGTTCCCAGCTGAGTGAGCTAGTATTCCAGCTCCTGTGAGCTGATTAAGTCATGGTGAACTAGTTTCCAGCTGCACCTACCTGGGTGAGCTTGATCCGGACCTCATACAGCTTCCAGTTCACTCATCCAGTTCCTTACTACTTGTTTCCCTCATATTCTGGTTAAGTATCACCTTCCTGATGCCCTTAACCTTCATTTTGGACCATGGTACGCTTGTCTCAAGGTCTTACGACCTGACTGGTGCGTCTCCTCGCACTATGGTCCGTCCGGACGATCCTATCTAGGATCGGGGACATGACATGTCTCCCCCCACTAACATGGGATTCGTCCTCGAATCCGAGTTAAGTGTTTCCTCAGGAAGGAATTGTCTGTACCACTCTGGATACTCATCTTTCATCCTTGCTTCCGTTTCCCAAATGATGAGGTCTTTACCATTGTAATCCCACACCACTTTTATCATGGGAACCGTGTTCTTTCTCATTGCCTTCTCTGACCGATCTACGATACGAACCGGCCTTGTTTCTAAGGTTAGGTTCTTACCCAGATCAGCAGGAATCTCAGAAAAAACAATGTCTTGATCCATCAAGCACTTCCGTAGTTGGGATACATGGAATACATTATGATATGCATCCATTGCCGATGGCAAGTTCAACTTGTATGCCACTGCACCCACCCTCTCTATGATCCTGAACGGACCTATGTATCTAGGATCCAGTTTCTTTCGTCCAGAAACTCTGGTCCTTCCCTTGAAGGTGATCATCTTGAGATACACAAAGTCATTGACCTCAAACTCAAGATGTTTCCTACGCGTGTCAGCATAGCTCTTCTGGCGATCATGCGCCTCTTTCATCTTTTCCTTGACCATCCTGATATTCTCAGTGGTTTCTTCCACAATCTCAAGACCCATCATACTACGCTCCCCCACTTGGTGGTCCAACATAGAGGTGTCCTACATGGCGTACCATACAAAGCCTCATATGGCGACATGCCAATGCTGGTATGGAAGCTATTGTTGTAAGCAAATTCTACCAAAGATAAGTGTTTCTCCCAAGACTCTCCCCAGTCTAAAACACATGCCCTTAGCATATCCTCCAAGGTCTGAATCGTCCTCTCGGACTGTCCATTCGTCTAGGGATGATAGGATGTACTCATGTTTACTCTGGTTCCCAAGGCTTTCTGGAAAGCCTGCCAGGAGTAAGATGTAAACCTTGGATCTATATCCGAGACAATGCTTGCTGGAACACCATGCAACCGCACTATCTCATCCATGTATATCCGCACAATCTGATCTACACCATCCCCTTTCCGAATGGGTAGGAAATGAGCAGACTTGGTCAAACGATCGACCACAACCCATACCGCGTCCTTCCGGTTCCTGGTTGTACGAAACCCAGTCACAAAGTCCATTGTAATGTGATCCCACTTCCACTCTGGTATAGGTAAGTTCTGAAGTAGACCACTAGGAACCTGATGCTCTGCTTTTACAAGTTGACAAGCAGGACACTTAGCCACCCACTCAGCAACATCAGATTTCATTCTCACCCAATGGTAATACCTCTTCAGATCTTTATACATCTTGTTCAATCCCGGATGAACCGAGAACTTAGACTTATGAGCCTGCCTCATAATCTCTTCTTTCAGTTCCTGGTTGTTAGGAACACTAATCCTTCCATTGACAAAGATGGTACCATTACTCGCCGTTTGGTACTCAGTCTTGTCATTGGAAGCAACCTTTTTAAGGTTCTCATCCAGACTTTGAGCTTGGCGAATTCTAGTAAGTAGATCAGCCTGATCCACTGCCTCCAACCCCAAAGGTTCATCCTGTCCAACCAATGTGTTGAGATGCAGTGACCGGACCATCTCTTCCAGTTCCCCAGCCTCCCTCTCGGCTGATACCTCCGCTCTCATGCGGCTCAAGGCATCTGCCACTAGGTTAACCTTTCCTAGATGATAAGCTATGTCAAGATCATAATCTGCAACAAACTCCATCCATCTACTCTGCCTTAAGTTTAACTTAGGCTGAGTGAATATACACTTTAGACTTTTATGGTCTGTAAGTAATTGCACTTTGGCTCCATACAGATATGATCTCCATATCTTCAAGGCAAACACCACAGCTGCCATTTCCAGATCATGGGTCGGATAATTCCCCTCATGCTTCCTCAACTGTCGAGATGCATAGGCTATTACCTTCCCATGCTGTGTCAGGACACATCCAAGTCCAGTGATTGATGCATCAGTATACACCACATAGGGTTGATCCGCCTCAGGTAATACCAGGACTGGTGCATTAGTCAACATGTCCTTGAGTGCTGAGAAACTCCTCTCACACTCCTCAGACCATGTGACCTTCACGTCCTTGCCTGTCAACTTAGTCATTGGTTGAGCTATGCTCGAGAACCCCTTGACATATTTCCGGTAGTAGCCGGCCAATCCCAAGAAGCTTCGTACTTCTGTAGCATTCTTTGGCTGAGGCCATTCCCGTATACACTTGATCTTTTCTTGATCACCAGACACTCCATCATTAGACACTGTATGTCCAAGAAAACCAATGCTCTTATGCCAGAAACTACACTTGCTTAACTTAGCAAAGAGCTTCTGCTCCCTTAAGCGTTGCAGCACTGCCCGAAGATGCCTCTCATGATCCTTCTTTGTCTTAGAGTACACGAGTATATCATCTATAAAGATAATCACAAACTCATCCAAGTACTCCTGGAAGATACCATTCATCATCTTCATAAATGCAGCTGGTGCATTGGTCAGTCCGAATGGCATGACCACAAACTCATAGTGGCCGTACCTGGTTCAGAACGCGGTCTTCCTTATATCATCGTGTGCAACTGGAATCTGATGATATCCAAAGGCCAAATCAATCTTGGAGAACCACTTTTCTCCACGGAGTTGAACCAAAAACTCATCAATCCGGGGTAATGGGTATTTGTTCTTCACAGTCACCCTATTCAACCCCCGATAATAACTACACAACCTGAAGTTACAATCCTTCTTTTTTACAAATAGGACTGGTGCTCCCCAAGGTGATACACTAGGGCGTATGAAACCCTTATCAAGTAACTCCTCAAGTTGCTTCTTCATCTCAGCCATATCAGCCGGAGCCATTCTATATGGACTTTTGGACAATGGGGACGTTCCTGGCTCCAGTTTTATTACGAATGGGTCAGCCCTATAAGGGGGAATTCCCTGTAGTGCCCCAAACACATCCTGGAACTCCCGGACCAACGGTATCCCATCCGGGTCACCACCCCCTACGACCTCATCGGTGTAAATGGTAGACAAGAAGGCCTCACAACAATTTCCAAGCATCCTTTCCACCTGGATTGCAGAAACCACCAAACAACAAGAGGTCGGCTTTATCCCTTGGAACTTGATCGGCGGTCCAAACTCATTCTCAAATTGCACTCTTCCCCGGTGACAATGAAGAGTTGCCCGATACTTTCCAAGCCATTCCATACCTAAGATCACCTCATGATTCTTTAGGGGGACAACAATCAGATCTACAGGCATCGGCCTGTCCAAGATCATCACTGGAATGTCCTTAACCAGACCTAGTGGGTTCATAATCTGTCCTCCAGCCGCAACCACTCTGTCAGGACTATTCCAGGTTCCATACCGGAACATACCCTTTTCGATCATATCTGGACTCACAAAACTGTGTGTAGCTCCAGTATCGAAAAGTACATGTGTTTCCACACCACCAATACTTAAGGTCCCTACAGAAGACCCAACTCAAGTATCTATCCATCCTAGGTTCCATACCATGCAATTCTACAGGAATTGAAAAGTATAAGTCTAGAATATTACTAGTGATCGCCTTGTAAGGCTGAGCCTCATCCTTATCTTTGGACAGCTCGTACACACGCTGTGATGAGGTCTGGCCCCTACTCTGGACCGGCTTGCTTGCCTCTGCACGCCCCTTACTCTGACCACTCTGCATCTTAAGGCTGTCCCTGCGGTAGTGTACCTTCTGGCCGCAGTGGTGACAAGTCCTGGAGTCACTTGCCGGACTAGGACAGTCCCTGGCAGAGTGATCCATCTTACCACAACGAGTACAGGCCCCCATGGCTTTCCAGCACTCACCACCATGGTATCGACCACACTTAGGGCACTCAGACCTACCACTTGAGGTTTTACCCTCCTCAGCCGAGTCCCTCTTTCTCTTCTTGTCACTACCCTGAGCAGTGGATACAACCACACTCTTCACTTTCTGCTTAACCTCCTCTACGAGGTTAGTCTCCAGCATAGCCATCCTCTCAACCAACTCAGAAACAGTGTGGAAAGTGCGGACTGAGCAATAGGTCCGGAGCTCGGCCATAAGGCCTCTGATGAACCTACGGACCTGTACTGCCTCGTCCTCCAGTTCTTTGCCCACATAACACCTGAGCCGGTTAAACTCTTCCTCATACTCACGGACCGTCCTGTGTCCCTGGACCAAGTCCAAGAACTTAGACTCCAAACGATCCCATGCCTCTGCTGGAAAGTACTTGTGGTTGAACTCAACCTCAAAATCAGCAAAGCGTTCAATGGTGCCATTGGTACGCTTATCAATAGCCAACCACCAATTGTGTGCATCACCTTCCAAGAAGTGCACTGCAATATCCTTCTGGTAATCCTCAGGGCAACGAGTTGAGCGGAAGTTGCGAACCAACCGACTCCTCCACTCATCTGCCTCCATAGGATCAACAATTCCAGCAAAGTGTTTAGTCCCCAACTTGGAGATGTGCTCCAGAACCTTCAGGTAATCCATACGTTGGACAGGCCTAGCTGGTGGGTCGATTTCCACCACCTCATCTACCTGCCTCGGACGGACACCAGTCACTTGAGCAGCCACACGAACCGGAGGAGTAACATGTCCCATAGGCGGATTCACCAACGGGGTGAACGCCTGAGTCAAGGTCACCAGTTGAGCTCCCATGAGTTTCATAGCGTCCAGTATATCCCTCATAGACGGCTAAGCTACCCCCCCCTCACACACCATCAACCCCAGCATTGTCTGCACCAATGCCCAGGTTATTCTCATCCTCTGCATCGGAGGGCGCAGCATCATCCTCTTGGACTTGCCCTTGCTGACCATCCTCAGCATTCACACGAGTCTCAGTAGGATGGAACGGATCCACTGGAAGTCCGGTCTCATTTTTACCCAGCCCCTCCTAAGTCGGTAACACTGTGGTTGGAATGGCTCCAGGTAGTAACACTGCGGTTTGAACAGCACCATCCTGTTCCACGGTTCCGGATGCTCCAGCCGCATCCTTTCCTCTCCGAGATTTAGTCTTCTTAGTAACCTTAGGGTTCAAAACACACACAAGGGTTAGTTCATAACAGAACACACAAACCTCAAATCAATCCTAAGATTAAACATTTCAAGCAATCATATCAAGTAAACAAACAACCTACCGTGAGTCTCAACAACCGATGTGTGGTGAACCAATAACCCAAACAAATCCTAGAATCAAGCATGCTCTGATACCAACTTGTAAGACCCGATCCTGGATTCCTCAATCTAACCAGACCGCAGTCTCACCAAACAATCCTAACCAGTTTGATTCCATTAACTCCGATTCAAATACAATATTTTTTAAGTATTTATCAGTGATTTACGGTTCATTGTTACACACTTAAATCCAACCAGAATCAATAAGGCAAATAGATACTTCATAGATAGATAAACAGAATCAAACATCATTCATTCGTTTAGCATAAACAAGTTGCACATTAGGCTAGCATAAGTTCACAGGTTTCACAATAGACTACTAAGATAACACCACTGCTAGGTATGACCCATTCACCACACATCTTCCCATGGCCTGTGTCCTCACGGTGCTTTTCCTTTACCACGGTCCAAGTCTGTACCTGAGACCAAAACAGCATAAACACAAACACCTGATCAGATTACTAAACAAGAATGTATCACACAGCATGGCTGGAATCACATCTATCATCAAAATTACTCATTAGGTCAAAACATGACCAATTTTCAAAAGTACTCCAAAAATTAATTAAAATTCATGATAATTCCCAACTAAGAGAATTCCATAATCATAATTTGCAGAACCGGTCTTGATCCTATAGATCTCGGCCAAAATCAGTCAAACCGGCCCAAAGTGAACATCATCAAATCAATTATTCCTAAAAATTGATTAAAATTCATGAAAACTTATGATAATTCATAACTAAGAGATTCCCACAATCAGAATCCAAATATTTGACCCAAAACATATGGATCATGATCATGGTCAGTCCAGCCAAAGCCATGGACTTTCATCAGTTCTTTGATCCGGCCAAGGCCTATGATATGTGCTTCCATGTCTGAAACATAAACATCCAATACCACAACAAGAAATAGATAAAAGACAGAGTATAAGATCAGAGTTAGGTGTAACCAAACGAACCAGACCGATCCATAGGCACATATGGCTCATCTGCCGGCTATGTCCGGTGGTTCTTGGCCACACCTCTCACCTTAGGGTTACGATCTCCAGGGGCTGTATCCTTCTCCTTCTCAATCTCCTTCTCCTTGTCTTTATGCCTAGTATCCATCCTCTTGATCTCACAGACAAACTCCACCGGAAACAACCAGGAACCACCACAGATCGGATCGCCCAACTGTCGGTTTGTCTCTCTTTTCTCTCTGGAAGTTTTGTCTGAGTTTCCTGTCTTTTCTCCTCTGATATTTTTGACAGAGACCAGGGAAAAATGAAGAAGAAATCTATCATAACCTCCCCCATAACTGCCTAGACGAGCAGTTACCAAAAAATACCAAAAGGGCAGTTTTTCCCACAACCGCCGCCCAGTAACTGCCCATGGCAGTTATTCTTCTTTTTCCTTCCTTTTCAAACGAAACCTGAGCCTTCTCACTCCCTGGTTTGATCCCCAATACTCCTGATCCAACCGTCACACATTGACCACCGGCTTGGTCTGTAACCTCTCAGACCCGACCACACTGGTTCGGACCGGAACACTCCTCCCAGCTGAGATGAGCTGACCACCAACTGTTCCCAGCTTAGTGAGCTAGTATTCCAGCTCCTGTGAGCTGATTAAGTCATGGTGAACTAGTTTCCAGCTGCACCTAGCTGGCTGAGCTTGATCCGGACCTCATACAGCTTCCGGTTCACTCATCCAGTTCCTTATTACTTGTTTCCCTCATATTCTGGTTAAGTCTCAGCTTCCTGATGCCCTTAACCTTCATTTTGGACCATAGTACGCTTGTCTCAAGGTCTTACGACCTGACTGGTGCGTCTCCTCGCACCATGGTCCGTCCGAATGATCCTATCTAGGATCGGGGACATGACACTTCCAAGGTAAGGCCTACACTTTTATTTATGCTAAGAAATGAGGTTGGTAGAGGGGAATGTCAGACAAGAATTTCTAAGTTGTTGGCTAGATTGATTTGGTTGCTAAGCTAGGTATGGTATGAAGTGCTTTTGTAATTAAGACCTCTTAGATGTGGATTGCAATATTGTAGAGGTGATGATTCTAAGTTTTAAATCGTGTGAGTCCCTGCTGTTTTCAAACCTCTTTCAGAGAGACTGCCTGTTTGTTTTGCTTGAGGACAAGCAAAAGGGTAAGTCTGGGGGAGTTGATAGACTATGGATTTGATCGATTTTCGTCCATGGTTTATAGATGTATTTACTATCTATTATTATATTATTGAGTCTATTTATTATATTTATAAGATCAGAAGTTATTTGGAGATAAGGGATGATTTTGGAGCATTTTTGGAATATTTGGAGCAAGCACCCGAGATGACCATCGAGCTCGACCATCGGTCGATATTGGAGGAGGAATATCGATCGATGTTCACACTTGAACATCGATCGACAGCGAAGAGCGCAGAAAGCCCGTTTGATCACAGCCAACCTGAAGCCCAAGTCTTCACCAATTTACAAGATTACTCTGGCGAGTTTTAACCTAATTATATAAGCTTTGCCACCAGGGGCAAAGGGGTGCTTTTCTTTGTTTTTATTTTAATTACTTTCAGCAAAAGGTTTTAGGATTGTGATAGATTGGAGAGAAGATCCAAAGTTATAATTTGTGATTGGAACTCCATTAATATATGTTTTACTATTCTATGAAGTTTTCTAACCTAATTGCTTTCATGAATTGCTTGGCCATGTCTGAGTAATTCCACTGTTAGATTTAGGGTTTTAATAGGTTATGAGGGATTAGCCCCAACTATAGATTGTTGAGTTGTGGTAATTGTCATTAGGATTGTTCATTAATGCATGTTTCTAGATTAGCTACCTAGAACTTGCCCTAGGATTGATAGATTAAAGTGAGAGCTTCATTCTCATCCTGAAAACATTCTAACTGAGCTAAATTTCTTGCTAAGAGTAAGGCGAGAGCTGATCTAGTGAGCTTAGTAAGCTTTATTCAACCCGCGCATAAGCTTAACTAGAAGCGCGTCGATCGATATTCATATTGGATAATCGATCGACGGAGCGAAAGGTGTATCGATCGATATCCCCATAGGATTATCGATCGACACAGCTATTGATCGAACACATTTGTTTGGGTCATTAGATCTAGTTAATAGACAAGTTCAAACATGCAATAGCTGATGGACTTGTTGAATTGACAGTTGAGCTTTACATTATCATGCATGCAACTCATTAGGCATTTCGAGGATTATAATTCCAAGTTTCCTGAATAGAAACCCTAAGTCTAGCTATTTCCTTTTAAGCACCCAAACCTCAACCAATCAATCGAGCAATTACTTACTCAACCAAAACTGCAAATTTACATTTTAAATCTTAAAAACTTCCTACTTAACAAATCATATTAGATCCATTAGGTTCCGTAGCTCCCTATGAATTCGATCCCTAAGTACTACAACTCGACCTCTTATTTGAGAGAGTATAAATCACTCCTTAGGGTAATTTGAGTGGTATCAATACGTTACGGCTGACTTATACCATTCAGATACGTTACGGCTGAGTTATGCATACGTTACGGCTGAGTTATGCTTACGTTACGGCTGAGTTATAATCAAATTATGGTTGAGTTATGCATACGTTATGACTGAGTTATGGTTACTCTATAGTTTAGGATTTGAGGTTCAGATTTTAAAAAAAAATTAAAGTTTTAATATTGTGTTCAGAGTTGAAGGAATGGTTTTGTTCCCACCAAAAATACAAAACGTCGCGAAACAAATTACAATTGACGGTTGACTTATAGGAACATTACGTATGACTTATACCATTCAGATACGTTACGACTGAGTTATGCATACTTTACGGCTTAGTTATGCATACGTTACAGCTGAGTTATAATCAAATTATGGTTGAGTTATGCATATGTTATGGCTATGTTAGGGTTACTCAATAATTTAGGATTTGAGGTTCAAATTTAAGAAAAGATTAAAGTTTTAATATTGTGTTCAGAGTTGAAAGAATGATTTTGTTCCTGCCCAAAATACAAAACATCGCGAAACAAATTACACTTGACGGCTGACTTATAGGAACGTTACGGCTGACTTATACCATTAAGATACGTTACGGCTGAGTTATGCATATTTTACAGCTGAGTTATGCATACGTTACGGCTGAGTTATAATCAAATTATGGTTGAGTTATGCATACGTTATGGCTGAGTTATGGTTAATCTATAGTTTAAGGTTTGAGGTTCAAATTTAAGAAAAGATTAAAGTTTTAATATTGTGTTCAGAGTTGAAAGAATGATTTTGTTCCCGCCCAAAATACAAAACGGTGCGAAACAAATTACACCTGACGGCTGACTTATAGGAACGTTACAGCTGACTTATACCATTTGGATACGGCTGAGTTATGCATACTTTACGGCTGAGTTATGCATATGTTACAGCTGAGTTATGATCAAATTATGGTTGAGTTATGCACATGTTATGGCTGAGTTATGGTTACTCTATAGTTTAGGGTTTGAGGTTCAATTTTAAGAAAAGATTAAAGTTTTAATATTGTGTTCAGAGTTGATGGAAAGATTTTGTTCCCGCCCAAAATACGAAACGTCGCGAAACAAATTACATTTGACGGCTGACTTATAGGAACGTTATAGCTGACTTATGCATACTTTACGGGTGAGTTATGCATATGTTACGGCTGAGTTATAATCAAATTAGGGTTGAGTTATGCATATGTTATGGCTGAGTTATGGTTACAATTCGTGCTTTGTTATAATCAAATGATGAGTTATGGTTACAATACGGCTTTGTTATAACCAAGTACACCAAAAAAGCTTCTAGCATGCTCAAAATTCATCATCCAAACTTTAATTGAATTTAGAAGCCAAAATAGAAACCGGCGAGTCTATAGATTAGGAATCAAGAGACAAATCAGTCGCATAAACAACATATATCTAAAAACTCAAAAATCTGAGACAGATCTATTGCAGTGGTTGTCGTCTTCGATCGTGGTTGGTTAGAGGAGAAGCTTTCTCTCCTCAAGTGTCATGTATGGTGATCCGATATTCTGCTGGTCCCTCTCTCATCGGATTCGTCATTTTACAGAAGAAGAAAGAGTTAAGAGAGAGAGTCTAAGTCCCATCAATTGTAAGAAAATGAGAGAAAGATTTTTGGCCTTTAGATTTCATTTAATCAATGACCATAAATTGCGATCCTTGGAAAAGAAAGATTAACCAATGAGAAAAAAATGTGAGGATAGACAAAAAGATAATTTTGAACCCTTAAATTAAAATCAATCAATGGCCATGAAAAAAAGCAATATAAATTGTAATTTAGTTCTTTTCAATTTGTTTTAAAAATTTCTTAAATTTAAAGAATGTAATTACAGGTTTAAATCAAAATTTAAAATGGAATTTAAAAATTAAAGATTATTATTTTTCTAAATGATTAAAATTTGAGTTTAACTCTAAACTATAAACCTAAACTTTAAACCTAAACCTTAAACTTTAAATAATAAAAAATATCAGATTTAATGTTCAAAGATAAACTTTGTAATTTTTATAACTTTATAATTCTATAGTTTAGGATTAGAGGTTTAAATTTAAGAAAAGATTAAAGTTAGAGTTTTTTAAGTAAGAATTATATAAGTGATTGTAAGAGAACATATATCTCAAGATCAAGTAGTAAAGTCTCAACTTGAAAATTCAAGAAACTATACACATTTAGTTGACTTATATTCACTTGATATTGATAAGATGATCTTCAATATCATTTTTTAAAGTACTTGACTTCAGTTTTCTGATTTTAGGGCATGTTTGAGGTATAGCTGAGTTATATAAACGATACAGCTGAGTTATCTAAACGACACAGATGAGCTATATAAACATTTTCTGATTTTAGGGTATGGTTGAGGTATGACTGAGTTATATAAACGACACGGCTGAGATATATAAATGACACGGCTGATTTATGTAAATATAGCATAAGTCAAATACAAAATACATGGGTGAGTTATGTTTCTTACGTAGAAAACCAAAAATACAGGTTTTCTGCACCATTCTGGTATAACTCCTCCATGTCTCCAAGCTTAATTGAGTTCCTCTGTGTCGTCTCTGCTGAATCCGTCACTTCTTTCCATCTCCTCCACTCTCTTTTTGTTCAATCTTCTCTTTCACTCAGATCTGAAAAAAAAATTTAGATTATCCAAATATGGGTATTAAATCACAAACAAACTTGAATAAATACATCCCACAATTGCTAATTTGGGTGTTTTTTGGAATATATTTGCCTTTTCTCCCCGGAATGCACATTTCTTATAGCTAGGTTTTTGGAGACTGGCGGGAAGTAACTCAGACACAACTGCATATATAAACTATTCGTAAAAAAAAAAGTAACTCATCCACAACATAAATTAAAACTCAGCCGCAAACTCGAAAAACTCAGCAGAGAAGATGATTGGCGATTGCATCGAAGAAGATTTCGTAGAAACGCTTGCGGAGAAGACGATTTCAGTGAAGACGTTATCGGAGAAGACAGTTAGAGAATTTCGAACGGTAAAAACAATATCGACTCAAAAGATTAGGGTTTAAGCGACGAGCGATGAAACTTGTGATTCTTTTTCAACACATGAAGTTTAGTTACAAAGACGATTCATTGTCTTTCTTCTCTTTTGATCAAAATAATTACAGTTATTAATGATGTGGATATAGTAATTAATGACATGAATTTGTTATTTAAAAATGGTTTCAATTAAAAAAAATTAACCAAAAGCCTTAGTTGTAATTTACTAGGAATATACAAACATTCTAATAATTTTTAAAAGATGTATGTTATTTTAGTCATATCCCAACTTTTCCATAACATTCTATTAATTTTCTCAAATTAATATGCAACATGACGCTTTTAAGTTATTTTTTTTTGTTTTCTCATCAATTCTCTCATAGATCTCATACATGTCGCTGATGCAGTTATAAGGAATCTAATCAAGACATCCAAGCAACTTCATAAAAACAGTGGCTAGCCTGAATCAAAGTCTCACCTGAAATCGCTTTTGCCGCAAATGGAGTCAGCCTTTAGCTCAAACAATTCTCTCAAACAATTCTCTCAAACAAGTCTGTGAAAGAAACAATAGAAGAGCTCCAAAAGTATCGGCAAAGCACTAAGCCTTCGCCTCTTATGGAAATACATCTGAAACATTTGAATGAAGTTCCATTTTGTGGGGCTCACAGTTTACAAAAACAATTTATTTATATACATATAGAATATATATATATATATATACACATATAATGTGAAAACAAAATCTACTTTTTAATATGCATAAATTTAAGTGGAAATAATAGCTTTGTGTTATTATGATTTAAAAATGAATAAAATAAAGAAAATATATTACGCTTATAATGTTATTGAAATCAATAACTTTTTTCTTTAAATAAAACATATATTTTTTTGATAAAACAGAATATTTAATCCAAACTAGGTTTTGCTAAAATAAAAATTAATGAAAATATTATTAATTAAACACATTTTTTAATAGGGCTCCAAAACCTGATGAGGAGACTCTGTCTTTGGATATGATTTTCCATAAGTTGTACCTTTAACTTTTAATATTGTTTTGGATACAGTTGTATAATGGGGGGGGGGGGGGGGGGGGGGGGTCGTGCCTCTTATAAAGCAGCTAAAGCTTTAGCTTTAGGCCACACTAGTGCTTCACTTCCTTAAGACGTCAGGGGCCGTCAAACATTGCTCGATGGCTGTAAAAACAGATGTTAGCAAAGCGTATGACCGGTTGGAATGGTCTTTCAAAGGATGGACTTTTGTAGTACCTGCACAAACTGGCTGATGGAATGCATCACGATAGTCTCTTACTCTTTCCTCCTCAACGATGAAGCAGTGGGTAACATAGCTCCTCAACGCGGTATCTGGCAGGGAGATCCACTCTCGCTTTATATCTTCATTATCTGTGGAGAGATTCTCTCGGGTATTAAAGTACAAGAAGATGGGTCACTACCAGGTATCAAAGTGGCACGAAACAGTCCTAAGATCAACCATCTACTGTTCGCTGATGATACAATGTTCTTCACGAAGACAGATAGTTCAGCTTGTTCTTGCCTTATGAGCATCTTGCACAGCTATGAAGCAGCTTCAGGCCAGAAGATCAATGCTCTGAAATCCTTTATCTCCTGCTCAAGAAAAACCCCTGCAGAGATTCGTTTGCGTGTTAAATCACAACTTGGTATTGATAAGGAGGGAGGGGTGGGAAAATATCTGGGGTTACCTGAGCATTTCGGCCGTAAAAAGAAAGATCTCTTTGCCTCTATTGTTGACATAATGAAGCAACGCTCCCTCAATTGGTCTACTCAATTTCTCTCTACTGCAGGCAAAGCGACAACGATCCAATCAGTTCTATCCCCAATACCATCTTTTGCTATGACATGCTTCGAGCTGCCGGTCAATCTTTGCAAGCAAATACAATCTGTCCTCACCAAATTTTGGTGGGACTCAAAAGATGGGGTGAAGAAGATATGCTGTGTCTCGTGGGACAAAATGACACAACCAAAGAATTTGGGGGGGGGGGGGGGGGGATTAGGCTTTCAGGACATACAAGCTTTTAACCAAGCTCTTCTTGCAAAAATAGGATGGAGACTGATTACTAACCCGGAATGCCTCCTTGCGAAGGTTCTCCTAGGGAAGTATTGTCACAAAACTCCTTTCCTTAAAGTCTCGGCATCTACTGCTATCTCCCATGGGTGGCGAGGAATCTTACTAGGTCGAGACCTCCTCTTTAAACACCTAGGAAAGGCAGTGAGAAATGGGGAATCAACGTCTGTCTGGAAAGACTCTTGGATACACCCAAAGACAAACTTAAGACCGATAGGACCTGTCCTCCTAAAAGATAATGACCTTATGGCCTCTGACCTCCTCACTAGAGAAACTAAAGAGTGGAATGCAAGTCTGATTGACAATCTCTTTCCTGACCTGAAAGATCACATCTTGAGCCTACGTCCCAGCGTTCTAGGAGCTCGGGATTCTGTCATATGGCCACTGCATAAATCCGGAAAATACAGTGTTAAATCAGGTTACTACTCCACCTTTGTTTCTCCTACTGAATCTGCACTAGTCAGTGAAGATACATGTGATTGGAAGCATCTCATTTGGTCTCAACACCTATCGCCGAAGTTGAAATACTTCCTGTGGAAAATAGGCTATGATGCTCTTCCTACTGGGAGAAACCTACAGAGAAGAGGTCTCTTGACCAATACAAACTGCATCCGTTACGGAGCTGTGGAAATCGTGGAACACATCTTCTTCCACTGTCAATTCGCAATCGAGGTTTGGAGCAACGGACCATGGAATTGCCAAGTTGACACAACCACAAACACCTCCTTTCTTGATATACTCAAGGAGAGCTGGAAATGGACCCCACTGCCCCCCTATGGCTTCACTGGGAATGCTGTCCCTTGGTTATGCTGGTCCATCTGGATCTTGAGGAACCAGCTCCTGTTTGAGAATCGCACTTAATCGCCATCAGAGACAGCCCTCAAAGCGATTCTGGCCTTTAAAGAACGGGAGACCGCTCAACCCTCTCGCGACCAACAACAAAATCGCACCACTCGGCCTCAGCAACTCCCGTCATCCCACCCACAGGAGATCTTCTGCAACACCGATGCCTCTTAAAGCCCAACCACCAGAAACGCAGGCATAGCGTTGATCTTTGTGAATCAGTCATAGAAGGAGATCCACCGCGGATCAAAACCCCAATCTTCAGTGTCCTCGCCATGCATGGGAGAAGCCCTTGCAATTAGAGAAGCTCTCCTCCAGGCAGCATCTAAAAACTATCACCACATCTGTATTCGAACAGATTCACAAGTACTTGTACAAGCAATCTCATCTCGCCGGCATACGATGAAACTCTACGGAGTTCTCTCTGATATCGACAATTTGGCCTTCCCTTCAACTTCCCAGTTTGTTTATTGTCGTTTCTTGTTTATTCTGAGAGCCAACAATGGGCTTGCCGATGGGCTAAGTCCTGTCTTTCAACCTATATTGCCTTGGGCTTGAACTCATTTTAAATTAATGAATGAATGATTTTTTTGCTCAAAAAAAAAAGGCCACTTTTTAAAAAAAAATATTTAGGCCACATCCTGTGTTTTGTGTGAGTATTTTTCATTTTATTTGGCTTGATACCAACAACAAATATGCGTGCTTTCATCTTTTTTTACTAGTTTCCATTTTTATTGTTATAGTTTTCTAACAAATATTAAAAGGAAATTTTCTTTTTGTCAGTTTCGATTTTTTATATTGTAGTTATAGAAATAAAATAAAAAAGAAATCTAATTTTTTGTTAAACAACAAAAACTTCTAGTCGCTACTATAAAGAGCTTTGACTCTCTTATGAATACTCTCATATAATTTGCCTTTGAATTGTTCATAACCAATTAACTACCTTGTTTACATCTGATTCATAACATATCAGATTTTGATTTAGCAATTTTGGTATTTCCCAAGTTCTATATTTTTAATTGTTATCTTATTCTTTATTTAAGTATGAAAATATCTTAAATATTGTTAACACGTAAATACTCGGTCATAAACTGCAGTTTAATTGAATTTTAAAAATAAACATTGTATTTACAAAAAGATTTATGTTTGGAGCTTAAACTTCTAAGAATGGTACTAAAACCAGAAATTAAAAGAGCTGCTGAGATATTGAACTATTTGAATGGAAGATTTTATCAGAATTCATGAATTGTTTATCGAATATTGTTAATAATATCCGTTAAGGTTGTTTCCGCAGAAAAAGTCTAAGTTGAAGTTGATAAAAAAACATTTTACGATCTACTGTCACAAAAGAGATCGAATGGGTTATTAATGATATTTTTTTATGAATGATAAACTTGACTACAAAAAGATTATAAAAAAATTTGCTACAAGAAAAATTAGACGAACTGTTTTTCACAAATACAAATTTCTTGTTATACTAAATTTTGTCATTTTCAAAATTTTAATATTATTTTATTTATTAGGGCCACATTTTAAAATAATGCTTGAGGCCACCAAGATGTTCGGGACGGCACTGAATGGGGCTATTGAGACACTCAAAGGTTGGAAAAAGGAGCACCGTTTTCTCTTTACTTTACACAGAACAGAAATATTTCTCACATGTTGCTTGTGCGAAGGGTAACACTGAGAACTAATTGGCTATAGTGAGTTTCCATTCTTGAATTCTGTTATGTCTTTGTCCTTGAAGAGATTCTGAGACGAATAAAATCCGAACCTCACGTTTTAATTTCCTCTGTGAAGCTCAATGGGTGTGCTAAAAATTTTGCTGAAGGCTTTAGAGCAGTTTTGGTTGACAAGGATCAGGTTTGTTTCATTGCCAACAAATTTTTGTCTTTGTCTATATCAAACCCTATGAAACAAACGAAACTGATGCTATCTGAGAAAATTGCATCTCAGAATCCGAAAAGGAACCCGGCAAGCATTGAAGAGGTAGAGGAAAACGAGATGGAAGCTCTCTGTAAACCATTAAGTCCATAAGTGGAAGAGTCAAAGGTCTGATTCTAACTTGCTTTCTGCTCAAAGTTTGTGTGCAAAAGAAACCAAATCTTTTTTTTAGCCATGTTGAAGAACCTGTTACTGTAATAGCTTCACTTAATATTTGTTTTTGATTAATATGTTCGAGCATTTGAGAAACATGAGCATTGTATGGAAAGTTTGAAACGTGAAAGCATCATCTGTGTAGACAAAACCAAAAGATAATAAAAATAAATCAAGAAGCAGTGTTGTCAAAAGTAGAACCGACGTGGTGGATCACGAATCCATAGATTTTTCGTTTCAACCGTTCAATCTTGTCCGTTAAATGCATTGTTGTGATCTGGTTTTCTTGGTCCGCCACGACACGGTCTAACCAGTCGTTGACTTGTTTCAGCTGAGACAGAACAGCAGCTATGGAACTACCGTTTAAAGGCCGCGCATTTTTGTTGTCTAACGACTCTTCGACGAACCCAATGAACCACATTTGCATTTCGGATTGTACGTTCACTGCGAATTTAGCTGTCTCCTTCATGCCATCTTTGTCTGTCCACATCCCAACAATGTTGTCTGAAACCACCACAGTTACAAGTTTGTAAAAATATTTTGCTTTGTTGATTGAAGATTAAAATCTGTTTCAGTTGAAGAGCAAACCTGTCTTTGTAGAGGGTCCGGCAGAGAGGCGAGTAGGCGTTGGTTTCTTCACTGAAGATGGTGATTCTAGGTTTTTCTGGCTTTTGACTAGTGAGACCACGTCGAGGTTTGTTGCTAATGCAGCTTCAACCCAAAGAGAGACTGGACTTGGTGGATCAGATGACGACTGGAAACTATCTTCAGAAACAAGCTGACTGTATTTCGTAACGTCTCCATAGATTGTCAAAAACTGGTTGATGATTCGCAATGGATTCTCCAGCTTAGAGGCTGAAGAAAATTCAGCGAATTTACTGAAATATCCACCACAAAATGGTGTGTCAAAGACCAAATGAAAGTTGGAGTTGCCAAAAGTTTTTAAATTTGTTATTTCTACCTTAAACATCTAATGATGCACTCATTGGCATTAGCCTCCTCCAATGCCCGAGCGGCAGCTTTAGCAGCAAAGTTTCTTCTTTGCACAGCCTCCTGTTAAATAAATCAAATATACAATCGCATGAGGATACATAAACTCGCCCTTAGTCTTAGCATATCTAACACAAGAAACACTTTGTCACGTTCACCTTTGCAAGTCTTGCAAGATCCCCTGGGATGCTATCCAATGGAACACTACCATCTGTCCATTTCCTATCATGATAAGTGATCCCAAGTCCTTCAAAAGCTGAGACGTCTTCTTCATCTTCCACTAAACTACTCGCAGATGAACAAGACTTGGCTTTCTCTTCACATGCTGAAGAATCACTCTTTCGCCAATTCGCATCACTAAGACGTCTCGTCATAGCAGCCTGAAACAATTAATTGTACATTCTCCATTTCAGTTCATCACGCAACACACAAGTATCAAACTTTATCCTCGATTGTTACCTGAGTACGCAAAATCCCTTGAAGATCAGTATTCTTCTTAATACTACTCTTCTCCTTCTGCTCAGGTTGAACATTTCCATCAAGTTCATCCCAATTCTTTCGGTTACCATTCTTAGCTGAAGATCCGACAAGAGCCTCGGAGACTTTGGAGATTCCTGCAGCAAGCGCGGCCATCTTCTTCTTCCCCAAAGAATCGCCAACCATGGGAGCCATTTTCAAACCACTTGAAAGCCTTCTTCCGGGTGAAATGGACAGTCTTCTTCCACTAGGAGATGGATTCACCTTCCTTCCATTAGGTGATGGTTGTCTGTATCTGGACGGCACAACAATGGCTGCCTCTCTAGCAACCTTTCTATTCTCCTCACGCGCCGCTGCAAGGCTCGGCACTACGCATTTGGATGGAACCGGAGACGCAGATCTCCTCCCTTTGGAGGAAACAACTGGTGATGAATCTCTTTCGACCCAAGAGCTGTGCTTCTTCCCTGATGAGACTGACCGCTGCTTAGCCGATGCTGGTGACGAGAATCTCTGTGGCGTCCGCTTAGGTTTTTGGTCACGGTTCTCTTCGTTTAGGTTCACGGGAGCAAGCGCTTGCCTTCCTTTGGGAGCCACCGTGACATCATCGTCGTCGGATCGTTTGTTGTTTAAGTAAACGGCGATTGGGTCAAGCGAGTACTCAGAAGCGGGAACAGGCTGGATAACGAAGTCTCGCTTAGATCCGCGTGCGATCAGCGGCTCAGGAGTTCCGACGAAAGCGTGACGGCCGGCGACGGGGCGGATTCCGGCGGCGCGAAGGACTGGAGTGAAGAATTCGAGGCGTTCGAGGTAGATAAATTGGCCGAGCTGGAGACGGTTGGTGAAGATGAGATCTGTGTCGCCCTCGGAGAGGCAGACGTAGGTGGAGTTAAGAGAGTCGGAGATCTGGACGTAGAAGCCTTGATTAGGCCATAGATCGGAGCCGGCGAGGGCAGGTACTATTCCGGTGACTTGGAGGATAGCGGATCTGTGGTCTCCGGTAGGGCGAGTGTTGGAGTTCATGCATTGAAGGAGCTTCAAAAGGATGCCTGGTGCGAGAGACGCCATTTTTGTCTTGGGTTAGAGGTATGAGATGTGTGAGTTTAAAGAGAGCGAGGTTGGAATGGAGGAGGAGAAGAAGACGAAGAGTTATTGAAGCTTTTGGCGTTACGAGATTCAAATTTTGAAATCATGGTTTCTTTAGTTTATTTTTAAATTGTCATTTCTGCATAACGGTAAGTTGTTAACAGACAAATCAATGGTTTCTTTTTTTCCTCCTAAAAGATTTTATTAATTATTATCAGTACAAATGTTGTTGTACAAAAAAATTGGACAAGATTGGAACAAACTCCAATCGGTCAGAGAAATAATAGATTTTTTCTGCTAATAAGTCAGCAGAGCCATTATTTTGACGATGAATATGCACAAATAATGTTGAGAGAAATCGAGACTTCCATGCAATGACCAAGTTGACAATGGAAACTGTAGGCTTCCTCTTTGATGTATTTAAGGGTACTGAGGTTATCTCCTTCGAATATAACTTTCCTATAACCTAACGATGAGCATGCTTGCATTGACCAAATCAGCACAGATAATTCCGATTCTATAACTGTTGATCGTCCTTCAAATTTTCCCATTCCAGCTTCTAAAAGAGTACCCTGGTTATTACGTATTAACCAATCCATTCCAGAGTTTTGAAAACCTTCACGGTGAGCAGCGTCGTAGTTACATTTAACCCAACCTAAAGGGGGTGGAGACCAATGAGACCTAATGTTTTCGGATCGGGTTCTTTGCGTAGAATTAGTTAAGACAAATCAATGGTTTGTGTGATTAAATCGCTGATTTGTTGTAAATTTGTAAATTATACCACGTTATGTCTGGATATCTCCTATATATTAATAGAAAAACATTTAAAAAGTTATAATCTTTAGTTTGTATTAATTAAAAAAGTGCCGAGTTGTCACGTAATTAGAATGCTAATTTTGCTTATGTGGCGGCTTGAAAATCAATTGAGAATTTTGATAGTCCAAAATCAAATTTCTAGGGAATTTTGATGGACCATTCATTTATCAAATTGAATTCTTTTCTTAAATAAAAACTATGGAATTACCTAAGGGGAAATTACATGTTTACCGCATGAAAGTTACTATTTTTCATTTTTACCACCACCAAATGGACATTTTCAAAAATATTTTTTTTCATTAAGTGGCAAAAGACTCTTATGCCCTTGTTCTTTATATATATAATAAACAAATATTTAAATAAATAAAAATTAAAAAAAATAAAAAATAATTGTTTTAATTTTTTTTCGAATCATACTATTTCGAAATTTAAACCCTAAACCCTAAAACTCAACTCTAAACCCTAAACCATCAATCATAAACCCTATTTTTTTTTGAAATACGAACCCTAAATCCTGAAACATCAACTCTAAACCCTAAACCCCGAAACATCAACTCTAAACCCTAAACCCTAAACCCTAAACCCTAAACCCTAAACCTTCAACTCTAAACCATAAAACATCAACTCTAAACCCTAAACCCTAAACTTCGACTCTAAACCCTAAACCATCAACACTGAACCCTAAACTGTCAAAACTAAACCCTAAACCCTAAAAAGTAAACTCTAAACCCTAAACCCTAAAACTTTAACCCTAAACCCTAAAACATTAAGTCAAAACCCTAAACCCTAAACCTTCAACTCTAAACCCTAAACCTTCAAATTTAAACCCTAAACCCTAAATCCTAAACCCCAAAACTAGAGCTGATGTTTTAGGGTTTTGATTTGAAGGTTTAGAGTTTTAGGGTTTAGGGTTTACGTTTAGGGTTTAGGGTTTACGTTTAGGATTTAGAGTTGATGTTTTAGGGTTTAGGTTTGAAGGTTTAGGGTTTTAGGGTTTAGGGTTCGAATTTGAAAAAAATGTAGGGTTTACGTTTAGGGTTTAGAGTTGATGTTTTAGGTTTTAGATTTGAAGGTTTAGGGTTTAGAGTTGATGTTTCGGGGTTCAGAGTTTAGTGTTGATGTTTCATGGTTTAGGGTTTAGAGTTGTTTATCTAGGGTTTAAAGTTGATGTTTTAAGTTTAGATTTAGGGTTTAGGGTTTATGTTTAGGGTTTAGAGTTGATGTTTTAAGGTTTAGATTTGAAGGTTTAGGGTTTAGGGTTTAGAGTTGATGTTTCGGGGTTTAGGGTTTAGAGTTGATGTTTCATGGTTTAGGGTTTAGAGTTGCTGATTTATAGTTTACAGTTGATGTTTTAAGTTTAGATTAGTGAACCTTATGTTTTTTTTTTTGTCAAAGTTAATCAAAAGGTTATAAATATCTTTTACCCTTCATTAAAGATGAAAATAAAAGTGGTTAGGGTAAACATGAAAAGTGGTACTTTGAAAATGATATTTTTGGCAATTTCCCATTACCTAATATGATTAAGATATATATGACAATTAATGATTTTAAATAATAAACATTTGCTAATAATTTGTATATTTTCTATCATTTTTATTTTATTATTTATTATTAAAATAAATTACATAATTAGATCAATTATATAATAAAAATTTAGATTTTTTTGTATATGTTGTATTTTGAATTTTTCAAAACGAGTATAAATTACTAAAACTATTAAAAGTCTCACATAAACTTTTGTGATCAAAGTTTAAATTTTTTCTATAATAAGATACAGTGATTATAAAATCAAATGAATAAATAATTTTATTTTAATAGGTGTCTATGTTTATATATATATATATATATATATTTCATATCGTTAAAATTAAACTATATACATCATATGAAAATACGTATTTATATTTTGATATCTACGTTGAACATATATTGAAAAGTTAATACTTTAATTTTGAAATCTTCATTGTTTTTTTTAAAATAATTATAAATTATTGAAACCACTAAACATTCCACATTAAAAACAAAATCGTTGGTGTAAAGTTCCGTAACACACAAATATGCAAATAATCATAAAATCATATGAGTAGAAACTTCATTTAATAAATATCTATATTAAAAGTAGGAAAAATTGCCAAATATGACTCACAACTTGATTTCAAACACAAAAGTAAACTCAAACTTGAATCAAATGCAAAAGTAACCTAAAAGGCTATTGAAATTACAACCAACCCCCTGTGAACAAACAAAAAAACCAAATTTTTTTTACGTTTCTAACCCCGTAAGTCGTCTGGACTAGTTCTACTTAGAAATAATTTAAAAATTTTGTAAGAAATATTTTGATAAGTGAAAAATTGAAATCATGTAATTAACATATGTTTTAGGAGATATAAATTAAGATATAACAAAAGTTAATTGTTTTCAACATAGATGAATGAAAGTAGTGAGTCATGATATTCATTGGTTTAGGTTTTGCCAACATATGTTGTAGTATTGTATGTGTTCTTAGGGTTAGATTTTGGAATGCATAAATGTTATTTTGAAAACTTTAAAATTTACCTAAGTGTGTTTATTTCTGTGTATAGTAAACACTATTTAAGTACAACTACGGGTTTATAACGTGGTTAGTTAATTTAGTCAATTTAGTTTAGGGGTTAAATTTAGGGTCTGGGACGACTTACTAGTAAGTCGTCGGATGTATAGTATTCAACAGACGACTTACTAGTAAGTCGTCCAAACCGGACCAAACCTTTAATTTTACAATGTACTTTTAAACCTAACCGGATTATTTACCGGCCATATATAAGGTGTTTTTTTTTTCACTGTTAATCGAAAATCAGAAAACCCTAAAGTCATTTCTCTCAAAGGCGATTTCGAAGGCGATTTCCGTCGATTCTCTCTAATCCATCGTTCTCATCATTCTCACCGCCGGTTATCTCTCCGCCGTTATTACCGTCGTTCTCACCACCGTTCTCACAGCCGCTTCCTCTATTTAAGATCCGAGAGGAAACCCTAGCGCGCATTATCTCAGAGGCGTCTCGTTGAACTCCGCCTCCGGTAAGTTATATCTCTTACTGTCGAGTCATTGATTGAGGAAAAGATGAACATAAAACTGGAAGTCTTGGAAGACTTATACTTAAGTCGTCTCAAGACGACTTAATTATAAGTCTTTCAGCTGGAAAACTTGCCAGACGACTTAATTATAAGTCTTTGATTGTTTGAGATGGTTGTCTTTGATTGTTTGAGATGGTTGTCTTTGATTGTTTTGCAGGCAAAAAAAATGGAGATGCCAGAACTCCCCCGTAGGATATATACATTAGGGGAAGAGCCCCCCACATTGCATAGCATTTCGTATCATACTTGTTGGACGTTGCATGCTGCTTTAAAGAAAGCTCTTCATGATGACGAATATGAAGAGCTGAAGGAGTCGAAGTTGGGAGTTTTCATCAAGTTCCAAGAGCTGGGATTTGATTGGGCTTCAAGGCTGGTTCACTACATGCTCGGTTTCCAGCTGGACATAAAGAAGAAGTATGAGCTGTGGAGTCTCGTTGGTCCAGAACCTGTGAGGTTTTCACTGTTAGAGTTTGAAAACCTCACTGGTCTAAACTGCGAGTACATCGAGGACCTTGAAAGACCTCACTCTGTTGTTACAAAGGAGTTGACTTCTTTTTGGGAGATGCTGGTAGTTCATGTCGAAGCTGGGCCATCTACTCAGGAGATAATAGCAACACTTGAGAGATGCAAAGGGTGGTCTCGGGATGATCGCAAGCGGCTCGCGTACCTTGCCATCTTCACTGTATACATTGAAGGGAGAAAATATTCAACCCCGACACGGGTTAGTCTGGCAAGGCTAGTGATGGAGGTAGAACGGTTTGAGAATTATCCATGGGGGAGAGTCGCGTTTAAGGTGCTGATGGACTCTGTGAAGGGCAGAGATATTTCGGGTTGTTACACTATTAATGGCTTTGCGCAAGCTCTCCAGGTCTGGGTGTACACAGCTTTTCCGGAATTGGGTGCTACTTTTGGTAATCCTCTCCCAAACAATCCGTCTCCACCGATACTGGCTTACAAGGGTCGCAAAGGACGCAAACAGTTTAAAGAGGCTATCCTCAGTCAGGTATTTACTTCAATCTGGACGACTTCGCAGAAAACTTATAATTAAGTCGTCTGATAAGTCTTCCAATTAGACGACTTAGTAGAAGACTTATAATTAAGTCGTCTGGGAAGACTATCCAGACTACTTAATTATAAGTCTTCTACTAAGTCTTCCAGCTGTAATACTTTCCAGACGACTTAATTATAAGTCGTCTACTAAGTCGTCCAGCTGGAAGACTTTCCAGACGACTTAATTATAAGTCGTCTGTGAAGTCTTTTCTTTCCATCTTTCTTAATCCGTCAAATATCTAAGTTCATATCTTCTATTTACTGCAGACTAGGGTGATCAACTTTGTTCAGAAGGACACTGGTGAAATGTTTCCAAAATGGGAGTTTGATGTTGAGGACACGCTCGCGGAGATTATAATTAAACTCATGTTTGTGAAGAAACCGTGGAAGTGGACCATGGATTGCTGGGAAGTCACCGGTATTTGGGTCAATACAAAGCCGACGGTTGTGAGTCCAGCGAAGAAAAATGTAGTGAAGGAAGACAGTCCAAGACCTCAGAAGAAAGCTCGTAAAGACGCAGCTGCAGAGGCTAGTGAAGAGGCAGCTGCAGAGGCTAGTGAAGAGGCAGCTGCAGAGGCTAGTGAAGAGGTGACTACGACTGTTGGTGGGTTGACCAAAGAGGATATTAAAACCATGTTCAAGGACATAGCTTATGCCATGAGGGAAGGGTTTAGGACGTGCCTTAAGGAGATCAAGTATCTGTCGGAAAGGGTGGAAGTTGTGGAGAAGAAGGTTGGTATCACCACAAAACGGAAAGGGACATCATCTCAAAACACTACCTCTCCACCTAAACCGACGCTCGAACCTGGGGTTAGTAACGAATCCTCTCCCAACAAGAGATTGACTAGACAAAGTCTTAAGAATAAGAACTGAAAAGTTGCATTTGCTTTGTTTCTTGTATGTCAGAACATGTGTGCTTTGTTTATAGTGTATGGATTTTATATATGTATTTTGTTTCATGTTTGAAGACACTCATTGGTTATTATTGTTTGAAATGGATCTTTGGTTATTATTGTACAAACCCATCTTGTATATTGCAGAGTGAAAGTGTTAATGGGACGAACGCGGGAAGGAAGAGCTTGGCGGAGGATAAAGGTCCAGATGTGCCCGCAGCTGTGCCCGCAGCTGCTAGTTCCTCGAAAGATAAAGCTCTAGAACCGAGCCTTGTTCAATTGGACAAAAACCAACCCACTGTTTCAGATTTACAGAAGAAGGATGCTAGATATCTGGAAAAGAGAGATGCTTCTTTGGCACTTTGCCGTGCAAAGAGTGATCGAACAAGGAAACTTGCTGCCTCACAGCAATCTCCTTATACGGCAAACAGCACGGCCAGAGTGATCATTTCAAACAGAAAGCTTTATCCAGGCTATAATCCTTTTGCACCAATTGACAAGAAGAAGTTGAAGGAGCTTGCTGATTGGTTGAAAACTTGTCCGTAAGTGTTTGCTTTTCCCATAATAGCTTGCTTTAGTCTACAAAAACTGATTGCTTTTCAACATTTTGTGTTTTCAGTCATTATAGAACAGCTCTAGATAAAAAACCACGTAAAAGTAGAACTTGGTGGTATCAAATCCTCCGAACCTCCTTAGAGTGGCTGGAGGACTGTGTAAGTCTTCTACTATGACTTAGATGACTTACTGATAAGTCGTCTACGTAGACGACTTATCAGACGACTTAATTCGTCTACGAATTACCAGTAAGTCGTCTGATATCTTCTGACTTGTACTCTATTTTATATGCAGCATATGGATGCTTGGATTAATGTGCTGAGGAAGAGGTACAACGCTAACCCACAACATTTCAGGAGCGAGAGAATGTGCTTCCTTGATCATCTCTTTGCTCAGCAATGGAGATTCAACTTCAAGGATTTTAAGGACTCGGAGCCCGATCAGAACGGTTTAGGAATAAGACTCCCTGGTGGGGTGTGGAATTATTATGCAGGCACTATACCATCATTTTGCCAATCGAACAAGGTTTGGGGGACGGATATTGATGATATCTATGCGCCAGTGAACTTCGCCGACACTCATTGGATTGCTATGTGGATATCGATCCCTAAGAGGCACATAGTCGTCTTTGACATCATTTGTTCCAGTATCTCCCCAGAAGAACTCGATGTGGTAATGGAGCCTTTTCTCTACATGGTCCCTTATCTTCTTGTTGAGTGCGCTTCCTCAGACGAACAACGTGCCCAATACAGCCTGGAGCCATTCACATATGAGAGACCGACCAATATACCTCCGGCCCGAGCTGGTGTTTGTGGCGTGTACACTCTAAATTACATTGAATATCATGCTCTTGGGATAGAGTTTAGTAAAAAAGACTTTGCTAAGGCCAACGGGAAGAGTATGAGGGATAAGATGGCGGTGGATATATTTCAAGAGCTTCCTGACGCGCATGAGTTCGAAAACAAGGATGTGGATGACAATCTGGATGCATATGACGGGTGATTAACAGGCCACGTTAGATTATTTTGTATGATAGATTAGGCTGATGTGTGTATTTGAACTTGATCCATATTTTGTATTTGAACTTGATCCCTATTCTGTAACTATATTCTACGCAGTCTTCTGAGCAGTGACCTTTTGTAACTATATTTCGGATAATATAAAGGGCAAGACCATCTCAAATTTGTTTGGTAGTGCAATTTGACAAAGAAGTTGACACAGATAAGTTCATAACACAAATTTTTAGTACATAGACTGAACACTGGACGACTTAATTGAAGGTCTTCTGGACGACTTAATTGAAGGTCTTCTGGACGACTAAACACTGGACGACTAACTTGAAGGTCTTCTGGAAGAAAAAACCTTGGACGACTAACTGGACGACCTTCTGGACGACTAACTTGAAGGTCTTCTGGAAGAAAAAACCCTGGACGACTAACTGGACGACCTTCTGGACGACTTAATTGAAGGTCTTCTGGAAGACTAATCACTGGACGACTAACTTGAAGGTCTTCTGGAAGAAAAAACCCTGGACGACTAACTGGACGACCTTCTGGACGACTTAGGGCGATAAGTATCATACGCCACCATCTCATTGAAGGTCTAAAATATCAGTACCTTACCATGGAGAATCCACTAGACCTTTGGACCGCTTTACAACGGCGATATGATCACCAGAAAACAGTGCTACTACCAAAGGCTAGATATGAGTGGAAGAATCTCAGATTCATGGACTATAAGTCTGTGGATGAATACAATTCAGTATTGTTTAAGATAGTTTCAATGATGAGACTTTGTGGTGAAGAAGTAACCGAGAAAGAGTTACTTGATAAGACCTTCTTCACATTCCATTCCACAAATGTGTTGCTGCAACAGCAGTATAGAGAGAGAGGCTTCGCCACATACACTGATCTGATCTGGTGCCTACTTCTGGCCGAGGCTAATAATGAACTCCTGATGAAGAACAGTGAGATGAGACCTCCTGGATCAGCACTATTACCAGAAGCCCACAAGGCTGAACAAGAAAAGAAAGATTCCAAAGAGAGCAACCACGTCTATAATGAAAGAAGATCACATGGCAAAGGCCGTGGTTGGTACTGTGGGAACCGAAATTCACACTGTTGATTTCCTTTTAAATAAGGAAACTAGGAAAACCCTAATTTCCCAGAAGTCCCGGATATCTGCTAATACCACACGCCAAGCAATCAGAACACAAGAATAACAACGATAAAGTATAAGAAATCGAAAAGAGAGCAAAGTAGATCTTATTCCGAATTCGCGTTTGGGCGTTACAACAAGGTAAGAGTCTGGGTTATGAGAGCTGTCGGCGAGATTCCTAGTTCTAAAACCCTAAGACAGCAATAACCTAATTGAGTCGCAACTCGAATAACAAAAACGGAAATATGCCTAATTCCTCTAAGTGCTAAGTTTGTTCTGAGAAAAGTTCTCTCCCCGTGCTTCTCGCCTAGGACTCCTTCTATACTGGCTCCTAGGTCGATTTGCGCTTTTCCTCTTCTGCACTTAAGCCGTCATAGCATAAAAATGGAGATATTCCATTTTTTCCGATCCTCGTAATTATCTTCAAAATTTCGTATTTATCCGCGGAAACTTGACATTTATCTTTCCTTGCGAACAAAGTGTAAACCGTCATGCGGCTTACGGGCTGCTGGTTAAGAAATCGTAAGTTGGGCCTCGAGTCATGTCTTAGGTCCCTTTGGGCCGTCTTCTGACTCGAAGCGTTTATTACGACTTCTTTCGATAAAGAATGAACTTTCCGCGGTTTTTCCCGTAAATTTTGATCGATGACTTAGAACGGCGGGAAACATGAAATGGGTTTGCTACGGTCTTCGGGAGATAGCATCGAAGGGTAGACAAGAATGCATGGACTAATTGTCGTATCGATGTTTCGGAAGAGCTCTGTCGCTACGTAGCGATCGAGCGGAATGGATGCTCCGTCGCTACGTAGCGAACGAGCTTCGGCTTGGGCTCGGTCGCTACATAGCGACCGAGCGGGACAAACGCTCGGTCGCTACGTAACGACCGAGCGGAACGAACACTCGGTCGCTACGTAACGACCGAGCGGAACGAACACTCGGTCGCTACGTAGCAACCGAGCTTCGGCTCGAGCTCGGTCGCTACGTAGCGACCGAGTGTTCGTTCCGCTCGGTCGTTACGTAGCGACCGAGCTTCGGCTCGAGCTCGGTCTCTACGTAGCGACCAAACGGAATGAACGCTCGGTCGCTACGTAGCGACCGAGCGGAACGAACGCTGGGTCGCTACGTAGCGACCGAGCTTTGTAGCGACCGAGCGAGACGGACGCTCGGTCGCTACGTAGCGACCGGACAGCGTGCATGTGCGATAGTAGCGTAATGACCGAGCTTGGTTCGTCCGTGTTCCGATTGTCATACTCGGACCTATCCGTAACCGGTCTGGGTATGTTTCCGATGGCTTATGTTCGATCTAAATAGAATTCGAACGAAGCTTTATCTCGGGAACATATGTTGCGACGTTCTCTTGACCGAGCATGATTTGTTGCGAAAAGACATACTTGTATTTTGCGGGGATTTGGACGTTAACTTCGTCGTAACCGTTTTCGACCCCAACAGGTACAAGGGACGTGGTGGTCGTGACAACTTCTCATACGGCCGTGGGCATGGAAACCACAATAACCGTGGTCGTGGTTCCAGCTATGGCCGTGGAAGAGGCACTTTTGGCCGTGGTCGAGGTGGCATATCCAAGCCTCCTTACTCGACCAAATCCGTTTGTCACAGGTGCGGGATGAGTAACCATTGGGCTAAGAATTGTAGAACCCCTAAGCATTTATGTGGACTCTATCAAGAGAGTCTTAAGAACAAGAACCCGGAAGCACATATGGTTCATGATAACGGGTATGATGCTGATGATGATTTCGACCATGAGAAGGATGACCCTATGGATCATTAGACGTCAGATTGTCTCAAAGACTAATTCGACATCTTGTTTGATTGTTTTATGATTGCTTTGTGTTTTTCATTACTATTGATGTTTTGGATTTATAATATGAAGTTTTATTTTATAAAATTTTTTTAAGTCTCTGAGATTATAAATCTTATTATATATAGAATGAAAGATGAGATGAGTATACTTGTGGTGGATAGTGGATCAAGTTACACAATTCTTAGAAACAAAAGATATTTCATAAATCTCACAATGCAAAGTGCCAATATACATACTATTGCGGGTGTAGCCAGCCTTATTGAAGGCCACAACCAGGCATACATTCTGATGCCTAAGGGCACTCATCTAGAGATAAAAAATGCCTTTTATTCCCCCATCTCTAAAAGGAGCTTATTGAGTTTCAAGGACATAAGGTTAAATGGTTTCCACCTTGAAACATGGGAAGAAGGAAGTAAAGAGTTCCTTAACATTATTTCGATCACCCAAGGCAATAGAAAGATCCTAGAAACTATACCTGCAATGACTACTGGTCTATACTATGCAAAGATCAGTATGATCGAGGCTAATGCCTGCAAAAATTTCACTATATGGCATAACCGGCTTGTTCATCCCGGTAGTAGTATGATGCGAAAGTTGATAATGAATTCTCAAGGTCACACATTCAAAGGAGTTGTCCCAAATAATCTCACATGCTTAGCATGTACACAAGGGAAACTCATTACTAGGCCATCACCAGCCAAAGTTAATAAGGAGATCATAAATTTTCTGGAATGGATTCAGGGAGATATATGTGAACCAATACACCCACCTTGTGGGACATTTAGATATTTCATGGTCCTGATTGATGCATCGACCAGATGGCCGCATGTCTGCCTACTATCCACACGAAATTTGGCATTTGCAATGCTGCTTGCTCAGATCATAAGACTGAGAGCACATTTTCCAGATTTTCCTTTAAAGACTATACGTCTAGACAATGCTGGTGAGTTCACGTCCCAGGCGTTTAATGAGTACTGTATGTCCATGGGGGAAAGTGTGGAACACTCCGTGGCACATGTACATACACAGAACGGCTTGGCCGAGTCTTTTATTAAATGCATACAGCTGATTGCCCGACCATTACTCATGAGGTCTAAACTCCCGGTATCAGGATGGGGACATGCAGTATTACATGCAGCAGAACTGATTCGCATCAGGCCATCTAGTGATCATAGATATTCACCATCCCAATTACTCACGGGTCATGAGCCAGATGTGTCCCATATCAAAACATTTGGATGTGCCGTTTATGTTCCAATTGCTCCACCACAGAGAACTAAAATGGGAAAACAGAGAAGGATGAGAATATATGTTGGATATGACTCCCCAACCATTATAAAGTATCTTGAGCAAACCACATGTGATTTATTTAAGGCCAGATACGCAGACTCACACTTTGATGAGTCCACATATCCGACCTTAGGGGGAGATAACAGCCGGTTGGTAAAAGAAATAGAATGGTCTCGACCATCAATATCTTGGCAAGATCCTCGGACTAAAGAATGTGATATGGAAGTCCAAAAGATTATACATCTACAAAAGCTAGCTAATCAGTTGCCAGATTCATTTGCTGACCCGAATAGAGTGACTAAGTCATACATACCGGCTTGTAATGCACCAATAAGAATAGAAGTCCTTTACGCCCAATGGATGTAGTGACCGCATATTTATATGGCCCACTGGATAATGAAATGTATATGAAAGTTCCAGAGGGTATTGAGCTCAAAGATAAGAAAGGTTCTCGAGAACAGCATTGCATTAAGCTGAATAAAGTCATGTACGGTTTGAAACAATCAGGTTGAATGTGGTACAATAGATTATCTGAGTACCTAGTAAAAGAGGGCTATAAGAATGATCCAATAAGTCCATGTATTTTTATCAAGAAATTCGACAACAAGGGTTTTGTAATCATGTCGGTATATGTGGACGACCTGAATATCATAGGAACCTCTGAAGAGATTTCCCAAACAGTTGAATGTCTTAAGAAAGAGTTTGAGATGAAAGACTTAGGAAAAACTAAGTTCTGTTTGGGACTACAACTTGAGTATGTAAACAATGGAATCCTTGTGCATCAGTTGACATATACAGAAAAGATACTCAAGAAGTTTAATATGGACCAGGCTCATCCGTTGTTGAGTCCTATGGTCGTAAGGTCTCTCAACCCAGAGACAGATCCATTCGGACCAAAAAAGAAGGACGAGGAAGTACTCGGTCCGGAAGTGCCATACCTAAGTGCCATTGGAGCTTTAATGTATTTGGCTAGCCACACTAGAC